>NC_071620.1:3110929-3477596 GCF_014839835.1 Dryobates pubescens
CTCTTGGTTTCTGGAGTCAAGGCTACAGAGGCTCAGAGGCAAATTATACTCCAACAGAGAAAGAGATTCTAGCTGCCTATGAAAGAGTAAAAGCTGCTTCTGAAGTAATTGGAAGTGAGTCATAACTTCTCTTAGCTCCCAGATTACCAGTTTTGAATTGGATGTTCAAAGGCAAAGGTTCCACACCACATCATGCCACAGATTCCACCTGGTCCAAGTGGATGGCTCTGATAACACAGAGAGCTCGAATGGGAAATCTTGAAAGACCTGGTCTGGTGGAGGTGATCACAAGTTGGCCTGAAGGCACCAACTGTGCTAAACCTCCCGAGGAGAGAGTAACTCATGCTGAGGAAGCTCCTCCTTCCAATGACCTTTCTGATGATGAAAAGAAATATGCTTTGTTCACAGATTTGAATCACCTAGATCTGAGATAGCAGGAATGGAGGATAAACTGAAAATATGAACTTTACTGCTCATTATTGCATCTATTGTTTTAGAGTAGATGGATAACAGTAGCAAACAATGGAATTATATGGAAGGGGTGGATTGTCACCATTTGAAGGGGGAACTTTGGCGTAGTTCCTGACTGCAAAGGCTGAAAAAGAAAAAGAAAAGAGGTGATGCCATGGTTTGTGATAATCAGCCACAGAATTCATTTAGTGGAAGTATCACTTTTCACAAGGAACACTATGAATAGAAAATCTTAATTTTTAATCTTCCTCTACTGTGGCCATGTAGACTGACAGAAGGAAGCATATTTAATGATTTTTTACAAAATAATAATTAAGCAGGAGGAAAAATGCATCTATTTTTTTATGCCTAGTCTGAGAAAGCCACTTAAAGTTATCATTTAAAGCTTCAGTAAGAGTGCACGTGAGATATCAGGAACACACTTACTGACAGGTATGTCACTTCAGAGTTAGCAATGATTACAGTATTTCTTCAGAGTTAGCAATGATTACAATATTTCTTCAGAGTGAGGAAAAAAATTGTCAAAGGAAAAGAGAACACTTCATTAGAGGAGGAGGTATGACAGTGCTTAGGAGGATCTCTGTAGGAATCACACACTACCAACAAGTACTGATTAATTCCCATTAAAAGCAAGTACCAGAGCCTTTGTGCCTGTCAGTGATTCTAGTCCTGTTAAGAAGATGCTGGAATTGTTTCTTCACCCTTTGACTTCACCTGCCATTTCAAGGTGCATGTGTAAACCAGACTGGAAGAATGAGCTACCTTATTTTTATATGTTTTGTCAAAACTGGACAAATACAAAAGAATTACTTGAATGAACAGAAAGAATTATCTGTTATGGGTGTCTTAAAGGATTTGATTATTTTTTTTTTCTGATTAAAAAGAAAGAAAGACAAAGACTGGCAGGGGAAGATGCTTTCAAGTAATGTGCTTAATTTTTATTCCCTCAGTTCAATTTTCTATGCATTTTAAATGCTGTTAGGAGATGCATCAGTGTATCACTGCAGTTCAGTGTAATGAGTAAAGCTTTCCAGTGCTGTGCTCGTGAATAACTTCCATGATCACTTTAAGCAAGTTCACACCACCCATAGTTTATCTGTCCAATTAATGAAACACATGGGCCAGGGATCATGTCTCACTCGATGTGCCTACTATGAGGGGCATCTTTCTCGGTGGGAGACAATATGTCTTACTGGGATACAAGTTACAGGAATTCAGTAGAACACAGTAGAAGAAGCATAGGAAAAAGCTTACCTGACATGACTGTGAACAGACTATTGAAAAGGCACATAATGGAATCATAGAATTGTTAGGGTTGGAAGGGACCTCAAGGATCATCCAGTTCCAGCCCCCCTGCCATGGGCAGGGACACCTCACACTACAGCAGGTTGCTCACAGCCACATCCAGCCTGGCCTTCAAAACCTGCAGGGGTGCGCTTTCCACCACCTTCCTGGGCAACCTGTGCCAGTGTCTCACCACCCTCATGGGGAACAACTTCTTCCTAACATCCAATCTAAATCTATTTCTATATTTGTGCCATTTCTATTTTTGTCCCATTCCCCCCAGTCCTATCACTACTTGACACCCTAGAAAGTTCTTCCCCAGATTTCTTGTAGCCCCCTTCAGATACTGGAAGGCCACAATTAGGTCTCCTTGGACCCTTCTCTTCTCCAGACTGAACAGCCCCAGGTCCCTCAGTCTGTCCTCACAGGACAGGAGCTCCAGCCCTCTGATCATCTTTGTTGCCCTTCTCTGGACACGTTCCTGCTTGTCCAGATCCTTCCTGTAATAGGGGCTCCAGAACTGGACACAGTGCTCCAGGTGGGGTCTCACCAGAGCAGAGTAGAGAGGGAGAATCACCTCCCTTGACCTGCTGGCTATGCTTCTCTTGCTGCAGCCCAGGCTCTGCTTGGCTCTCTGGGCTCCAAGTGCTCACTGCTGGCTCCTGTTGAGCTTCTCATCCACCAGCACCCCCAAGGCCTTTTCTTCAGGGCTGCTCTCAAGCCAGTCCCTGCCCAGCCTATATCAGTACTTGGGATTGCCCAGAGCCAGCTGCAGGACCTTGCATTTGGTCTTGTTGAACCTCACGAGGTTGTCATGGGCCCAGCTCTGCAGCCTGTCAAGGTCCCTTTGGATGGATCCCTTTCCTCCAGGGTGTCTGCTGCACCACACAGCTTGGTATCTTGAGTAAATCTGCTGAGGGTGCACTCAATGCCGCTGTCCATAGCACCATGAAAGATGTTAAATATCAGGTAAACTGGTTGGAAAAATTGGATTAAATTTAACAATACCAGACAGTTACTGAAAAAGTAGAAAGTGTAGAGGAGTTTTTCAAATATTTGGAATCTTTCATTTACTGAGAAAACTGTCAGGAAATCTTGTGTGTCATTCATAAATCAAGGGAAATTTAACCCTTTTCAGTAGATTGTAAATTCACAATGACTGCGGAAGGCCTCACTTCCAATATATGTATATTCACAGTGAATTTACAGCAACTTGAACCACAAACCCTAGTCTTGAATAACGTAAGGGGACAATTCTTTAGGGAATTATGGACAATGCTTGTGAATCACTATATATGTGTTTTTATTTAAAAAGAAGGTTGTAGCCAGGAGGGGGTTGGTGTCTTCTCCCAGGCAACCAGCACCAGAACAAGAGGACACAGTCTCAAGCTGTGCCAGGTGGGGTTTAGGCTGGAGGTTAGGAAAAAATTCTTCACACCAAGAGAGATCGGCCATTGGAATGTGCTGCCCAGGGAGGTGGTGGAGTCACCATCACTGGAGGTGTTTAGGAAGAGACTGGACGGGGTACTTGGTGCCATCATTTAGTTGATTAGATGGTGTTGGGTGATAGGTTGGACTTGATGATCTTTGAAGGTCTTTTCCAACCTGGTTAATTCTATTCTGTTCTAAAGAAGAGAGATAAATAAAAAAATATTCTACTGTGTGGCAGTTTTAGTCTATGCCTTTAAAACTTAGCTGCAGATTTCGAGCAGAAAAGTAGAAAAATATAAATAAATCTCTATTGGGTGTAAAAAGGAAAACAGAAGATTATTCTAAACAAATTCATTGGGTAAATGTCTGGGATAAGAGGACCTGTATCATAGCAATTCTTTACATTTCACTTCCATCTCATTCCTTTCTTTCTCTTCTTCCAATCTTGGCTGTTATTGCTTTACCCTGGGAGATAAAGGTGCTTCTGGCTGACCTTGAGATAAGACTAACACTGCTTTCTGTCTCAAATCCTCTTTCCTTCTGGTACAGGGGGATCTGGAAGGTATGGGAGGGTTTGGGGGGGGGGAGTGTGGAGCAGCTTCCCTGTTGTTTTGGGGTTTTTCTACCAGGCGGGTTTTGTGTTGTTTGCTAATTGCAAATATCTGTGTAATATTGTAACTCCTGTATATTTTGTACATGTTCATTGCATTCCATTGTACAGAGTAGTTTGTGCTGGCTGAAAATTAATGCTGGGGGAAACTTCAACCCACCACAAACTGGAAAAAACCCAAACCTGTGTTGCATATCAATGTATCATTCAAATTGACAAGCTAAACGGTATTTGTGTTGGTCGTTATTATTATTATCATTTATTGTTTTTCCACAGGGAAACTAGGAAATCCTCAAGAATAAAATGTTTTCCCATTTTTTCAAACACATGTAAAAGTAAAAAGATGGACAGAAAGAATATTTGAATTTATAATCCATTTTAATTGCAGGAGAAAGACATTTGGGTGATCTCTGCTCATTTCATGGAAACTGTAGAATTTTTCTGTATTTTTGTATGACTGTAAAGTAGTGCCAGTGGCAAATTTTATTGACTTCACTTTCTGTTTTAAAATGGACTGAGGTAAAAATTTTTCTGTTAATTGTTCAAACTTACTCCACTTTGGCTTATATCACAGAAAGACACTGGAGCATGCAAGAGGATTGATTTAAGATTAAATTACCCCTTCACCACACTTATTTCTGCTAGCAATCTCATCCACGGAATCAGACTAGAGCTAGTCCAAACACCTAGTCTTGAACACCTCCAGGGATGGTGACTCCACCACCTCCCTGGGCAGCACATCCCAATGGCTAACAACTCTCTCTGGAAAGAACTTTCTCTTCACCTCCCAACTAAACTTCCCTTGGCACAGCTTGAGACTGTGTCCTCTTGTTCTGTTGCTGGTTGCCTGGGAGAAGAGGCCAACCCCCACCTGGCTACAGCCTCCCTTCAGGTAGTTGTAGAGAGCAATAAGGTCTCCCCTGAGACTCCTCTTCTCTAGGCTAAGCAAGCCCAGGTCCTTCAGCCTCTCCTCACAGGGCTTGTGCTCAAGGCCTCCCCCCAGCCTCATTGCTCTTAATGGCACAAATGCAATAGAATACTTACAGTATTAATTTCAAACAAATATTTGCAATTATAAATAAATAAGAAAGTAAAATTTTTTACAAATTACTGATATCTGCATGAATTTTAGCACTTTGTGATGTATTCATAAATAAAGATCGAAATGTATGCTGTAGTGTCTCAGAGAGTCAACCACAGTGCTTTTCTGTCTGCTAAACCTCGTAACAGTAGTTTATGCAAAAAAATTGTAGCACTATTTATTTGCAGTCCTTATCAGAATTGTAATTTGGGGTTTAGATTCACAACAGGAAGTATGAATAAAACTAAATGAGTGTGTTTGTGGTGGGTTGCCCCACATTGGGCACCAATTATTTTATGTGATGTGGTGGGTTGAAATTTCCCATTCATATCAACTAAGCATGACTAACTCAGTTGGAAGGAAATTAAAGCTGTGTTTACAAGCACAAACTGCACTCTACAATGGAATGCAATGAATATGCACAAACATACAGGATTTACAATATTATACAGGTATTTACAATTAGAAAACAGCATGGAAATCTCTCTGTACTCCCTCTGGGTTCCCCAGGGAAGCTCCCCCCCCCAAAAAGAAGACCTGCCTCCTCCCCCTTGTAACAGAAGGAAAGAGGAATTCAGAGGAAATAATGTTAGTTTGAAGAAACAATGTTAGTGTTCTCATCTTTTCTCAAGGTGAGACAGAAGTGATTATTTAGCTCCCCAAGTGAAGCAGAACAGCCAATGCCACAGGAGAAAAGAAGGAATGGGATGCAAGTGAAATGTGAAAGATGTTATGGAACAGCTGCCCAATGAATCCGTTTAGAATAATTTTTTGTTTTCATTTTTACACACCATAGCGCATTATTTATATTTTTTTCTGCTTTTCTGCTTGAAATCTGCAGCTGAATTTTAAAGGCATAGCCTAAAACTGCCACAGTGTTCTTCTACACAAGTGCTTGGCTCACTAATTCAATTAAAAAACTGGAACCTACTGCAGCAGTATCTGCCGGTCTTGAGGTGGAAATCTATCAGATATAAACCAGCAGTTTCAAACACATTGCTCAAATAGTAGCAACTCTACTCGATGATCTCAAAGGTCTTTTCCAACCTGGTTAATTCTATTCTATTCTATTCTATTCTATTCTATTCTATTCTATTCTATTCTATTCTACTCTACTCTATTCTACTCTATTCTATTCTATTCTCTAGGAGAGGGGACAGCCTGAAACTGAAAGTGAAAAGTTAGTCAAAATCCCAAGAAATTTATCACCACAGTATCACAGTATCACCAAGATTGGAAGAGATCTCAAAGATCATCGACTCCAACCAGTCACCACAGACCTCATGACTAGACCATGGCTCCAAGTGCCACGTCCAATCCCCTCTTGAACACCTACAGGGACGGTGACTCCACCACCTCCCTGGGCAGCACATTCCAATGGCAAATGACTCTCTCAGTGAAGAACTTTCTTCTCACCTCGAGCCTAAACTTCCCCTTGTGCAGCTTGAGCCTGTGTCCTCTTGTTCTGGTGATGGTTGCCTGGGAGAAGAGACCAACTCCCTCCTGGCTACAACCACCCTTCAGGTAGTTGTGGAGAGCAATGAGGTCTCCCCTGAGCCTCCTCTTCTCCAGGCTAAACAATCGCAGCTCCCTCAGCCTCTCCTCACAGGGCTGTGCTCAAGGCCTCTCCCCAGCCTTGTTGCCCTTCTCTGGACACCTTCAAGTGTCTCGATGTCCTTCTTAAACTGAGGGGCCCAGAATGGGATACAGTTCTGGACATCATCTGAGTGTCTTGAGTCTCTCCTTTCCATAATTTAACAGATGAAACTAATTTTCCTTTAAAATGTCAATAGTCCAGCTCTCCCCTGCCTTTAGCTTTGTGAACCCTTCATATCTCCACAAACTCCACCGGACGCTTAAGCCTGTCGTGACTCATTTGTGTTTGTCTAGCAGTGCAGAAATGATGTAAAGGATTCTTCATTTTTTTTGGTACAGTTTTCAAGTTTGGGTATCCCTTAGTGTATGTATTTGAACTTTCCCAGGTCTTTATTGTATAATCATTTGCATGTGAAAAACCTTAAAAATTTTAGACTTGCCCTTGTAGGGTGGAGGAGTCTGAGTTACACATCCTGGGACTTTGGCTCACTGATGTTTCCAACCATGTGTGTGTGGTGAAGACTGCATTAGGCCCAGAATTATGCCCCAAATATTGCCAAAACATGTCCCTACGTGTCCTACCACCAGCACCTCTGTTGGGAAGTAAACAAAAACATACAGTGCTGGGAAGATCCCGAATTTATTTATTTTTTTAATTTTTTTTTGGCTAATCAACTGCTCTGACCCAGGCTAAGCAGGGGAAGAAGAAGCCATTAATACTCTTTATGTCTGACTCCTGAAGCATAAAACTGCATGTTTTCAATAAAACAATCTCTCATCAGCATGTCTAGTGATGTTCCTACCATTCAGGAGCTGCTGAAGTTCCATGGAATTGAAGCTTGTATTTAGGTGAAAGGACAGGCTTTTTATAGAAATTACATTTGATCTGGAATAATTTTCTAGACAATTTAGTGTAACATTTCACGTGTGAAACAGGTTAACATTCAGTCAAGTGGTATTTAGCAGGATTTTCAAAGCTCGGTTACAAGCCCTTCCTGCCAAGCTGCCACACAAGCTTTCACACTGGACTTTTTCCAGTTGAGAACTGCTCCTCCAAAACACGCTTTTGGATGAGAAACTAACTCCTTCCTGTTACTCATGTATGTTCTTGTTCTGGTTTTGTTCCAAATTTCATCAAAATAAAAATTGTCACAGGGAACTGGAATATTTCCCACCTCATACCTATGTCACTGCATCAAACCATTCTGGTTATGATAATCTCACTCTAGGATGAAAAGTTGTTCCAGCTTCCTTTGCATTTCCAGGCATACTCTTTGTTTGGATGCTGAGCTGCTGTTTCTTAGCAGATAGCTTCAGTAAGTTGGAGAGCAGTTTGCCCCCAGGCTGACACTTTAGAGAGCAAAATTTCTGGGTGACCACCCCTGTGTTTATGAAGCAGGTCAGCAGCATGCTGGGTTTAAGACTGAAGCACATTGTCAAAGTTTATTTTCTCTCCCTCTGTCAAGAGATTAAAAGCATTTACTTAATGGATCATTGAGTTTGGAGATTATATAAGGTGACTCACTTTTTAATCTATAGAGTTAGGGTAACTTCTGGTAACAGAAGTTACAGAACATGTAAAATTGATGAAAACAGCCTCTTTGATTCTTTTTTTTCCTAGAAAGTACATCTATTTTTAAACAAATTGTGTATCTGCTTTTCCTAAGAGAATGAGTCTGGAGTTCCACTAGTTTATTATTTTGTCTTCTAAAATAACTATACAATATGATGAAGACCTCAGATGTATAACCTTCTGCTTGAAATGTGTCATACTTTTAAGGTCTGGCAACTTGCTGTTT
Organism: Dryobates pubescens; assembly: GCF_014839835.1. NCBI lineage: Eukaryota > Metazoa > Chordata > Aves > Piciformes > Picidae > Dryobates > Dryobates pubescens. The sequence goes on from NC_071620.1 coordinate 3,119,202, forward strand.
CTTAAACCATTTTTTGTTTTTAAAGTAGCTGAGAATCAGCCCCATTTAAACATCCTGTTCCTGATTCACCAAGCCATTTTCAAAAGAAAGTCCTTAGAAGCTCCCACAGTATTGATCAAACTTTTAAAATTATTTTTTTTTGTTGATGTTTATAATAAAAATTAAGCTTTCTCCTTTAAAGAATATTGGAGTTTCTTGAAACTGAATTTAAAATTTTATTTCAAGTTGAAATTCTCACAAAGTGATTAATACTTTCTTCTGCCACTTCAGCTCTTCTCAAGAGTTTAGCTTGTAGAAACTTCAGATTAAATATGACCAATGTACTTCTTCTTCCACTGAACTGGTAGAAATTTTACAATTAACATTAGCAAGAAAAGACAGAACAGCAACAAACAACAGAAAACATTAATTTTAACTTTGTTCCACTAGAAATCCAACAGGTCAAAAATCTGGGGAGAGTAAGATTTATGGGTTTTTTAACTGAGGGCGTAAGAATAAGCTTTTAACTGTCATGCCTAAACCTGCTGTATAGTCACTGACCACAGGAGGAACTGACCTCAGTGGCATGGTTTGTTTGTTCAACGGATGTGTTCTTAAAATACGTATTTTTTCAGTTCTTTAGGATAAAATGTGATAGATGTCCATGTCCATTCCAGAAAACTCCTATTGCTCTAAGTGAAAATCAAAAGCTGTGGAAATATATTTAATATTCGTCTTGTAATAATGGTTGGCAAAATATACTGCCGCAATAATCTCAAGGAAGCTCCAGAGCTTCAGGTCTGTGCTTAAAACAATGTAATGGATACAAAGGATAAAATGCAAAATATGGTCTACATAGTGATGGCAACAAGAAAGACCACCATGCATTAGAGCAGCCAGAGACACAACCAGCCTGCATATGCAAGAGAAATTGGAACATAAAAAAGACACGACTAGAGAGGCCAGCACATCTCACAGCAGTTAGCTAGACACCAAAACTAGCACTGATGCATAATAAAATAGTTCACATCCCAGCCAAAGTTAATTTGATTAATTAAAAGTAGAGAAAATGATATAAAATTTGTGATGCTACTGGTTTTTTCCTTGCTTCTTTAATGATTCTATAGCTGTATTTACAGCTTGCTTTTGTCTAGAGTAAGCACAGAAGACAAACATTGCAATAGCCAAGAAAAAAATATATTGAATGTTTAGGAGGGACTTTTAATTTTTTTTTTTTCTTAATTCATTTAACACAAACCTAGATTCTCTGGATCTTCTCTGCCTGTTCTAAGTTACTTTACATTGGGAAAAAAAAATAAAATATATATCCAGGTACAGGTCAGTCATTCATTGTAGAGGAAGTACAGCAATATTACCTTCTGAACTAGACCACAAAATTTGGATATTTGGTAAAGATAGAAACTGTATGAAAGATAGGAACTGTATGAAAACAACAGGAAATATTAAAAGTGCCAAGAGTTTTGCTAAGAGACATAAGGGAGGAGAATCAAAAAAGATATATTACTGTCTTGGTCCAGAGAGGGAAAGAGACTCAGTTCTTTTGAATATTCCCATGTTGTGAAATGAGAGGCACAAACGAGGCCAAAATATCAACAGCTAGACTATTTATTGCATAAATAAAGTGGATGGATCAGAAGGGGAGAGAGAGAGGAGAGAGAGAGAGGAGAGAGAGAGAGAAGAGGAATTATATTACCACACCCTGCACCCCTCCCCCTGCCCCTCCGCCCCCCCCCCCCCCCCCCCCAGGACAGGTTGAGTCTGTGAAGGAAAGGTGCTGCAGGAGATGTTTGGTCTGTAGAGAAAAGATGCTGAGGCTTTGGCTGGAGAAGAAATGTGGTCCTCTGAGCAGCTTCTTCAGCTCCATGAGCTGCAGCAGGCGGAACTTAGGACACAGAGAGAGGGTTCAGTCTGCTTCTTCCATGCTCCATGGCCTCTTTTCTTTGGAGCAGCATTGTCCCAGGCTTTTCCTTCTCTCCTGCTTTCCTTCTCAGCAGCGTTGTCCTTCTCCTGTGTTTTCCTTCATCTGTGCTTTCCTTCTGTGGTTTTGGTTTCGTGTTTTTCTTCTGCTAAGCTAGTAGTTGCTCAAGTCTTTTATACAGTTTTTAGTCCTTAGCTATGTGTCCAAGTATTGTCCTTCAGGAAATCAGGGGCCAGGAAATCATCCTTAGGTAAGTATCCAGGTATCGTTCCCCAGAAAATCTTTCTGTGCATTCCTGTGTGTTTGGGCAGGGGTCTGGATGGAAGAGGGGGGCCCTCTGCTTCCTCCTTCTCCATCTGCCTGCCCACACACTCATTACACATCAGGAAACAGGTGGTGAATCCATTGTCTCACCAACCTCCCTTTCCAGGGTACTTGATGGGTGGAGATTACCCTGTTTTATGCATATTCCTGATGGTGGCCTCGGTCCATTGTTGTGAGACCAGCTGTGGTCCAGTGATTGATGTTATCTTTGCACCTTCCAAGAGTCGTTCCAGTGTCTCAGCCCAACACACATCAGCTATTGTCTGGGCAAGCAGCAAGTGATTTTATCTTTGTTGAGTCACACCAGGAGAGACAAGCTTTTAGTCTCTCACAACAATATAAAAGGATTAAGGGAGAAAAGCTGATATCTGTGACAGTGGTTTCACATGCTTGTAGTATAAACAGGGCATAACAGTTCTGGAATTCCTAGAGTAGAGTAAGTGTGGGCAGGATATCTAGCCACTGAATTTTCCAATCATGTGATAATTGTTGTTTATTTTCTAAGTATGTAAAGCTGTATGAAAATATGACCAAGAAAAGAACAAACAAGCAAAAAACACATCAGGGTATCTGCTGGTCTAAATGTGTCAATAATTGAAACTGCTTATTTCATTGCCTCTGTTCATTTTATATATACGACGAGTGTATCATCTAAGCCTGTGATTAAAATATAAGACGCATCATATACTTAGAATCATAGAATTGTCAGGGTTGGAAGGGACCTCAAGGATCATCCAGCTCCAGCCCCACTGCCATGGGCAGGGGCACCTCACACTACAGCAGGTTGCTCACAGCCACATCCAGCCTGGCCTTTAAAACCTCCAGGGATGAGGCTTCCACCATCTCCCTGGGCAACCTGTGCCAGTCTCTCACCACCCTCATGGGGAACAACTTCTTTCTAATAGCCAATCTGAATATACCCATTTCTAGTTTTGCTCCATTCCCCTCGATCCTATCACTCCCTGACACCCTAAAAAGTTCCTTACCAGCTTTCTTGTAGCCCCCTTCAGATACTGGAAGCCCACAATAAGATTGCAGCACTTCAGGTGGGGTCTCACCAGACTGGAGTAGAGGGGGAGAATCAGCTCCTTCAACCTGCTGGCTATGCCTCTCTTGATGCAGCCCAGGATGTGGTTGGCTTTCTGGGCTGCAACTACACACTGCTGCCTCCTATTGAGCTTCTCATCCAGCAACACCCCCAAGTCCTTTTCTTCAGGGCTGCTCTCAAACCAGTCCCTGCAAAACCTATATCATTGTTTGGGATTGCCCTGACCCAGATGCAGGACCTTGCACCTTATCACCACCCCTCCATGATGTGTTGAAATCAATGTCATTGTTGTCTCAGCAAATGCCTATGAACTAAGCAGGAGAACAAACTAGAAAAACATTCCCTCCACAACAGGTAGTGCTTAAATAAGCATATGGGAGTCTGCATCTGCAAAACCAGCTTTTCTGCATTGGAGAAAGGCTATGGTATTATTCTTCCCGCTTGTAATAAGATGCATATTTTTAGATATAATATAATGATTATTTCCTGGCAGAAGGATCCTCAAACACCACTGTAACTTATTAACAAAGTGCATTCATGAGTTCAGTTATTTGGTTGTGGGTATTATATTCCACATCTAGAGTCAGTTAAGTGATTCAAGCACAGAGCTAACATTTCCAACACAGCAATTCAAATTGGAAATGCAGGTGCTGTGATTTGTGGTTTCCCACAAATGGGATCCTGTGGTAGATTAGCCACAGACTCATGGCTTGCTCCTCTGTCTGGTATCTTCCCAGATGCTGTGGCTATAATTCAAGCAGTCTTGGGCTTGGAGAGGGCTGGGGGGGGGGGGGGGGGGGGGTGTCTCTCTTGTGCCCAGTTCATGATCTGGAGCTGTCTCGGTCCAGAGAGGGAAAGAGGTTCAGTTCTTTTGAATATTCCTGTGTTATGAAATTAGAGGCACAAACGAGGCTAAATCAGCAGCAGCTAGACTATTTATTGCACAAATAAAGTGGATGGATCAGAGGGAGAGAGAGAAAATAGAGAGGGAGAGAGAGAAGAGGGAGAGAGAAGAGGAAAGGAATTATATTACCACACCCCTCACCCCCCGAGACAGTTTGAGTCTGTGGGGGAAAGGTGCTGCAGTTTTGGATGTAGAGTAGGGGTGCTGTAGCTTTGGCTGTAGAAGAGATGTTGTCCTCTTAGCATCCTCTTCAGCTCCATGAGTTGCAGCAGGCAGAACTTAGGACACAGAGAGAGGGTTCTGCTTCTGCCAGGCTCCATGGTGCTGTCTCTGTCATTTTTCTCTTTGTTTTTCTTCAGAGCAACATTGCCCTGGGCTTTTCCTTCTCTCCTGTTTTCCTTCTCAGCGGCATTGTCCTTCTCCTGTGTTTTTCTTCTCTGTTTTTCCTCTACTGAGCAGGTACTTCCTCAGGTATTTTTATACAGTTTTTAGGTCGATTGGCCTCTGCCCATTTCCAGGACAGCTGCAGTGCAGTGAAGAATCATTATCCTCTATTGGGGCACATCTCAGTTCATGATACAATCACAAGGTGATTTGCATCCAGAAATGGTCCTGATGGATGGAGATGATCTTGTATGCATATTACCAGGCTGTGGCCTGGGTCCATTGTTGTCAGGCCAGCTGTAGCCCAGGCAAGCAGTAAAGGTGATTTTATCTTTGTTGAGTCACATCAGAAGAGACAAGATTTTAGTCTCTCACAGGAGCTTGCCCTTGGCTCAGAGAGGGCTAGGGCTGCCTCTCTCTTGTGCCCAGTTCATGGTCTGGAGCTTGCCCTTGGCTCAGAGAGGGCTAGGGGGGCCTCTCTCTTGTGACCAGTTCGTGGTCCTGATGAGCAGGAATTTCTTTTAAAAGTCTTACTGAGTTTAACAGAGTAAGAGAGCTGACAAGGAACTCCCCATTGTTAGCTGGAGTGCTGGAATGCAGGGAGGGAGAGAGGAATAGACAGATAACATTTGCATAGATAAGAAATAACAGTATTTTTCTTTAGTTTACTTCTGTTAGTCTTAGATGATCTTTTGTATAGATAGAAGACATCTGGATATTATGCATACTTCTGTTGTTTTTAGATAGATAACCTTTGCATAGATAGAAAACATCTGGGCTTTTCTATGAAATATTGACATACCTCTGTCATTTTAGACAGATAACTTTTTGTATATAAGCCTGCACAAAACTCTCTGAAGGCACACAGGTCTTTTGAAGGGATTCTACCTGTGTCCAGCACTGAAATAGAAGCATAATACAAGAAACTTACTGAGTGTCTTGTCTTTCTCAAGTCAGTCTGGAGCTTGCCCTTGGCTTGGAGGGGACTAACGGGGGGGCTCTCTTTTGTGCCCAGTTCATGGTCTGGAGCTTGCCCTTGGCTCAGAGAGGGCTAAGGGGGCTCTCTCTTGTGCTCAGTTCATGGTCTGGAGCTTTCCCTTGGCTCAGAGAGGGCTAGGGGGGCTCTCTCTTGTGCTCAGTTCATGGTCTGGAGCTTGCCCTTGGCTCAGAGAGGGCTAGGCAGGGTTCTCTCTTGTGTGCTCTGTCTCTGGGCTGTAGCCTCCTCTAGGATTCAATTCTCTTGGAGATTTTCTCCTTTCTGCCTTGCTCCAGGCACAAGGCCCAGGTGTAGTCGTTGCCTGTTAAGAGAGGTTCTTCAGCTGCTACTCGGGCAGCATTTGGCTCTTGCTGTTTGCTGGGTGAGCACAAGGCAAGTTGCCTGACTTCTTAGCTGGTTTAAATACTAATGCCCCTTGGTAACAGAACCACGATAACTGGACCTATAGGATGGTGCATATCCTAACACAGCCAGGGGCACACACAGTTAACAGCTGTGTCACAAATCATGTGGTACATGTTCATCTGGACCCCAGGAGGTGTCCAGGTTAGCACATTCGCAGGTGCTTAGCCATTGTCTGGGCTAGGGTGTGTTTGGGGTTTGACCCGTCAGGACACTGCTTTATTGTCCCTTCAGTCACCAGGATTGACACTCTGAATTTAATTTAATGGGCATCAAAAATAATCAAGTTTTGTTTCAGTTACTTCAAGTGGAGACAATGTTTTTCCCACTCACTCTTTTCTGGAAACAGATGTACACATGAATGCAAACTGCAAATAAACTGTAGGAACTCCTTACACACCTGAGCAGAACAGAGGTACCTGGGATGTGTATTAACCTAAATAACATCTTTAGTGGCTCCTGTATAAATTCAAGCGTACAACTCCAGTAATGAAGAGGTAAGACTGCCTTAAATACCCTTTCTGATATATCTAGAAGTACTATCACCACCACCCTGGAGGGATGTAAATCTGTCCTAGTGTCATGGGTTGAGTTGAATATGCTGCGATACTCAATACCATGCTGCCATTATGGCAGCTTCAAAACAAATGTGATGGCTGGAGCAAAGTGTTATGGGGCTTGAAGATCAGATTATAACATGAGAGGATTCCTGTTCCTGTTGCTGCTTTCAGTTTTCAGCTTTGGGGTGTTGGTCTTGGGTGGGAGGAACCATTTTGTTGTTGGCTTCTGCAGCTGCCTCTGCATTTTGCTGTGTGTTTTCTGCAAATAGACTCAGGGAGTTGTACATTGCATTATTTTCAGTAAACTCCTTATCATCTCTTTCTATCAATCCATGCACTACTTTTTTTTGTTGCTTTCCCTTCCATCTGTGTCAGAGGAGAGGGGGGCTTATGAGAACAGGATGCATTAAACCAGAACATGTGGTTATCAGAGCATTACACCCATCAGTCTCTAGAGAAGCACTTCTAGAAAAAGCATGAACAATGCTAACTGCCTAGAGACTGGCAAGGAAGTTATTACATGAAGCATGAGGTTATTTCATACTCTAACCTATGCTGCTTTGAGATGAAGAGATGCCTTTCTTATGCAATCAACAGTAACTAACAGTGAAAGGGCTTTTCCCTCCTCCTGTGTGTTTGCAAAGTGATCTCCCCTGCTACACTTGATGAACAGTGAGTCTACTTTGAGATGAATAATTTACAGTTATGCTTTCTGACTTCAGTTGCTGAGCTTGGAAGCACTGAAGCCCTAGATTCCCTACCTGAGCCATAGAAAACAAAGGGCATGGCCTGGGAAAATTCAGGCCACTGCAACTCTGACCTCATTTCCAGTAGTACTTAAATCTCTATTGCCTAAATAAAGCTGCAGAATGAGATATATGAAGGCTCAGTAATTTCCACATTCAGAGGAAAAGTCTAGTAGTTAATCACAAAGTTAAGGGCCAGTTTCAAGCCATTTAATGTTAATCACCTTTGAGACCTGTTATGGAAGCTCAGAGGAAGGAAATGTTCTGTACCTTGCAGAGCTGATTTTGCTATTGCATTAAATGAATGTTCAGTGAAGATGTTTTGGGTTCTCACTAACTCATCCTCTTATGAATTATAATTAATAATACTTGTTATTATTATTCATAATTAATGATAATAGTAAAATAACCCTGAACAAGTATCCTGTATTATGACAATCAAACGTATCCTGGTTTAGAAGAGTTCTTGTTGCAGTTTTGGCTTGGCAGTTCTTTTTCATTCAAGTGACTCTAAAGTTTTTTGGTTTGTTTTGTTTTGTTTTTAGAATGGAATAAAAGACAGGTTGATTCAGTGCAGGGTTTGCTATTGTACCATCCTGACTTTCAAGTCATCAATCAAATGCCGTAACTTGCTTGCTCTGAGTCATATTTAAGTCTATAAAAATGTAAATGTTGAGTCTTTGCCCTGATATTTGATACTAAGATTATTGCACAATAATCTCCAATTTGTATGTACACACAGATGCTAAATCAGAATCCTCAACATTCAGTTTAGTCTGCCCTACCATGATGTATATTTCATTATATAATTACATTTTCAAATCTAATTAATCCAATGTTCCACTGTTCCTAGTGATAGTAAGCCTTGTAAAGTTTCCTGGAATGGGCCTATAGTCTGTCTAAGCAAACTGATGAGATTGTACAAAACATAACATTATTTAGGCAGACCTTGACCGACTGGACAGATGGGCGGAGTCCAATGGGATGGCATTTAACAAGTCCAAGTGCCGGGTGCTGCACTTTGGCCACAACAACCCCATGCAGAGCCACAGGCTGGGGTCAGAGTGGCTGGAGAGCTCACAAACAGAGAAGAACCTGGGGGTGCTGACTGACAGCCACCTAAACATGAGCCAGCAGTGTGCCCAGGTGGTCAAGAAAGCCAGTGGCATCCTGGCCTGCATTAGGAATAGTGTGGCCAGCAGGAGCAGGGAGGTCATTGTGCCCCTGTACTCTGCATTGGTTAGGCCACACCTTGAGTCCTGTGTCCAGTTCTGGGCCCCTCAGTTTAAGAAGGACATTGAGACACTTGAACGTGTCCAGAGAAGGGCAACAAGGCTGCTGAGAGGCCTTGAGCACAGCCCTATGAGGAGAGGCTGAGAGAGCAGGGATTGTTTAGCCTGGAGAAGAGGAGGCTCAGGGGAGACCTCATTGCTCTCTACAACTACCTGAAAGGTGGTTGTAGCCAGGAAGGGGTTGGTCTCTTCTCCCAGGCAACCAGCACCAGAACAAGGGGACACAGTCTCAAGCTGTGCCAGGGGAGGTTTAGACTCGAGGTGGGGAGAAAGTTCTTCACTGAGAGAGTCATTCGTCATTGGAATGTGCTGCCCAGGGAGGTGGAGGCTGAAGTGTGCAACAGCTTTTCTGCTTCAGTCTTCAGCAGTAACCACTTGAGCCACTCCATTTGAGTCACAGAGGGCACTGGCTGGGTCTGGGAGAATGAAGAACCACCCAGGGTAGGAGAAGATCAAGTCTGGGAACACAGAGAGAAACTGAAAGTGCACAAGTCCTGGTATGCACAGGTCCTGAAAGAACTGGAGGCTGAAGTTGCTAGGCCACTGGCCACTGGCCATAGCTATGTGGTGCTGCACATTTGTTTGCAGTGTCCTGGCAGTTTTCAACAAAGCATGCACTCACTCTCTTAATCATAGTAATAGAATCATAGCATCAACAAGGTTAGAAAAGACCTCAAAAGATCATCAAGTCCAACCTGCCACCCAACACATCATGACTATTAAACCATGGCACCAAATACCACATCCAATCCTCTCATGTCCATCCAGGGATGGTGACTCCACCGCCTCCCCAGGCAGCACATTCCAGTGGCCAACAACTCTCTCTGGGAAGAACTTTCTCCTCACCTCCATCCTAAACTTCCCCTGGCACAGCTTGAGACTGTGTCCTCTTGTTCTGGTGCTGGTTGCCTGGAAGAAGAGACCAACCCCCACCTGGCTACAGCCTCCCTTCAGGGAGTTGTAGACAGCAATAAGGTCTCCCCTGAGCCTCCTCTTCTCCAGTCTTATCCACAACTATACTCTTCAATGCCAGTGTTTTATATATTTTTTTAAAAATATATAAAATAATGACACAGGTACTGGACAGTTTGTTAAAATTAAGGAAGTTCAGATACTCAGGAGTCACATCCGAGTTACCTTTCATTAGGTAAAAGAATGACAAGATATAAAACACTCTTTCAATCAATGGGAGTGGAATCTGTAGAACCTCAAGCCATGCACTTGCAATTCATTCCCTGTTGTCAAAAAAATCAAACAATAGAAAAGTATTTGTGCTTGGATTTTGTGGAACAGATTATTTATGCTCATGAACTTCTAAAATCTTATGGAAAGGGAACTTTCAGAGCATAAAAACCCAGTGCTTTAATTATCTACAGCTTTAAAGAGGCTCAGTGGGACAGAAGAAATGAAACTCAGTGGGACAGATGAATTCTCAACAACAACAGTTAAAAATATCCACCATTAAAGTATTTCAGCAGTGATATAACACCGTCAGTAATTTCCTGGCAGGCAGCTTGGGCCGGCATCCTGTTACACTGATTTTCTGTTTACTCTTTGCCTTTTTCCTGTCCCACAGTTGTCAGGCTGCGTCTTGAGAGTCTGGGCTGTGTTCAGACTCCTTGAAAGGTGTTTAAACTACATTCCCTAGCTCTGCATTAGGGGGATAGTGCTCTTTCACAAGAGGAATAGGAGAATTTTGCAAGGTAGAATGAGGTGTCAACAGCCCCATGAGATGTACCCCATTTATTTAACATGAAATGCTTTTGATTTTGCGTAGATCAGATGCTAACATTTGTCTTTTCATCTTTGAAATTTGTCTTCCACCATTATTCCAGTGGAACTAGTGCCACAGCAAGATGAGCATAACTCAACCAATATCACTCTCAAAATACGCATTAATCAAGTATGCTGCAAGGAACTGCCTTTAAATTTGTAAGTTCATAGTATCATAGTATCACAGTATCAGTCAGGGTTGGAAGGGACCACAAGGATCATCTAGTTCCAATCCCCCTGCCATGGGCAGGGACACCCCACACTAGATCAGGCTGGCCAGAGCCTCATCCTGCCTGGGCTTAAACACCTCCAGGAATGGAGCCTCAACCACCTCCCTGGACAACCCATTCCAGGGCTTCACCACTCTCATGGGGAAGAACTTCCTCCTCACCTCCAGCCTGAATCTCCCCACCTCCAGCTTCATTCCATTCCCCCTAGTTCTATCACTACCTGAGATCCTGAGAAGTCCCTCCCCAGCCTTCTTGTAGGCCCCCTTCAGATACTGGAAGGCCACAGTTAGGTCACCTCAGAGCCTTCTCTTCTCCAGACTGAACAGCCCCAACTTTTTCAGTCTGTCCTCATAGGAGAGGTGCTCCAGCCCTCTGATCATCCTCCTGGCCCTTCTCTGGACACCCTCCAGCACCTCCAGATCCCTCTTGTAATAGGGGCTCCAGAACTGGATGCAGTACTCCAGGTGGGGTCTCCCCAGACCTGAGTAGAGGGGGAGAATCACCTCCCTTGCCCTGCTGGCCACACTTCTCATGCTGCAGCCCAGGATCTGATTGGCTTTCTGGGCTTCAAGTTCACACTGGGAGCTCATGTTGAGCTTCTCATCCACCAGCACCCCCAAGTCTCTCTCCTCTGGGCTGCTTTCCAGCCAGTCACTGCCCAGACTGGATTTGTGCCTGGGATTGCCATGACCCAGATGCAGGACCCTGTACTTGGTCTTGTTGAACCTCATGAGTTTGGCTTGTGCCCACCTCTCCAGCCTATCAAGGTCCCTCTGGATGGATCCCTTCCCTCCAGCATGTTTGCTGCACCACACAGCTTGGTGTCATCAACAAACTTGCTGAGGGTGCACTCAATGCCACTGTCCATGGCACCCACAAAGATGTTGAACAAGCCTGGTCCCAGGACTGATCCCTGACAGACTCTGCTTGTCCCTGGCCTCCACTGGAACATGGACCATTGACAGCCACTCTTTGGGTGTGGCCATCAAGCCAGTTCTGTATCCATCTAGTGGTCACCCATCAAACCCATGTGTCACCAGTTTGGAGACCAGGATGTGGTGCAGGACAGTGTTGAAGGCTTTGCTCAGGTCCAGGTAAATGACATCAGTTGCTGCCCCTCAGCTATTAATGTCGTCACCTGTTCATAGAAGGCCACCAGGTTGGTCAGGCAGGATTTGCCCTTGGTGAAGCCATGCTGACTGTTCCAAATCACCTCTTCACTATTCTTCTGAGTCAGTACATCTACTGCTTTTTATCTCAGTTTCCAGACCTACACAAACAACAAATAGAGTCACAGAATCACCAAATTGTAGAATGGTATGGGTTGGAAGTGACCTTCAAAGGTGATCTATTCCAAACCCCCTCTGCAGTAAGCAGGGACATCCTTAACTAGATCAGGTTGCACAGAGCCCTGTCAAGCATCACCCTGAGTATTTCCAGGGATGCGGCCCCAACCACCTCCCCAGGAAACCTGTTCCAGCATTCCACTACCCACATGGTAAAGAACTTGTTCCTAACATCTAATCTAAATCTACTCTTCTCCAGTTTGAAGACATTGCCCCTTGTCCTATCACTACAAGTAAACAGTCTCTCTCTATCCTTCTTGTAGGCCCCCTTCAGGTACTGGAAGACTGCTATTAGGTCTCCCCAGAGCCTTCTCTTCTCCAGGCTGAACACCACCAGCTCTCTCAGCCTGTCCTCATAGCAGACGTGATCATTTTTGTGGCCCTTCTCTGGACCTACTCCCTCAGGTCCATGTCCTTCCTATACTAAGGGCTCCAGACCTGTACATGGTGCTCCAGGTGAGGTCTCACTTGAGCAAAACAAAGTGACAGAATCACCTCTCTGGATCTGCTGGCAGTGCATCTTTTGATGCAGCCTAGGATGTGATTTGCCTTCTGTGCTGCAAGCTCACACTGCCTGCTCCTGTCCAGCTTCTCATCCATCAGCACCCCCAAACCAGGATTGTTCCAGCCCAGGTGCAGAACCCTGCACTTCCTCTTGCTGAACTTCATGAGGTTCACCTGGGCACCACCTCTCCATCTTGTCCAGGTCTCTCTGGATGCCATACTGTCTGTCTGGTGTATGGACAACATCACACAGCTTGGTGTCACCTGCACACTGCTGATGGTGCATTCAACCTCACTATATCATTGATAAAAATATCAAAGAGTACAGGCCCCAGTACAGACCCCTGGGGGACACCACTGTCACTGCTCTCCATCTGCACTTCAAGCCACTGAGCACCACCCTCCGGATGTGACCACCCAGCCAATTCCTTACCCACTGAACAGTGCACCCAGCAAATCCATATCTCTCCAACTTGGCCAGCAGGATGTTGTGGGGGACAGTGTCAAAGGCCCTACAGAAGTCCAGACAGATCACATCCATATGTCATCCCTTATCTACTGACAGCCATTCTATCATACAAAGCCACAAGGTCACTCAGGCAGGATTTGCCCCTAGGAAAGCCATGCTGACTGTCTTGAATCACCTCCTGTCCTCCATGTGCCTCAGCTTGGCATCTAGGAGGATCTGTTCCATGATCTTCCCAGGCAGGAGATGAGGCTGACATGTCAGTAGCTCCCAGGGTCCTCCTTTCTACCCTTTTTAAAAATGGATGTAGAATTTCCTTTCTTCCAGTCCCCAGGGACCTCACCTGACTGCCAGGAGAGTGGCTTGGCAATTGCATCAGATAATTCCCTCAGGACTCTGGGATGCATTTCCTCAGGTCCCATGGACTTGTGTATTTTCAGGTTCCTCAGCTGATGATGCACTGTGTCTTCATTTACAGTGGGAGGGACTTTGTCACCCTGGTCTCCAATTTGTGGTCTGTCAACACAAGAGCCATGAGGAGAAGGCTTGCCAGTGAAGACTGAGACAAAAAAGTTGTTGAGAATCTCAGCCTTCTCCTAACCCATTGATACAAGTTCCCCACTGTCTCTCACCATGGGGAAGCTCTCTTTGACCTTCCTTTTCTGCTAATGAACCTGTAGAAGCCTTTCTTGTTTTTCTTTACATCCCTTATCAAGTTCATTTCCAGCTGTGCCTTGGCCTTTCTGACCTTGTTCCTACACAGCTGGTCAATTTCCCTGTACTCTTCCCAGGATACTTGTCCCTCCTTCCATTTCCTGCATAGCCCCACAAGTCCAACAGAGACTCCAACTCTGTCTGTATAATAGGAAAAGCAGAGCTCAACCAAGCAGAGGTTTCAGAGAAGAGAGTAGGACAAAGATCTGTCTTGGCATAGGTAGGACTTCTATGACATACAATTTTTATTTTTTACCTAGTGGTTAAATCTTACCTCTAAGCTTAAGTAAAGAACTAAGCAGTGTCCTCTTTGAACTGAAACAAACCACCAAAACAAACAAACAAACAAAAAACCCAACAACAACAAAAACCCACAAAACAACAAGACCAAAAAGCACAACAAAATATCTCAGCAGAGCTATCCATAATTGAGGTAGTGGCACTTGCAGTCATTAACTACTTTTTATTAATTGACTTTTTCAGCTTTATCAATGCACCTGAACATATTAAAAAAATGTGAGGTAACTGAATCAACCTCAATTAAAAAAGACAGCTGATTCTCTGCTTGTGTCATTTAATATTTTAGAAGTATGCTACTCCTTTCTTACTCTTCCTATTTACCTCCCCTAATTCCTTCTTCCTGTTACTTTTTATTCATTCTTCTTCATCTGTGCATGGTTTCCCACTCTTCACAACATCCTCCTTTCTTTTTATTTCCTCTGGCTGTGGTCTTTGCTTCTTTCTCTTAAACCTGTGGGGTTTGATTTTTCCACTCATACACACAAAGGGCAGTGTAGAACCACTGTGGTTCCTGGGGCGTGTGTTACGGATGGGGATATGTTCTACTTAAGACTATTACATTCAATGTACTGCAGCTCAGCACTAAAACTTTAGTCTTGCCCAACATCTATGGTCAAGAGAGGACAAGGAAAGGACATTTTGTTCTCATACTTTCTGTATTTACAAATAGAAGAATCACAGAAAATTTTGTTTGTGATGTACAATCATAATTCCTGTCAAGATTCAGCATGAATGGGTCAATTTTGCCTGAAGGGCCAGAGAAATGAATTAATAAAGCTATTAATGGCACTGACATTTGCACTGTAGCGTTTTAATGCTGACAGCTTTTGCTAGTCATTGTATTACTTCATATGGACAGAGTGTTTGAATAGAAGTTTAATAACTGAAGAGTACTTTGCTGCTCGTTAAATGTTTCCCTTTTTCAGAACGCTTGTAGTTATATTTTCTTTACAGTATGGTTAAATCAAATTTAAAAGTCACTAATAACACTAAGTTCCTTCAGCTCCAGAATGATCAATTCTTGCTTATGCTGTCATGGTTTGGAGTAAATCCTGTCGCTTTTTATCTGTGAGTGGTAACTTTTATAAGAATGGTTTCTAAGGTAGCCAATAACACTTATTAGATAGGGTGCTCTTAGGTGAGCTCCTGAAGAGCTTCTGAGAGTTTTTCCACATTTTATTGGATGGTCTAATAAAAGATGCTCTCTCTACTACCTGCTTTTGTCTTCCTAACAAGATCTGTTCAATCCTCATTACATTGTATAAGCATTTTCCAATAACCTGTTTCTAGAGAGCTACATTGCCATGAGAAACTTAGCTTGAGCTTTACAATATCTTGTTTCTTTCTAGTGTTCAGGCACTCAAGTGCAGCACTTACAGTCTCTGTAAAATATCTGGTCTTCTTTAGGTGTTTTAACTGTAGGACTTACTGGGGCTGCATTGCTGAAAAGGTATACACCAAGTAAGTGATTGGAAAATTAAGAGGAAATGCTTATACACCAACCACCAATTATGTTTCAGTCCAAGCAAAAGAGTCACCATACCCCACCACACACCTCAGAAGAACACACGCTTTTCATCATGATGTAATTGCCACCAGTACAGATTTTAACGATGAAGCCTATGACTGAACTGAAAAATTCTAAAGAAATCAATAGAATCACACATGTGCACATATCTCTGCATGGGTATAGCTTATGGTTTTAGGCTATAGCAGCTGCTGATGGTATGCTGGAATTCACCTTTTTTTTTAATGTAATTAATACAGCAAGAAGTTTGCTTACCTTTGATTCCAGGTCTTCTGAACAGACAATTGTCCTAAAAATACCATATGTGATATCACCCAGATCTCCTGCTAAAGCTGCTTCAGTTCCCAGTAAGATTGGTTTCCAATATAAAAAGAAAGACTGAAACTCTGATATGACAAGATCCAGAAACAACTCTGTAGACATCAAGACAAGTGAAGAAGGAGAGGGAGAAGATGGTCGAGGCACCAGAGCAGGGGCTCCTCTGCAGCCCATTGTGAAGACAGTGGCGAGACAGGCAGCCCTTGCAGCCCGTGAAGGTTAATGGTGTAGCAGATATCCATCTGCAGCCTATGGAGGACACTGCACTAGAGGCAATGGGTGCTCAAAGGAGGCTGAGACCCTGTGGGAAGCCCACACTGAAGGGGACTTCTGGCAGGACCTGTGAAGAGAGGAGCTCACTCTGAAGTAGGTTTTCTGGAAGGACTTGGGGCCCCATGGGGGACCAATGTTGAAGCACACTGTTTCTGAAGGACCCACACTGGAAAAGTTCATGAAGAACTGCAGCCTGTGAGAAGGACTTGAGTCAGAGAAGTTCATGGGGGGCTGTTTCCTCTGGGAAGGACCCCATGATGAGAAGAGAAAAAAAGTGGAGTCCTACACCTGAAGAGGAAGGAGCAGCAGAAATAATGTTTGATGAACAGATCATAATCACAATTCCCCATTCTCCTGTGCCACTCAGGGAGTATTTAGAGAATTCAGGAGTAAAATTAGTCTCAGGAAGAAGGGAGTGGTGTAGGGAAGGTATTTTAAGGTTTAGTTTTTATTTCTACTGCCATTTGATTAGTAATAATTTCTCTGAGTCAAGTCTATTTTGCCTGTGATGATAATTAGTGAATGATGTCTCTGTCCTTACCTTGACTCATAAGCTTCTCATTACAGAATGAGGACAGGAGGCTCAGGGGAGAACTTATTGCTCTTTACAACTACCTGAAAGGGAGGTTACAGCCAGGTGGGGGTTGGTCTTTTCTCCCAGGCAACCAGCACCAGAACAAGAGGACACAGTCTCAAGCTGCACCAGGAGAAGTTTAGGTTGGAGGCGAAGAGAAAGTTCTTCACTGAGAGAGTTGTTGGCCACTGGAATGTGCTGCCCAGGGAGGTGGTGGAGTCACCATCCCTGGAGGTGTTTGTGAGGGGATTGGATGTGGCACTTGGAGTCATGGTTTAGTAGTCATGAGGTGTTGGGTGACAGGTTGGACTTGATGATCTTAGAGGTCTTTTCCAACCTTATTGATTCTATGATTCTCTTTCTTGTCCATCTGAGGAAGGGAGTGATAGAGCATATTTGGTAGGCAAATGGTATCGAGCCACCATATTGCACTAAGGTCTTTTTTCCATTCAGATGGGTCTCATGACTCAGGGAAAATGGTCATGGCTTGACTCTCAAGTGCATCTTAGGTTTTACCAAAAATAGCTTCACAAACTGCTTAACATTATGGTAAATTACTTGGCAGTGTTTACACTTTTGTACCCACTGAATTTTAGGCATATGTGTAATTTTAAGCAGATGATTTTGCACAAAATCAAATAGAGATGCACACATATATTGTTACTACACAGTCCATGTTATTTTTCACTATTCCTATTTCATAGTTAAAATGTTCCTTATGATCATAAGATCATAATTACAAGAGGCAGATGTCTGAGAACATTGCATAACCTGTAAATTCCCATTGCAAAATGGTCAGCAATTAGAATGGCTATTGACAGGCACCTAGAGAAGTAGAAATCATTTGTAGAAGTTATCCTAACATCACTAATTTGACAGTTCCACACATGTTAAAGTGATTCATTCCTATAATGATCTTCAGTAGTGATATAGGTATGCAGCAGCAAATAGATTTACAGAGAAATGAAAAGTCTGTTATGTGATGTTACATTAAAAAAAAAGTCTGTGTTTAACACTTGTTACTTCTGCATTTTGGTTTCTAACACCATCCACTTGATAACTGAGTGAGATGAGACACATCTTTGCCTCCCTCTCACTCTCCAAGTACATCATAACTCTAAAACAACTTTGGCCTTCCTGAAAAATTTATCTAACCAAATAATAACAGGCAAAATATTCTACACAGAGTAATCACAGGACAGTGAGAAGAGCATTTACCTGAAGAAAATGAACTCTTCATTCCTTCAGCCAGCCTCTTCCAAAGTTATGCATTTCCTAATGCTGACGGACTTCTATCAGTCCTCATGTGGGCATACACCACATGTGAGAGGCTAAATCTTGTCTCTCTTGATGTGACTCAACAAAGATAAAATCACCTTTGCTGCTTGCCCAGACACTAGCTGATGTGTATTTGGTAGAGGCCACTGGATAAAGACCCTCTGGAAGGTGCATAGATAATTCCACCTGCTGCAACTCAAGGAGCTGAAGAGGCTTCTCAGAGAAGGACTTGGACTTGGACTTTGGGATCTCCCCCTCCCCTCCTCCACTGGAGCACAGTGTAGCCAACAAGAATGACCTCTCCTCTAAGCCAAAGCTGCAGCAGCCTTCCTCCACAGACCCTAACTGTCTTGGGGGGTGACAGGTGTGGTAATATAATTCCTTTCCTCTTGTCTCTCCCTCTTGTCTCTCTCTCTTCTCTCTCTATTTTCTCTCTCTCTCTCCTTCTGATTCTGTCCACTTTATTCTGTTAATAAACCCTCAAGGGCTGTTAATATTTTGGCCTGTTTTGTGCCTCTAATTTCCTAACATGGGAATATTCAGAAGAACTGAGGCTCTTTCCCTCTCTGGATAAAGACACTATGTCGTTCACATCACTGGCCTCCAAAATTAACATAGAGAAAAGAACTGAAGCTTTACCTTTCCCAAATATAATCAGGCTTTACCAACACTGTTGAATAATTATTGGACTCAAGAGTGTTGTCCAGTATGGATGTATTTAAAATTCTCTAATCCCTCAGAGCAGCTAGCAAGGTTTTCTCAGAGTATCAGCATTTCTCATCTTTCATTCATTCATCTGAATAAATGCTTTGAGCTGTAATTCAGTTCTTATTCCTGTGACTATTTTATACAGTCAGTGTTATGAGCTAGGCCATACTGAACACAGAACAAATTTCCTTTTTTTGAAGAAAGAGGAAGGAAGGAAGGAAGGAAGGAAGGAAGGAAGGAAGGAAGGAAGGAAGGAAGGAAGGAAGGAAGGAAGGAAGGAAGGAAGGAAGGAAGGAAGGAAGGAAGGAAGGAAGGAAGGAAGGAAGGAAGGAAGGAAGGAAGGAAGGAAGGAAGGAAGGAAGGAAGGAAGGAAGGAAGGAAGGAAGGGAGGAAGGGAGGGAGGGAGGGAGGAAGGAAGGAAGGAAGGAAGGAAGGAAGGAAGGAAGGAAGGAAGGGAGGGAGGGAGGGAGGGAGGATCACCAGACTAGTTCAGGAGGTTTTGGAAGGAAATTAAGCTATATTTACAAGCAAACTAAAATCTAGACATATCAAATGCTTTCCTGTCCATTTTCTTCTGATGATTCAGAAAGTGGTTTTCTACATTTTCAAGAAAACAGGAAGGAGCAGTTGAATTTAAACCATTTAAGTCAATAAATTATAGTTATTAACAGAAAAGGTTTGTGGTGAAGGATGCATGTGCCCAGAATTATGCCCAAATAAGCCCAAAACATGTCCTTACATGTTTTGCTCAAACCCCACTTCCCCCTCCCTTCTGGAGTGAGCATTCAGCCCAGAGCTGAGAAAACAAAGGGCCAGGCATTTAAAAGCCTGGGTAAACAACCCAACCTGCCTTATTGGGGTAAACAAGATCATGCATCCACCTTGTGAGATACTTGTGTTTGTGCTTGTGCCTCTTCCATGTATGGAAGAATGCTGGCCAAATGCTCTGCCATAGGCTAATGGTTGTGTTTACCAAGCTTTACTGTTAGGCAAATCCAAGCCTTGAGCAAATTATAAATATTAGTCAAATTGTGAACAACTTTGCTCATGATGGAGGGGAAAGTAAAATCCAAAGAATGTATGCCTTCATGTTTCCAACACTTTCACAAATCACTGGGCCTCCCTCCATAAGCCAGATGTACATTTCTGAGGGCAAAGAGGCAGAATGGACCTGAAAAGATAAGAAGGGATGCATAGACAGGCCCTCCTGTACCTACATGTCCTTGAGACAAGAAGATGGGAGGAGACTCCTGGCTTACATGCCTTTCTGGAAACCATGACAACTGGACCCTGGTTGGAGCATAGACTCAGCAGAATTTGCAGGGAGTCAGAAGTTTACTGTGAGGAAGAGTCAAGCCTTCACCAGAAGCCAAAAGTTCAATGTGAGCCTTCATCAGAGGAAGCAAACAGAGACCACTGAGACCCCCACCACATTTTAATGGGCCATGTGCATGCAAAAGCGAGACCTATGTAAATGATGTCTCGGAATCACCAACTCTTTCCTAGCAAACCTATGCATATGTATGTGTTCCCCCTGTGTTAACCAGCTGTTTGCAATCAGAGGTGAGAATACTTTGAGAAAGGATCCCGGCTCTATGCATACATGCTAAAGAATACCTGCTTGATAAACTCCTAATTGAGTCCTATTGTGCTCTTCTTTAAATCACTCTTTTGCTCTTGCCCTTTCTTCTTTGCTTTTGGCTCTCATGTGTTCTGCCCTTGTCTCCAGTCAGGGAGGAAGCCTTGCTACCCGGGAAGATCTCTCATGCCTGCCTACAACCTGGAAAGATGCTGTGCCTCAGTTTACCTGGAACCAGCAAAGAGCCCTTCATATAAACTGCACTGAAATTACAGCTAGCTTAGCGTTGTACCAGTCCCACTGGTAGGAAGAAACTCCACCGAGCCCTGACGGGACGGAGCCCCAGGAGGCTGAGCCCCAGGGAGAACCAGGACCTCATTTGAGCTCTGAGAGAATCAACACACCCGCCAGGTGAGGAGAACTTGCCGGAATCCCTTTCAGGAGTCTGAAGTGTGCTCACTGTAAGCACAAAGCTGCAGCCCTGCGAGCCAAAGCCGGTCTGTGCACCTGCTTCCAAAAGCCAGAACCGTGCCCAGCCGTTCCTGTGCTGGCCACTAAGTCATGGGAGAAGGAGGTGCCGCTGCTCCACATGCCCGAGAGCCCAACACAGCCCCAGGAAAAGCAGCTAGGAAGAATCGGCAATGCTTGTTTATTTCGCGAAGAGTTAGGGGATTGAAGCTCCTCCTTCCCTTCCCACCCCCCTCAAGCCGCTCCAGGAAGGAACTTCCCACACCTCACAGCGCTCTACAGAGCCCACAGCACTGCCAGCACTGGGAAGCAGCGCCCGTAGCCTGTTCCAGGTGAACCTGCCCATCGGCAGCCTCCAGCGCACCAGCAGCAGCAGGAGAAAGCTATCTCTCCAGCGCCACCAGCAGCGAGGTTCCGCCCCAGGAGCCAGCCACGGGCCGCACCGAGCTCCTGAGCCTCGGCAGCAACCAGCTTAGCTACAGTTTAGCAACAAGCTTAGATCAGCTACAAAGCTACAAGCGACAAATAAAACTATCTTTTCCAATGTTCACGTGTGACACCAGTCGGGTGCTCTTTCAAATCACCGCGGCTTAGCCCACAGGGTATTGTAACCTGTGGATTATAATGCAGCAGGCCAGTGGTAACCCATGGGTAAAAGATTGGTTTGTTCCTGTTTAAGATTTTGTAGTTTTATGCCCTGACTCCTAGCCTGCCACTGCTTCCAGCAGCAAAGTGCTGGTTCAGTTTTCCCTTGGTGGGCAAGTGGCAAACTGCACCACAGTTCTCGTTCTAGTTGAATGACTGTTTTGCGTTTTTCTAATTTGGTTCAAAATTCCTAACAGTTGTCTTTTATGGACTGTACACCAGGACTGTACACCAGGATCTGTGTATATACTGTAAATAGGGTATTAATAATTTTTAATATTAATAGATAATCAGTATTTTAGTAGTATTTCATATTTCCATAATTCATGTTTGTTAACCGTGACAATGTTGTAACTAGACAATCTGCTGTCTCATCAGGAAAAAACAGATGATTAGGCTGCTCCAGTATAGCTTTTTTAAAGACTTTTTCTTACTTCCTAACAGAACAAAAGAACACTTGTAGAGAGAGAGACCAAAGGCTTGTCTAGCTCATGACCTCACTGGCAACTGTCAAAAACAGGTGTCTAGGAAAGAGCATAAGATTAGGACATAGAAGCAGTGATACCTCTTACCCTAACCTTCCAAAAGTTGTGAGTCAGGAATTCCCTGGTGCGCAGGGAGAACCTGGGAAAGTTACTGCAATATATCAGCTTTTCCATTCACAATTCTCATGCTTTTTTGTGATTGCTTCCACTTATACATCACTGTCGTAGTTTGGACTGGGTGCCCTCTGCTACAGGGGTGCTCCCTGTGTCCAGAAGTCCAGCCCAGTGGGTGGACACAGGAAATCAGGTATTTCCTACCATGATCCCCTGCACCACTATAAAATCCACGGCGAGGTCTGGCACTTGCTCTTTCCTTCCTCTCCGCCACTTGGTAACTGGGGGAGATGTCTCCTGGCCATGGGCCTGGCTAGGCCCAAGGCCATGGGGGGATGAGCAGTCTCAGATCTGTCCAGCTGAGACTAGTCTAGTGGGGGGGGGGGGGGGGGGGGGGGGGGGGAGGGGTGGGAAGGAGGAGCCCTGGGGGTCTTGGATGCACCCTCAGGTGGGGATGGGATGTTTCTGGGTCTGTTTTGGTGTTTCTCTTGTCACTGTGCTTCTGGTTTTCTGTACACACTCACTGTTTTCTATTTAAACTTTCCATCACTTTTGCAATCCGTTCGTCTGAGTCATTATTTCTGCCCGTGGTGGGGAGGGGGTCTGCCCCAACCCATTACAATCACCAATCCTTCTTAAATAGACATATAAGGTGAACCACCTTCTCTTTCTGTATGATTGGCCTAGAATGTTTGCAAACTAGGTTTCTTGTACCATATCTCTTCCAAAACTCTAGATGATGATTATGAAATTGCCTCTGATTTCAGAAATGCTAATTATCCATTTTGCTTCCACAGATTTTCCATATTGCATTTTCAGTCTTCCCATCCAACACTTCACATTTGCTTCTGTGTTCAGCACCACCATTTGCACTGAAGCCTAGGGAGTACTCATTCAACTTTTAGTCATATTTGGTTTCCTATTTGGTTTGCTAATCTTGATCTTTATTTTACTGTATCTCTGTCTGTTTAGTTTACAGTATCTATCTCAACTTGATCTTTACAAATCTCATGATATCCATAAGTTTGTGTGTTCTAAGAAAGTGCTTTCTTTGATGATAAATCTTCTATTAAATTCCCTACCAGTACTTTGCTCCCCAATACCTTCTGTGAAATCATTATTCATCCAGCACTGACAGCAAATGTTCCCCACAAGATTTTTCTTCTTCCTATTTGGGACACAAGGTCAAAATAACTTTCATACTTTTGATTTAATGAAACTTCAGAGCCTGCTCAGATCATCTCTCTTTTGCTAAATGCACCTATTAGTTTCTAAAACTCCCAGAGACACAGAAATCTGTATAACCTGAATCTGGAGATATGCATTAACTTCCAGTTGAAAAGGTATTAGATCAATGGCTGTCATCCCATCCCTTTCTGGGTTGCTTACAACTGCCTACTTCTCAGAAATTACCATCAAGTATATTTGAAGTGGTGCTTCATCCTGCATTCTTGTCATGTAGCAGCAAGATTCAGAAATGCAGAGCAATGAATCTCAGAGGCCTTCCCAGAAGTCCTTTGCTGCTGCATTGTAGAATCACTAGCATTAGAGAGTCTTAGAGTCCCACTTACAGGAGTCCCAGAAGACCTTAACAGATGAAGCAGCTAACAGAAGTCCTGAGCATGTCCCTAGCAGCATCCCTTGCCAGAAGTAGCAGCTAACTAACAGAAGTCCCTAGCAGTCCTAACCAAAGTCCCTAAGCAAAGATAACTATTGCTCAGAGTGGCTGTTTATATATCCTTTGTTATCAGTTGCTTAACCAGTAAAATCCAACCATATATATAAGCTAAAATCTTTTCCCAATAAGAGGTGCCAGCATGTCAAGGAGGTGGCTTCTGCAGCATGTTCCAATCACAGGGTGCCAACATGAGGAGGTTGCTCTTGGCACACATGGAATGTTACTGCTTTGCTCTACACAGAGTGCTAAGGAATTGGTCACCTAAGGAATCTTGCATACAGCAGCTGCCTTCAGAGCAGTGGCTGCAACAGTCCTGGACAAGACAGCTAACCAGGCTAATTCAAATAGTCTCAAAAGTGATCTTTGCTAACCTGCTATTTTTTTAAATTATTTTTTTTTTAGTAGATTAGAAGGTGATCACAGGAAAAAAATAAACAAGTTAAACACATTTGATTTTCCAATAAAAAAAAACACCACTGGCCAAAACACCAGTGATTTCTTCCTCTCTTTAGAAAAATGAGTCAACAAACATTTAACTTTGAAAGCACCAGATATCCAGGAGCTCATTGGTACAATGTGGAGCAATGGCAACTGTACAATGCTGCCTTGGGTATAAAGCTAGAATCTTGAACTTGCATGCCTAGAGAAGGACTTTTGAAGCATACTGCTTCATACTACTCCTGCTCTTAAAAATCATTCATCCACCTGTAGCTCCTGGTAGTTTTGTAATATGCAAATCCGTTAAATCAGCAAAAAACACTTTCAGCTCACTGCACACCTCGTTTGCTGGTGAATAACACTCTTATCAGTCCTGATAAATTATGCTGAATTGTATGTGAGCTTCTGTGAGCACCCATCTTTTCACATCTCGCTATGCCACTTTCACTATTGATGAAGTCTTCTGTCATCTGATGTCATGTTAAAAAATACATTAAAAAATCATTGTATATATGCTAATCTATTTGGAGCACTAATGACATGGAAGACATAATGATGAGGTAAAGGTGTTTCTTCAAGTGCAATATATCTACATCCTTTTTAAACTAACCCAAAGAGTAAGCAGATAGCTTACTTGGGGCTCAACTATACTAAGATTTCTGTATGTGCTTACATTTAACATGGGAGAAATTACTCTGAAACGTAACTTTTGTGTAGTGTACAAAGAACTGCATAACATTTTTGTGACTATCTAAACTGTGACATAGGTACTTAACTACCTGCTTTATTTTAATGGAAATTACATGCCAAAATCAGAAAAATTATGCACACATTCTGAAGCTGTTTAGTCATGATGGGCATAGTCCAACAGGATGGCATTCAACAAGTCCAAGTGTTGGGTTCTGCACTTTGGCTACAACAACCCCATGCAGTGCTACAGGCTGGGGCCAGGGTGGCTGGAGAGCAGCCAGGCAGAAAGGGACTTGCGGGTACCGGTTGATAATAGGCCATCAGTGTGCCCAGGTGGCCAATGGCATCCTGGCCTGCATCAGGAATAGTGTGGCCAGCAGGAGCAGGGAAGTCATTTGTCCCTGTGCTCAGCACTGGTTAGGTCACACCTTGAGTCCTGTGTCTAGTTCTGGGCCCCTCAGTTTAAGAAGGACATTGAGACAATGGTCAGTAAGGCTGAGGAGGGGTCTGGAGCATAGCCCTATGAGGAGAGGCTGAGGGAGCTGGAGTTGCTTAGCCTGGAGAAGAGGAGGATCAGGGGAGACCTTACTGCTCTCTAAAACTCCCTGAAGGGAGGTTGTAGCCAAGTTGGGGTTGGTCTCTTCTTCCAGGCAACCAGCACCAGAACAAGAGGACACAGTCTCAAGCTGCAGCAGGGGAAGTTTAGGCTGGAGGTGAGGAGAAAGTTCTTCACTGAGAGAGTTGTTGACCATTGGAATGTGCTGCCCAGGGAGGTGGTGGAATCACCGCCTCTGGAGGTGTTCAAGAGGGGATTGGAAGTGGCACTTGGTGCCATGGTTTAGTAGTCATGAGGTGTTGGGTGACAGGTTGGACTTGATGATCTTAGAGGTCTTTTCCAACCTTATTGATTCTATGATTCTATGATTCTGAGATTCTGTGAAACATAATGACATAACCTAAGCTATTTCTTATAGCCTATTGTATTTGTCCCTTGTTTTGTGTAGGAAGATATTCTTTCACAGAGACCAGCAATTGTCATGAAAGCACCTTACACATTACAAACACAGTGATTATGGAATATAGTCTTTCTAACATAGAAAGGTGAAGCTGATACAATACCTTTTGTCTTAGGTACTGTGCCAATTATTGTTTAAATAGATTTAACATTAGAAAATCACCTCTCTCTTCCCTTCCCCTCATCACTTATCCCCTTATTTTGTTTTTGAATAGCTTGTGCATTTTAGGAATATGTATTTTATTTTGAATTCCTTTGGTTGTAAAGCTTTTTATATGATTGTGTGTGTGTGTGTGTTTTAGAAACAAACAAAATGGAGGGAGGAATAATGGTCTATTGCACTAATAGGCATTATTACTGATAGAAATCAGATATGCAGGAGTTTATTTGTACTGCTCAATAAAGTTGAAACTTTTACATGCAGGATTATCTGCAGACATTTTAGTTCTCTTCTTTTCCGTTATAAAACAAAAAACAACAAACAACAAACAAAGACTAAAACCCCCACATTCTTACTCAAATTAGAGCAATAGTCATTAAACAGAAAGCAGAGCAGCAACATCTTATCTCTCAGAACATGTGAAGAGCACTGGCAATGTTTGTCTTAGTGATAACTTGCATTATTTCCTATTCAGACACTTTTCACTGCAGCTCAGAGGCACATACTGTTTGCCACTTACCGGAAAATTATACTGCATGAAGTCCAGAATTAATTTTGTTTCCCAATGTAAAAGTTTAATAGAGTAGATACAGTGGTAAAGACCTTAGAGCATGTGTTAATTGTTTTACTGCAATTGTTAACTGTTAACTGTTAACTGTTAACTGTTAATTGTTAACTGTTAACTGTTAATTGTCTTTACTGCAATGAAATATTCAACCAACCATTACTACCAATATTCTGAGCTTGCCTACACATTAGAATGGTTTAGTTCTCATAAAAAAGGGGTTTTGTTTTTGTTGTTGGTGGTGGTGGTCTTTCAACCCTCTTAGTTATGTAGCTTGTATTTCCATAATATGATATTGTTAGTATTAAGAGAACACAGATAGTCATATATTAAAACACAGATGCAAAAGAAAATAGTCTGGATACAGCTAGCTTCAGTATAATATGAATTACTAGGTGTAATGGCAGAAAACATTGCTAGTTGGCTAGCCTTCCAGTAATCCCCCTGGAATCAACAAGGATTTTCAGCAGATGAGGCAACCTGGAGATAAGAGTGCTACTGAACTGTGAACAACAGTCCTTGGCATGAGACTTGCAACACAAGTCTGATTGCAGCTGAGGATTTGGGAAAAAGTGCCTCCTAAAATATAGTTCTGCCTAATCAGAGTATTGACTTTCTCAGTGACATGAAAGCATTAAGCTAAATATTGACAGGCAAATTTCTTTTTAAAAATAAAATAAATGTTTTCCTGATTTCCCAGAGCAATTCACATTCCTTTAGCAATGAATTCACAGGATTTTCTGGCATGTGGCTTTTGTTCACTTTTTTCCCCTGGAGGCATGCAGCACCCTCACAAATTCTATGTCAG
The DNA here is from genome assembly GCF_014839835.1 of Dryobates pubescens. Classification (NCBI taxonomy): domain Eukaryota; kingdom Metazoa; phylum Chordata; class Aves; order Piciformes; family Picidae; genus Dryobates; species Dryobates pubescens. Next base: position 3,146,434 of record NC_071620.1, read on the forward strand.
AGAAATTAATAAATACATGTGCTTCATTTCTGATGTTTTCCAGACAATTTTAATTAGCTAATATTAAGATAATACCAGAAGTAGTTACTTCCCTCACGGTAACAAGATGTTTCCAGAGTAGGTTACTAAATTTGCAGTGGATCTTCTTGTTGCAGTGAAACCTTATGCACTGTATTAATTTTCCAGAGCACTTGGGTATTCCAGACCTGGGCAGCAGACCAAAATCCACTAAGGACCAAGATCTAATGCCCTTGGCTAGAGCCTTTTTTTTTTTTCCCCACACAAATGAGATCTGCACCCATGAGTAAGAAAAAGCAGGAAATAAGAAGAAACTGCCCTAATAAAGTTAGTATTCAAATGGTGTGAAAGCCTATTTATCAATTGGAAAAAACACTGAGCTGGATGATTTTATTAGAACAGGTTAACTTGTCATGTGCTTGTCATTCTGCCCCTGTACACTGCACTGGTTAGGCCACACCTCGTGTACTGTGTCCAGTTCTGGGCCCCTCAGTTGGGGAAGGATGCTGACTTACTGGAACGAGTCCAGAGAAGAGCAACAAAGTTGGTGAGGGGTTTGGAACATAAGCCCTACGAGGAGAGGCTGAGGGAGCCGGGGTTGCTTAGCCTGGAGAAGAGGAGACTCAAGGGTTACCTTATTACTCTCTACAACTACCTGAAGGGAGGTTGTAGACAGACAGATGTTGGTCTGTTCTCCCAGGCAGCCAGTACCAGGACAAGAGGACACAGCCTCAGGCTGCACCAAGGGAGGTTCAGGTTGGATGTTAGGAAAAAGTTCTATACAGAAAGAGTGATTGCCCATTGGAATGGGCTGCCTGGGGAGGTGGTGGAGTTGCCATCATTGGAGGTTTTCAGGAGAAGACTTGATGGGGTGCTTGGTGCCATGGGTTAGTTGTTTAGGTGGTGTTGGATTGGTTGATGGGTTGGACGTGATGATCTTGAAGGTCTCTTCCAACCTGGTTTATTCTATGTATGTATGTATGTATTCCATGTATGTAATAGGGTTAACATCAAATAATTGAGAAATGGTCTTTGTTGGAAACATGAATTCCTCTGTGTAAGCACAATCTGCTGTGCCTCTGTATGGTGGTGAGAGGTTCAGTTCTCGCCCTCACAAAGAAAACCGCAGCTAACTCAGTCGGAGAAGCAAAAATTAATAAGCTATATTTACAAGCAGGATGAGCTGCAGTGTATATATACACAATATATAGTATTTACAATATATACAGAAATATACAGCAAAGAATGTAACACAGAAAACCTTTCCCTCCTCCAGCAGGGAGGGTCCCCCCAACTATACCCACTTCTGCCCTTCCTTCCTTTTTTCCCAAAAAGGGTTAGAGAGAGAAAAGGTAATTATTAAAGAGGAAATTCTGTTAGCTCAAAGCATATGCAAGAATTAGTTTCTTATCTGGTTGGTTGGAAGGTCAGCACCCACCAGCACAGACAGAAAACAGCTGTTCCGGCAGACTGGAACAGAGACTGACTGAAATGACTGAGATTCAAACTGAACTAAAGCTAAAATTTAAAGTTGCATTCTATCTATCTACCAATGAAATTCATTTAGACTTATCTTTGTTTTCATTATTACACCAAAACATTCAGCCAGAGTGTTCCAGTAACTGTCCCTTTCTTAAAAGGCACAGCCTAAAACTGTCACACTCCAAAAAGAAGCCTACTATCTTGTCCTGCCCTGAGATAAGGAACTAAGAAGGGAGTTTTTGCAGGCAAGGATGCTTAGGAAAGATGCAAGGATGGTTTGGAGAAACAGCAGCTGCGACTTTTGAAAGCTCTCAGACCATATATGGCACAGGGCATCTGAGGAAGATGAAGACCAATGAAGTAACAACCCCCATCAGTGCCTGCAGCCCCCCGAACCTAACTGAGGCATAGGCAGAGACCTTCGTTCCTATGTAAGCTGAGGTGGAGTCTGGCACCTCTCCTTGCATGTGCTGACCACACGTGCAGGGGTAAGGGGCTTGGCCATAATACAATAAAATGGGAGTCTTTTCCCCAGGATCTCAGGCAGCTGTAAGATTGAGGACTTAAACTGCTATCACAGGGATACCAGTGAAGCCTTACACCTACTGACCTTCAATCAGCTTCCAAAGGGAAAAGCAGCAGCATCTAAATCCCTGCATCTATGCTTATATTCAGGTTAGGGTGTACCTAGGTGCTGGGAGTTAATAAAGAGAAACGCTGAACACTTTGCTTGTTTGAGTGTGAGTGTGAGCCTTTGTCCACGGGTCTGGGAGGGCCTTTCCATTACCAGGGCTGTCAAAGAGGCAGAGGAGCTTCACACTACACAAGATATGGTAGTGCAAGGCCCTTTCCCTCTGCTCAAACCAATCCTAAAGGGGACTCCTCTACCTGAGGGAATAGTCCAAAAGGCCACTGTAAGGAAATGGTATATCTATTTGGAAGGGATTGGACAGTTCATGCTGTTAAGAGAAGGCCCAACCAAAGTGTCCAAATGACAGCAGCCAGTGAATCCTGATGCAGCTCTGCTAGGTCAACCCTGGAGGCCTCCTCCAATTCAGGTAGCACCTGAAGTGACCACAGACTGACACTGAGGGAGTGTGGTTCACAGATGCATCCTCCCATTGGGTAGGATTGCAGTGGTACTACAAGGCTGCCACTACGGAGGTTAGTACCAACAGGACTGTTACCAAAGAGAGTGAAAGTAGTGCACAAGTGGGTGAGACGCTTGTGCTAATTTTGGCTGTCAAGAATGGTGCCAAAGCTGTCTGCACTGACTCTTAGCAATCTTCAAAGGAGCCACTGAATGGATTTGTCAGTGGGAGGCAAATCAGTGGGAGATCGGTAGCACCAAAGTCTGGCGAGGTTCAGACTGGCAGAGGCTACCGGACATAAGCCACTTGAGACCCATCAAGGTGGGATGTGTCAAAGGACACTCCAAGCAAGACACCCTTTGTAGTGGGTTTGGAGACCAGTTCTCCCACCACAGGCAAAAGACAGACTCAGACAAAACGGATTGCAAAAATGGTGGAAAGTTTAAATGGAAAAACCCAATGAAAGTTTTACAGAAAACCACAAGCACTGTGACAAAGAAAGAGACATATCCCAAAACATACCCAAGAACATCCCATCCCCACCTGGGGGTACACCCAACCCCCCTGCCCAGGGCTCTTTCTTCCCCCCCAACCCAGGCTTGGGCCTGGCGAGGCCCAAGGGAGGCAGCTCAGGCCATTTTACCTAGGCAGTGGTGAGGGAGGAAAGAGAGCAAAAGGACCCCCGTGCTGATGTTTTGTAGGGGAGCAGGACATTATGGGCGAAATACCTGGCTTGCTGTGACCACCCACTGGGCTGGGCCCCCTTTTGGAACCTCCCAGGCATGGCCTGTGCAGTGGCATCCGGGCCAGCACCCAGCCTAAACCACCCCACCCTTGATGCGAAGTAGAACCAGCAGGTGGATGACCTGGCACACATCTATGTGGTGAGTAGCAAGGGGAAAGATAGTGAGTGGTTGTCTGAGAGGTTTCACATCAAAAGCAATCACTCAAGCAAAGCTGATCTTTTCTGCAAGTGCAGGTCTCGTGGATGGCTGGTTTCCATGGCAACATGTGAAACTGGTTTTTCATCCTGTCCACAGTGTAGGATCCAGCTGAAGGCAAATAACCCAAAGCTAGCACCAGCCCAATATATCAGGCAGTATAAAACTCTATGGGTTACCTGGCAGATGGATTATGTTGGTCCCCTCAAACCATCACATGGAAAGAAATACATACTAGTTAGAGTATAAGTGGTCTCTGGCTTAACCATGGCCACAGCCACCAGTAGTGCCACATGAATCCAGACCATCGAGGTTCTAAAACATTGGTTTAGCATTTTGCCAATGGCTGAATGCATACAGAGTGACAACAGGTCACATTTCACTGCTGCCATAGTGCAAGACTGGGCACAAGGTGAAGAGGTTAAATGGATGCTCCATACTTCTTATTACTCCCAGGAAAATGGCATGGTGGAAAGGACAACTGGCCTCATTAAGAGACACAAAAATGTCTCTAAAGGTAATTGGGACAAGCGTTTAGCCCATGCTGCTTTTACTGACTGCAAACAACTGATAGGGAAATTGCAGTAGCCACAAGATCAGGGCATGTCCAGCTGAACCAGTGGTGGATGCTATTTGCATGCCAAGTGGGCCAGAGGGCAAATCACTGCATTCACTGCTACAATTACAGGTGGGCCAACCTGTAATAGTGAAGCTGCCATCAACTGGCATAGCGCCCATGACATTGGCCAGACCCCAAGGGTTATATGTGTGGGAAGCACTGGACACCAACAGAAGGACTCATCAGATCAGTGCGTGATGGACTGTTCCCAACCATTAACTAATATGCCTGGTTGCTACACACCAAGGCCAGTTCTGCCTTGATACAGGATGAAGCCTGGATAGAGTGCTTGTGCTTGGTTCTGTCCAGCACTGGGAACAGGGAGACCAACACTGGGAAATAGGAAGACCAGTCACCCAGGGACAACTGTGGAAAGTTGTTACAAAAATGATCTTTCCCATCTTTGTTCAAATTTATTATTATCAATGTATGTATTTAGGCAAACAAATACTTGTACATTACTAATAAAAATTAATAATTTAAAGAATTCCTATACACATGAGATTTGTTCTCTCCTGTTCACTTTCATTAGTTAGGCATATTCTTCTCCCAGCAAGGAATATATAAAAGCCAGAATCCCAGTGTCAATATAGTAAATGAACATTTAAGTGAAATGTGTCTTCACATGCAATTTTGTAACTCAGAGATGTGGGTATTGTAGAATAGAATACATAGAATACATAGAATAAACCAGGTTGGAAGAGACCTTCAAGATCATTGCGTCCAACCCATCAACCAATCCAACACCACCCAAACAACTAACCCACAGCACCAAGCACCCCATCAAGTCTTCTCCTGAAAACCTCCAATGATGGTGACTCCACCACCTCCCCAGGCAGCCCATTCCAATGTGCAATCACTCTTTCTGTATAGAACTTTTTCCTACCATCTAGCCTGAACCTCCCCTGGCACAGCCTGAGACTGTGTCCTCTTGTTCTGGTACTGGCCACCTGGGAGAAGAGACCAACATCTGTCTGTCTACAGCCTCCCTTCAGGTAGTTGTAAAGAGCAATAAGGTCACCCCTGAGTCTCCTCTTCTCCAGGCTAAGCAACCCCAGCTCCCTCAGCCTCTCCTTGTAGGGCTTACGTTCCAAACCCCTCACCAACTTTGTTGCTCTTCTCTGGACTCGTTCCAGCAAGTCAACCTCCTTCCTAAACTAAGGGGCCCAGAACTGGACACAGTACTCGAGGTGCAGCCTAACCAGTGCAGTGTACAGGGGCAGAATGACCTCCCTGCTCCTGCTGGCCACACTTCCTGATGCAGGCCAGGATGCCATTGCCCCTCTTAGCTGCCTGGGCACACTGCAGGCTCATGTATCTTCTGGCCTGTGTACTCTTACTCTTTCAAAAGTATGCTATGAAAATAAGCAAAGGGTACATGTGGTGGTAATTCGACACTCCAGTGAAAATATCAGTGTTTTGATTGCAGTGGTGCAAACAAGACAGAAAGGAAGTTGTGGACATCAGTACTAATTATTCAAGAAATGTTGGGAGCTAAAAGTGTCTAGAAACTGCTGCTGAGCTTTCACCAAATTAGGAAAAGTCAACGATAATAGTTTTGAGTTGCAAGGACAGCCCATGATGGTACAGCATCACTTCTTTGTAGGCTATCCCAAAAACAGTATATAAAGGTGATTAAGTCCCTTACCTTAAATGAGAAAGCTCAAAAGCAGATAGAACAGGATGAAAGATTTTCTAATGTTTTCCTACTATTGTGTAATGGGTTGGGGCAGGTCCCCTCCCCACCACAGGCAGAAATAACGACTCAGGCAAACGGATTGCAAAAGTGATGAAAGTTTAAATAGAAAGCAGTGAATGTTACAGAAAACCCAAAGCGCAGTGACAAAGAAAGATCCCATCCCCACCTGAGGGTGCATGCAAAACCCCCAGGGCTCCTTCTTCCCCCTCCCTCTGCTGGGCTAGTCTCAGCTGGCCAGGCCTGAGACTGCCCATCCCCCTGTGGCCTTGGGCCCAATCAGGCCCATGGCCGGGAGATCTCTCCCCCAGTTACCACGTCTCGGAGAGGGAAGGAAAGAGGAAGTGCCAGACTCCGCACTGGATCTTATAGTGGTGCAAAGAATTATGGTAGGAAATACACAATTTCCTGTGTCCATCCCTCTGGGCTGGACTTCTGGACACAGGAAGTGAACACACCAGGGGGGCACCCAGCTCAAACTGCAACATGCCACCCCTGTATTTCATACCATAATCTTTGCACCCAAACACATCATCAAATCAGAAAACTTCTGATGACATGTCCGGCAGAGTCCATATCTTCATCTGGGCGTCCACTCAAACAGTCTCTCATTCAGGCTCAAGCATCAGTCCATTCCAGTTGTTCTTCCTCATGTGATGGAACCTCCCAGCGACGCAGTCCTTCTCCTGCAGCGTGAATTCCTTGTGGACTCCTTGGGACATCCTGGTCACCTGGAAATACCTCACAACTTCTCAGCCAAGCCTTTACTCTCCTATTCAGCGGCAAATTCTCCACCCCTGGGGCAGGCCAGTCGGAACAATCCGGCTCCACGACTGCCTTTTTCAATCCATCCAGGGTGCCGCAGCCAACCGCTTTCACGCGGACCAAAGCTACACGGATGCATGTCAGAGGCACTCCGCACCCCCCGGCTGGGCGCTCGCGTACCGAGGCAGGACAGCATCCGGCTGCACAACCTCCACCCCCGGAAGAGGGAGGAGCTGCGCCACAGCCCGCTGAAGAAGCAGGGAGGCGGAGCCAGGTGCTCGGCGCCATTTTCGGAACACGTCCGAAAACACCAGGGAAAGATTTACAGCTGCCGCCGCCGCCTGAACGCAGCCCGGCTCGGGCGGTGCCGCCGCCGCCGCTTGAACGCGGCCCGGCCCGGCCCCCGCCGTCTCTGTCGCCGCGATGCAGAGTCCGAGTCACCTCCAGCAGTCGCTTGCCCGCTCGCCGCGGGTGTCCGCTCCCCGCAGCGGCCGCGGGCCGACCACGCTCTGCTTGCCGCTGCCCCTCCTCCGCTCCCTGCCGCTCCGCAGAGAACGAGGAGAAGGCAGGTCTCGCCTTCTTAGGCTACTCGAGCATTCTTAAGCTACCCTGGGCAGAAAGTCACAGAAATAACCACCCCTCGCTGTTCCCAAACAACAGGAGGGCCTTCCATGCCATCAGCCACGCACCAGCTATCCTTCTGCAGCCCACAGGAGTTCACACAGTCGCCCCGGTAACACAAAACCTGAGCCCCAACTTTCCAAACCCAAACCGACGCCCAGAACTAAATTTAAACTCTCCATCTTTTGCAATCCGAGCTGCAGTTGGCCCCACGTTGGGCGCCAAAATGTAATGGGTTGGGGCAGGTCCCCTCCCCACCACAGGCAGAAATAACGACTCAGGCAAACGGATTGCAAAAGTGATGAAAGTTTAAATAGAAAGCAGTGAATGTTACAGAAAACCCAAAGCGCAGTGACAAAGAAAGATCCCATCCCCACCTGAGGGTGCATGCAAAACCCCCAGGGCTCCTTCTTCCCCCTCCCTCTGCTGGGCTAGTCTCAGCTGGCCAGGCCTGAGACTGCCCATCCCCCTGTGGCCTTGGGCCCAATCAGGCCCATGGCCGGGAGATCTCTCCCCCAGTTACCACGTCTCGGAGAGGGAAGGAAAGAGGAAGTGCCAGACTCCGCACTGGATCTTATAGTGGTGCAAAGAATTATGGTAGGAAATACACAATTTCCTGTGTCCATCCCTCTGGGCTGGACTTCTGGACACAGGAAGTGAACACACCAGGGGGGCACCCAGCTCAAACTGCAACATATTGGAACATAATGAAGTTTTTTTAAGGTCTTTTGTTCATCTCTTCAGTATTTGTGCATGACTATAATACCCATAATAAAAATGAATATTTAACTACCTTAATAAATGTGCCCTTACTTTACTTAATCTTTCAAGGTTCATTCATCTTTAAAATTTATCCATATCAGGAAACATCTTTTGTACTTCTTTTATTTTTTTCCTGAATAATAATTGTGTTATATAAGGCAGCACAAAAATTCATTTGAAGTCTTGTCATGGATTTCTGAAAGATCTTTATTAGCCAATCAGAGCTGGATTGTCCTCTGGCTCCTTTGTCTGAATAATCCATGTAAATTTCCTCCACTGACTGATTGCATTGCTGCCACACTGGATTAAACAAACAATTTTGCCAAGGTTATTTATAACTGTAAAAACCACAAAAGTGTTGTGCTAGCCTGATTGTCTGGGTTTCTTATTCCCTGGTGCTTGCAGTTTGTAGAATTTCAAAATTATGGCTAACTTGGCATCTCTGGCAAGTTCTGGGGCCCAAGTTTTGACTAATTGTGTTTGCTTGTATTTTGTGCTATTGGTCTCTGGGAACATGCTTGTTGGGAGAAAGTTGGCCCTTGGGACTGCCAAAGCACTTTTCTTTAATATGTGTTTCATAGCAGTTCCATTTCCTGTTTGCTTACAATATTATTTGACTCTTTAAGTTGTCCTAAGTGCTTGGCCTATTCACTTGGTTTATTTCTTAAGAGCAACTGTAATAAGATTTAGGAAAGCCAATCTAAGTGGTCTAGATATCACCCTAATTCACACAAATAACTTTGCTTCTCAAATTTTTCCCCTGATTGTATTATTTAATCCCAGTGAGGAGTCAAGTAACTGGAATAATGAAGTCTTATACGTTGCCATTGGGTGAGACAGCAAGAAGGGAGGACAGCACTGAAATGATTTCTCTTTTTTGTTTTGGAAGCAAATCAACTCATGCTTATAGTACAACTAATTTCTTGAAGTCCAGAAATCAGTCTGCTGCATGCAATGGATTATATATCCTACCTGACAATTAAAAATTATATAACTTATGCAATAAAACTATTGCTCATTTGCAACAATAATTAATGCAGTCTTTCCTCAGATGAAGGTATGGTAACTTCATATGTCAAAGAGAAAATACAATTCTATAGAAAATTAATTTTCTGGGTCAGAATTGTTCAGTATTCAGAGCTCATCAATATTAGACCTTCATAGCTTTAAATAACTTGAAAATATGTAGTGTTGAACTTAGCTTGCTGAATCTTGTTGGGGAACCTCAACATTTCCAACAGGTGTACCCTTCACTGCATTAAAAACTGTGTAGGTGGCCAGGCTTAGAGATTTGTGGTGAATGGAGTTAAATTCAATTGGCAGCCAGTCACAAGTGGTGCTTCTTGGGGCCAGTCTTGTTTAATGCCTTTATCAATGATCTGGGTAAGGGGATCAAGTGCAGCCTCAGTAAGTTTGCAGATGGCATTAAATGGTGTGGGACTGCTGACCTGCTCAAAGATACGAAGGCTTAGCAGAGCGTTCTGTACAGGATGGATCAAAGGGCCAAGGGCAATTGTATGAGGATTGAGAAGGCTAAGTGCTGGATCCTGTACTTCAGTCATGTGACACTATGGGCTTGGGGAAGAATAACTGGAAAATTGCCTGACAGAAAAGGATCTGGGGGTGATGGTTGACAGCTGGATGAACATGAGCCAGCAATGTGCTCAGATAGCCAAGAAGGCCAATAGCATCTTGGCCTGTATAAGGAATAGTGAAGCCAGAAGGAGTAAGGAAGTGATTGTGACCCTGTACTTGGCACTGGTGAGTCTGTAGCTTGAGTACGATGTCCAGTTTTGGGTGCCACAGTATGAGGCACTGAGGTGCTTAACATGTCCAGAGAAGAACAGTGAAGCTGGTGAGGGGTCTAGAGGACATTTCTTATGAGGAATGTCTGAGGGAGCTGGGATTGTTTAGTCTGGAGAAAGATGAGGGGAGACTTCATTGGTCTCTACAACTATCTGAAAGGAGGTTATAGTGAGGTGGATGTTGGCCTCTTGAATTAACTAGTAATAGGATAAGAAAAAATGGACTCAAGTTCTGCCAGGAGAGCTTTAGTTGTTCAGGAAAGTGGTGAAGTCACTAGAGGTGTTCAGAAAAAATGTAGATGTGAAACTTCAGGACCTGGTTTAGTGGTAAAAGCAGTGCTGGGTTGACAGCTGCATCAGAGGGTTTGGGTGTTGGTTTTACTTTTCCTTATATTACCTCTCCACAAGGCCTCGAAAGATGTTCTGGGTTTTTAAAGTAAGTAGTCATGACTGAGATGAATTAGTGAACAGAGGACAGGAAAAACAATCAATAACACACAATTATTACAATTTCTGATGATGCTATCTGAAGAATGTAATTGGGGTGTAATAGCATGTATAGAGACATATATCACATTCCTCCTTGCAGCTTACTTTCTCCCTGGGCAGCACTTTTTGGATTCTGTTTGATATTTCTCTTAGCATTATTAAGATTATAATTAATAATTGATTTTTCCCTCCCCTAACCATGTGTCTGTCAGGCTTGATGGCCAGTATGTTCATTTAAATAGTTCTCTTAAAATTAAGCAATCCTTTGCATCTCTAATTCGCTGTCCTACTATGTGTTCCTCATATGAGTTTCAGCTGACTCCGCCTTTAGTAACTGTCACCATTGATGTCATCATCCAAGTAAGTACATTTGTTTTCTTTTTTGTGGTTGTTGGTTGGGTTTTGGTTGGGGTTTTGTTTGGTGGCTTGTTTTTTTAAAGTAAGTTAATAGCCTTGTACCTCAATAAATCCCTTGCATAACTACTTTACATATACATGTGCCATGTATATTTTCCAACAGCACAATTAACTCTAAGAAGTGGGAGGAGGGCTACTCAGTAATAACAGCCTGTAAAAAGATCAACAAGAGAAAAGTGTCATCCAGTAAGACCACAGGAGAAGGTTCTTGAATGATTTAAATTTCTGAAAGTTTATATGAAAAATGCAGTACGTTCAACTTAAATTTCTTTGAGCAGACTCATTGTTATTCCACAGTTCCACAAACCACCTTTGAAATAAAATTCTTAAATTATGATGATAGTGTGATTCAAGCATGAAATCCTTTCTGTGGATTTCATTTTTACATAGATACAAAATGTCTCCTGTTTATACTACTCTAACTATAATCTTTTAATAGATCTTAGCTTATTGTTGGCAAGGGAACATTACAGTGTGGATAATGATAGGATAACAACTTTGATTTTGAACTTCTATTGCTTAAAGTTTCATAACATTTCCTGAACAGTGTGTACACAGAGCCTTGTTAGCTCTGCAATTGCATTCCTTACCTTGAGCACATTTTTGTAGGCCCAGCATCCAAATGCATAGCCCAGGGAATTGAAATGTGAAGATGTATTGTTCATTCTTTGGATTAAGCTTGGAATGGCTGGGTTCATCTTAGGTACTCCTTATCCAAAAGCTTTTGAGGGGGCATTCCTACAGGCCAGATAATTCATGTTCAGGGTTCATATCTGAAATTTGCAACTTCAGAGCAAATAGGCAGCTAATGCAACTCCATTGTACTGCCATTTGATTACAGGTGGCCCCACGTAGAAGAATTGTTGGAAAAGACTTGGATGATCATCCAGTCTGACCTTCAACCCAGCCCTGATGAGTCAACACTAAACCATGCCCTAAGCTCCAGGTCCACATGCTAATTGGACACCCCTAGGGATGGTGACTCCACCGCTGCCCTAGACAGATCATTTCAATATTTGATAAACCTTTCAGTGAAGAAATATTTCCTAATATCTTTTCTAAACCTCCCCTGACTCGGCTTGTAACCATTTCCTCCAGTCCTGTGGCTTATCATTGAGGAGAAGAGGCAGAATAAGGAGTCTGCCACTGCCAGTAAACTGAATGGAATCAGTACAATGTCAATGTATCTAAACATAATGACACATACTTATTCATGCCAACCATGATGACTGAAGTGAACCCTACATTACATCGTGCTCTTTTAGTTCAATAGAATTCTGTACTGGTTTAACATTGCCTGCTCATCTAATTTCACACAGAAAGAAATAAAATAAGGAATAAAAAAAAAATCATTTCCAATTACCTGATGACATCTTGCAAGTCCTCTGTTATTCCTGACATAAATTGCAAGGATTCTTCGGTTGGATTTTCTTGGTGAGAAATTTCTGTTAGACTCCCTCATTTATCCTGCTGCACGTAAATGAATGTTTTACCTATTATTAGCTGCTAAATAGCCTGCATATATGCCTCCCCATGCTAAGATTTTGGATTCTATGGAGGTTAATATATATTTGGATTAGGTCAGTTCCATGAGTCCTTTAAGAAGCCCCCCTCTGCTGGAGATTGATTTTAGAGATACAGTAGGTGGCACCCTTTCCCCTGAGTCAGGAAGGACTTGTTTCTAACAGCAGAGGAAAAACTTGTTTAAAAACAATATGCAGTAATAAAATCTTAGCTTTTGTCTAATCACAGAAAAAGCAGCAAAGTATATATTAATGTACTTTCTTCTGCACAATATTAGAAAACACTTCATACAGGTTGGGGGGGGGGGGATACAATTCCAGTAAGTTGGCAGCTGCTATGTTCTGATGCTAAGAAATGTTGAAGTAGAACAGGTCCCTTCAAGACTTTTTATATATGAGATGGAGGGATAACTTTAACTCTATCTTCATGCTCAGAATAGAAAACTCTGTGGGAATACTGCAGATGCTGAGGCAATATCTTGCTACAGAAAATCTCTATTTTAAGTTCTATAGAACATCTCCCAGTAAAAGTATACCTCAAGGATAATGGTACTGAAGGCACAGATTTTCAGCAGATATATCATACTCTGTTGCAGGCTAGCACAGTGGATGTAGAAGGGGAGAGGTACACTTACACAGAAGAAAAGACATCTTACACAGAAGATGTCTGTCTTAGTGACATTTTCCATTCACAAGACAATATGAAGCTCATCAGCACAGAGCATTTGATGTGATAACCTTGGAGAAATAGTTGCTTACTGATTTTAACAACATACACATATGGACATAGCCACATTCAGTAGTCTGGTTGAATGGGGCCAGATTAGCCAAGAAGTATGATCATGTGGTTTCACTATTTTTCTCCTTCTAATGACCTAATGTAGTGGCAACCTCCATAATGCCACTGTTCCTCTAACTTGGCCATAAGACATGCATAAGACCCTTATATTCTTTTTTGTGCTTAAAAGTACTGATGGCATTAATGTTGGTATTTCAAACAAGGACATTTCAAGGATTATTACTGCACCTCATGTGGAAACAATTCTGAACAAGGGTATTAAATCATCAGGCAAAATCTTCATAATTAAGGATGTAAATCAGCCTAGACTTCCAATTTTTATTTGGAATAGCTGATATGTTTACATATCACAGACAAAACTGCTGTAGGTAGAAGAATAGTGTAGCCAGGAAATGAGAAAAGTAAGCAGAAAGGAGAAGGGAATGGAAGAAAGATTGAGACAGAAATAGGAAAAATATTGAATACATACAGAAATAAAGTAAATAGGCAGCACTCCTTTTGGTTGAAGGGAAGAAGTCAAAGAGTTGTGCTCAATGGACAGAGTCTAACTGGAGGCCTGTATCTAGTGAAATCCCTTTAGGGTCGGTACTGCAACCAGTAGTATTCAATATCAAAGACCTGCATGAAGGCACAGACAGCACTTTCAGCACTTTTATGTTGATGACACCAAACTGTGAGGAATGTCTGACACACCTGAATGTGGTGCTGCCATCCCGTGAGACCAAGACAGTTTGGAGAGTTGGGCAAGGAGAAATGTATTGAAATCCAACAAGGACAAGTGTAGAGTCTTGTTCTGGGAAAGAGCAACCCCATGGACCAGTATAGGTTGGGGAGTGACCTGTTGGAAAGCAGCATAGGGGAAAGTGACCTGGAGGTCCTGGAGGACAGAAGGACAGCCATGAGGCAACAACATGTCCTTGTGACCAAGAAGGTAAATCCAGTTCTGGGCTCCTCAGTTTAGGAAGGATGTTGACTTGCTGGAGTGTGTCCAGAGAAGGGCAACAAAATTGGTGAGGGGCTTGGAACACAAGCCCTATGAGGAGAGACTGAGGGAGCTGGGGTTGCTTAGCCTGGAGAAGGGGAGACTCAGGGGTGACCTTATTGCTGTCTACAACTACCTGAAGGGGGCTTGTAGACAGGCAGAGGTTGGTCTCTTCTCCCAGGCAACCAATACCAGAACAAGAGGACACAGTCTCAGGCTGCACCAGGGGAAGTTTAGGCTGGAGGTTAGGAGGAAGTTTTACACAGAGAGAGTGATTGCCCATTGGAATGGGCTGCCCGGGGAGGTGGTGGAGTCACCATCATTGGAGGTGTTTGGGAGGAGACTTGATGGGGTGCTTGGTTGCACGGTTTAGTTGGTTGGGTGGTGTTGGATGATAGGTTGGACACGATGATCTTGAAGGTCTCTTCCAACCTGGTTTATTCTATTCTATTCTATTCTATTCTATTCTATTCTATTCTATTCTATTCTATTCTATTCTATTCTATTCTATTTCTATTCAAATGGCATCCTGTCTTAGAAGGGATGTAGTTAATAGGTCTAGAAAGGCACTCTACTCTGCCCTGGTGTGGCCACATCAGGAATATTATGTCCGGTTCAGGGCCTCACAGGTCAAGAAGGACCTCAGGGAACTGCTTGACAGAGTCCAGTGCAGAGCCACAAAAATGATTAAGGGAGTGGGAGTGGAATGTCTCTTTAGCTTGGTGAAGAGGATTCTGAGAGGTGACGTCATTAATTTTTATAAATGCATGAAGGGTGAAGGTCAGAAGGATGGAGCCAGGCTCTTCACAGTGATGCCCAATGATAAGACAAGGGGCAATGGGTGCAAGCTGGAGCACAGGAGGTTCCATGTGACAATGCCAGCGATGAGCAGTGTGAGCAATCTTCTTCCTGGTTGGGTGGTCTATAACAGACTCCAACCAGGATGTCAGCCCTGTTGGCCTTCCCTCTAATTCTCACCCACAGTCACTCAACCTGATGGTCCCTGATCTCCAGCTCAATGGCATCTAGTGCCTCCCTGATGTACAAGGCCACCCCTCCACCCCTTCTTCCTTGCCTGTCTCTCCTGAAAAGCCTGTAGCCATCAATTGCAGCGCTCCAGTTATGTGAGTCATCCCACCACGTCTCTGTGATGGCAACTACATCATAACTTTCCTGCTGCAGCAAGGCTTCCAGCTCCTCTTGTTTGTTACCCATGCTTCGTGCATTAGTGCATATGCACTTCAGCTGGGGTTTCACCTCTGGCTCCAGCTTATTACCCCCAGGCTCCTTCCTGGGGGGACTGGTTTCAGCCCCTTTCCCCTTCGAATCTAGTTTAAAGCCCTATCAATGAGACCTGCCAGTTCCCTTCTTGGAATCTTTTTCCCTTTGAGGCATAGGCCATTCTCATACACTCTGGTCTTTCCCCTCCTCTGGGACAGATGTGCTCCATCTGTTGCCAGCTGACCTGGTGCAGTAGAAAGTTTTTCAAGATCAAAAAACCCGAAGTTCTTTGGACTGCACCAGCCTCTAAGCCACTTGTTGACTATGGCTGCTGACCTGTTCCTTATGGTATTCCCTCCTGCAACTAAGGGTATAGATGAAAAAAAACAAGAAAAGGGACGAAATTTGACAGCATGGAAAGCAGAATATTTAGCAAACACTGTTATTAAGCTTTAATTAAGGACAAGAAAAACCAAATCAATATGTACTGTTGTTGAAATGCTACATCAGTTACTTTACTGTTGTAGTGGTTTTTCTTGGTTTGTTTTTCGTTTCTTTGTTGGTTTGGGTAGAGCTGGGGGTTAAGATTTTATTGGTTTGTTTTAAAGAAGCATCAAAAAAAAAACCAAAAAAGGAGATAAATACAGTCTTTCAACAAAATACTATCACCAGATGGTTCTGAAGTAGGGACATGCACAGTGAGTTTGAAGGAGTTTTTAATTACAAAGCATACTTATCTCTGAGATGTACTATTTAAATATACTTAGTTTATATATGCTGGTAATCCAGAGCAGATTTCACAGCCAAGTGAGGAATCAATGAAAGAGCTTTTTCAGCCATTATCTGATCAGACATATATCATTTATCACACTTAGGAGTAATAGGCCGTGGTTAAGAATAGCAGTATTTTCCTTCAGTCTTACCTGATACATTACCATCCCCCTACAGCCACTCTTCCTCATTTCCTTTATGCTAATAGATTTCACAGAATCCCAGAATCCCAGAATCAACCAGGCTGGAAGAGACCTCCAAGATCAAGTCCATCTGATCATCTAACCCTTACTAATCAACTAGACCATGGCACTAAGTGCCTCATCCAGGCTCTTAAACACTTTCAGGGATATTGACCCCACCTCCCTGGGCAGCACATTCCAATGGCCAATCTCTCTTTCTGGGAAGAATTTCTTCCTAACATCCAGCCTAAACCTCCCCTGGCACAGCTTGAGACTGTGTCCTCTTGTTCTGGTGCTGCTTGCACCAGAACAGACCAACCCCCACCTGGCTACAACCTCCCTTCAGGGAGTTGTAGAGAGCAAGAAGGTCTCCCCTGAGCCTCCTCTTCTGCAGGCTAAGCAACCCCAGCTCCCTCAGCCTCCCCTCACAGGGCTGTGCTCCAAATCCCTCCCCAGCTTTGTTGCTCTTCTCTGGACACATTCCAGCATCTCAACATCTTTCCTAAACTGAGGAGCCCAGAACTGGACACAGGACTCATGGTATGGCTTAATCAGTTCTGAGGACAGGGGCAGAATGACCTCCCTACTTCTGCTGGCCACACTGTTCCTGATGCAGGCCAGGATGCCATTTGCTTTCTTGGACACCTGAGCACACTGCAGGCTCATGTTCTGCCTACTATCAACCACTACCCCCAGGTCCCTTTCTGCCTGGTTACTCTCCACCCACTCTGACCCCAGCCTGTAGCACTGCCTGGGGTTGCTGTGGTCAATGTGCAGAACCCAGCACTTGGATGTGTTCAATCTCATGCCGTTGGGCTCTGCCCATCTGCCCAGCCTGTCGAGGTCCCTCTGCAGAGCTCTTCTACCCTCTAACAGATCAACTCCTGGCCCCAGCTTGGTGTCATCTGCATATTTACTGATGATGGACTCAATCCCCTCCTCCAGATCATGCCTGGAAATCAATAACAGACCCTCTAAACCACTCCAAAAAACTCTGATGACATCCGGCATAGACATTTTTGCTGTTTTGTCTCCTCTGAGTTTCACAACTCAGTTTAGCCATGGATACATTGAGTATATTGTAACAGTGCTCTTATATTAAATCCTCTTTCTCCCACCACAGAATATCCTTATGTTGAAAATACATAAAGAAATAGTGTACGAACTCAGCATACTAGAAGAAGTTGGAATTGCCTTTTCAGCTATAGGGTAGAGATACTTAGAATAGAATAGAATAGAATAGAATAGAATAGAATAAACCAGGTTGGAAGAGACCTTCAAGATCATCGCATCCAACCCATCAACCAATCCAACACCGCCCAAACAACTAACCCACAGCACCAAGTACCCCGTCAAGTCTTCTCCTAAAAACCTTCAGTGATGGCGACTCCACCACCTCCCCAGGCAGCCCATTCCAATGTGCAATCACTCTCTCTGTATAGAACTTTTTTCTAACATCCAGCCTGAACCTCCCCTGGCGCAGCCTGAGACTGTGTCCTCTTGTTCTGGTACTGCTTGCCTGGGAGAAGAGACCAACATCCGTCTGTCTACAACCTCCCTTCAGGTAGTTGTAGAGAGTAATAAGGTCACCCCTGAGTCTCCTCTTCTCCAGGCTAAGCAACCCCAGCTCCCTCAGCCTCTCCTCGTAGGGCTTATGTTCCAAACCCCTCACCAACTTTGTTGCTCTTCTCTGGACTCGTTCCAGCAAGTCAACCTCCTTCCTAAACTGAGGGGCCCAGAACTGGACACAGGACTCGAGGTGTGGCCTAACCAGTGCAGTGTACAGGGGCAGAATGACCTCCCTGCTCCTGCTGGCCACACTGTTCCTGATGCAGGCCAGGATGCCATTGGCCCTCTTAGCTGCCTGGGCACACTGCAGGCTCATGTTCAGTCTACTATCAACCAGCACCCCCAGGTCCCTCTCCACCTGGCTGCTCTCCAGCCACTCTGACCCCAGCCTGTAGCTCTGCATGGGGTTGCTGTGCCCAATGTGCAGAACCCGGCACTTGGATGTGTTCAATCTCATGCCGTTGGACTCTGCCCATCTGCCCAGCCTGTCGAGGTCCCTCTGCAGAGCCTCTCTACCCTCCAGCAGATCAACTCCTGCCCCCAGCTTGGTGTCGTCAGCAAATTTACTGATGATGGACTCGATGCCCTCATCCAGATCATCAATAAAGATGTTAACGAGCATGGGGCCCAGCACTGATCCCTGGGGCACACCACTGGTGACTGGCTGCCAGCTGGATGTGGCACCATTCACCACCACTCTCTGGGCTCGGCCCTCCAGCCAGTTCCTAACCCATCGCAGTGTGCTCCCATCCAAGCCATGGGCTGACAGCTTGGCCAGGAGTTTTAGATGTACATTTTTTAAAAAAACATATGTGTAAATAGATCCAGATGTTTGTATCAAAGATTTCAGCGATTTTGTAGCAGGATGACACAACCTCAGGGTAAGTAAATTAGTCTTCAGGAGAAGCTTCATGACAAAAATATTATCTCAGCAAAGAAGGTTTATATCTTACCAATATCACCTGTGTATTAAAACAATTACCAACTGATCACTGGCTGTTCTTTCACTTTTGATACTTTTTACATGCATTATTATTCTTATACACATTACTATATTTAGACACCTAAGTTCAAGCAATAAATGTAATGCAGGGGAAGCAGCAAAATCCAACCTCACTGCAGACTTGTGTTTTGGACTCTGGAATCCTCTATCTTAATATTAATGTTCAGAAGCAATGAAAAGCTCAGGCAAAGCCAATGATGTATACAGTTATTGATATGTTTGGATAGAAGCTTTAATTCTCAAAGCTACCATCTGGTGTTTATGAGAAAAAGAACATAAAGCTGTGAAGAAAAAAAGTCACTCGGCATATATTGGCTGATGGTATTTATGATCATTATCATTAAGGTGTTTTTCTTTTATGTTTCGGGGTTTTTTAACTGTGTTAGTAACTTGAAAAAAAAATGGTTATAATTTGGGATATTTGTCATAGAAATATTAAATGTAAATGAAGTTAAGATCTAAAGGCAACAACAGCAAAACAACTTTTCCTTCCAGTGTTAAGCTGATGGGAGAGGAATGATTTTTTGAAAATAAATATATTTTTACTTGGAAGCTTGGCTTTCTGCTTCAGTTCCAGTTATAAAACTTGGTCTATATTCAGGATGAAAACGCATGTCACAAAAGCCAGTGAGAACGTCTACCTTTGACTTCAGTGGCATGAACAATCTTGCTTTACTGGTAACTAAGTCATGCTGCAGCAGTGCTGTCTGGGCAAATGGCCTCTTATTTTCATCCTCCATTCACACTGGTTCTTCACCTCTGGATGGAAAACAAAAGCTACACTTCCTCCCACCATCTTCTTGACCAGCTTCTCTGGACATGTTTCAGCAACTCAACATCTTTCCTAAACTGAGGAGCCCAGAACTGGACACAGGACTCAAGTTGTGGCTCATTATTGTGAGTACAGTAATACCCCTATACCAGAGAGGAAAGGTCCTCAAGAAAACAAATTAGTTTGCCAATTGTCTAGAGTGAGAAATGAATATGAGTCACACTGTCAGACAGAGAAGATGGCATTTCCTGACCCAGCTAGCCCTCAGGATTTCCTAAAATGATATCCAGTATGCAAAGTAAATACCAGGGTCTTGTCATTCTTGAATGGAAGAGTTAGGCACAGCCTCAATGCAGCAAATTCTAAGTCAATTCTTTTCATTAACTGATATCTATGTAATACTTTTCTGTATTACATAATTCTCTCATCAACAGTAGGATATCAGCATGTGTTAATGAGTTCATGTCAGATAATGCATACAAAAATAGATAAAACTCATAGCACAGACTTTGTTTCTTGCAAAAACAAAATTCACTTCATAGAAGCATAGAATCACAGAACTGCCAGGGTTCGAAGGGACCTCAAGGATCATCCACTTCCCACAACCCTGCCATGGGCAGGGACACCTCGTAGTACGGCAGCTTGCTCACAACCACATCCAGCCTGGCCTTAAAAACCTTCAGGGATGAAGCTTCCACCGCCTCCCTGGGCAACCTGTGTCAGTGTCTCACCACCCTCATGGGGAAGAACCTCCTCACATCCAATCTAAATCTACCCATTTCTACCCAGTCCTATCACTCCCTGACATCCTAAAAAGTCCCTCCCCAGCTTTCTTGTAGCCCCCTTAAGACATTCAAAGGCCACAATTAGGTCTCCTCAGAACCTTCTCTTCTCCAGACTGAACAGCCCCAAATCTCTTGGTCTGTCCTCACAGGAGAGGTGCTCCAGCCCTCTGCTCATCCTCATGGCCCTTCTCTGGACATGTCCCAGCACCTCTAGATCCTTCCTGTAATGGGTGGTCCAGAACTGGACACAGTACTCCAGGTGTGGTCTCACCAAAGTGGAGTAGAGAGGGAGAATCACCTCCCTTGACCTGCTGGCTATGCTTCTCTTGGTGCAGCCCAGGCTCTGCTTGGCTCTCCGGGCTGCAAGTGCTCACTCCTGGCTTGTGTTGAGCCTCTCATCCACCAGCACTCCTAAGGCCTTTTCTTCAGGGCTGCTCTCAAGCCAGTCCCTGCCCAGCCTATATGGGTCTTGGGATTGTCCCAACCCAGATGCAGAACCAAGGAAGAACAGGTACTGCTTTCTTCATGTTAGCAATACACACATGCGAAATATAACTGTACACTAAAACCATGAAAAAATTAGAGTCACAAAGGTCACAGAGCTGAAAGCCTGGAGAAGAGGTGTTTCTGCACTGCAATAAAACTTTTGTTCTGACTTGATCAACAAGAATAAGTTTTTCTCCCTCTCTCCTAGAATTATGTTTAAAACAATATTTATTCTTGGTTTAACTGGTCTGTAACATGACAGAAATCTTGTGAAGGAAGTCTCCCTGTGACAGATATGTGCAGAAGTGGGGTGTTGCAAACATAACCCACACTGTCACCTGCACAGGTGCACATGTGCACACACATATATTTTCCCCCAGTACAAAATAGTTAAATTTCTCCCAAAAGAGTCCTCAGAAGTCCTAGGTCTCAACTCACATAAACTCAAAATCACGCAAAATTTCATGCTCATTATCATGGGCATCAGAGTCACATCTAAAGAGTCAGAATTCTCAAGATTAGGTTATCAATTTCAAGCTAGAGCACAATTATTTTGTTGTCATTTTCTCTTTTGTTGTTGTTGGTCTGGATTGTTGTTTGCTTGTTTGTTTGTTTTCCCCATTAACAGGTAACTTCATATTTCAGGGTTGCCTGTGTGGGAAGATAGAAAGTATTTGATTTTAATCTCAGCTTCTCTCTCATATCACAGCAGTAATTTTAATTTTTTTGTATCTGCTACATAGCAACAAACTCTTCATCTTGGAGTGCTTGTCCATCACATATCCAAACTCCTATTAATGTTATCAGAAGGCAGACTTTGTAAGGGAAGCAGAACTAAATCTTTTAAGCCATAATGTTTTGTTTTTTCCCTTGTCACCATCTTCTTCCCTTTTTACAGAACTGTTACTTATGCTCCGCTAGTTGTCATCTTTAAAAATATCAATCTACTTATAAAATAAAGGAAACAAAGCTCTTTCTAGCTCAAAGCTGACCCAGAGTACAGGCTCTGGAAAACATGCACAATTTATGAAGGGCACTGGTGAATCCTGAGAGACCACTGAAATGAAATTCCCTGACACAAGAAGAATAAGAAATGCATTTCTCTCATGGCAAGGTGTGAGAGAGAGGGATCTATGTATTTTTTGGTTCATCTGAGTGTTCCTATCACCCTACACAGCAAGATATCCCCAAATTCATGCCCCAGGCTAGGAGGAGGGCACCCTAACTATTCACAGGCTTAAGCAAAAAGCCAAGGCATTCTGGGCAAAGGGCCTCCTTGTCACATTGCAGGCTACCTCTTCTGTGCACCCTCCACCCAAAGCACTACTCATCTTCTTTGGTCTGTCTTTGCTGCTCAGGGGAGTATGTTAGCAGAGGGCATGCAGTTCCCAGTTAAGCATGGTGAGGAAGGGGCTCCTTTTGCCCACTGCCACTGCAGGAACACAACTTAAAAACAGGGAAACTTGAGGAAGACTGTGATGTCCTTCTCCTTTATGGCAGCAGTGGGCTAAATCACTCTTCTAAAAAGCATTCAGACTCACTGCCAGCATCCTCAGTATTCACTGCAGGCTGCACATGGGGGCTGGGAAGCTACTGAGAAGCTAGTCCTGTGTTCACAAAATTGCCTGCACCTTCCTGGTGCTCACCCAAACCCCTCCACAATTCACATTTTTAAAGTTCAGCCATATCTTTCCAGCCTTCTTCCATATTCTTACTTGGCTTTTAGTTTCATTTTAAGAAATGCTAGTAAGTCATGCTTGACAGCTTCAGTGCACCAAGGTGATGTATGACTGGCATTGCAAGTTAATGTCAGAACAATTGAATACTGCAGTTAATTGTCTTTAGAGACTCATATGGCTGCACTGCCCTTGCTCAGCAAATGACACACCATTCATGTTATAAGCCACTAACAGCACTATCAACAATCTTCACAATATTCTCCTACAACACAAGCAAATGGCTGCACATATAGTGTAACTGCCAGAATTTTGCTAAGGTTGTGTTTCCTTGTCCTGGTTCTGCCTGCAATATATTAACCTTTCTAGAGACAGCTGCTTAAGCAAGCCACAAGTACCTGCAGTATTTCCACAACTCCTTTTTCTCAGGATAGTCTTCTGATACACTGCCTACCTTTTGTGCTTTCCTTCAGAACAAATCAGAGCTTAATAACAGAGCAAGCACAGAGATGTACAGTGTCAACTCCACTTCCCCCAAAAAACACATTGCCATCTGTCATCCCCATAACAGCCTGTGAAGGCAAAGACATTTCAGTTTGAAGAAACTAACTGGAAAGAACCAGTCACTGCATTTGCATTGATTACTGCAAATGTGCTGCTGTGAGGGTGAACCTGTTTGGGAATGAGAGTCTGAGCTCTTACAATCTTACACAAAGGTACAGAAGAGAAAATGGGAACCTAGGGAAAGGCACAATTCTAGTGTCTTCCTGAATAATAAATAAATTGGAATTTCAGTATTTAAGTCCTTGTCAGAAAGAAGATATTTCAGAGAATAACCATTAATTTCTATGCCACCTCTAGGGTAATTTTTCATCATTGGGGGTGTTTGACTGCTAAATGGTAATACAAATTAAATAAAGGCTTATGAGGTCTGAGATATCCAGTCAAGAAAACCCTGAAAAGATTAAAATGACATTCTTCCCCTCCTCTTCCTATGGCAATTGCTGTTTGTGTTATCCAGATGTGAATTATCTAATGAACATAATGGTGTCTATTGTAGGAACTACAGTAGCATCAATATTACTTAAAGACAAGGTAATTGTGGTGTCCCTGTCATTTGATTTCATCAGTGGCACTTGAAACCCATCAAACTCCCAGTAAATAACATTATTTCAGTGTCATATATATTCACCAGAAAATCCTAATAGCTGCTTAGGTAATCTTGACTGTCAGTCATTAACATGAATAGTAACCAACAGTCGCCACATTTAGCACTCTGATTACATCAGTTTTATACAGATAGTTATTGCTTCTTTCTTCACAGTTGTAACATCACATCACTTCTTTCTTTATTGGGCCTTCCAAAGAAGTGTAAAAATCACAGAATCACAGAATGTTAGGGGTTGGAAGGGACCTCAGGAGATCATCAAGTCCAAACCCTCTGCCAAAGTAGGGTAACCTACTACCTGGGTGTCATTAATAAGATCCTTTCTCAGCCTTCTCTTAAGGCTAAACAGCCCCAGCCCCCTCAGCCTTACCTCGTAAGAGAGATGTCCTTTGATCACCTTTGTTGCTCTGACCTGGTCTTTCTCATGTAGTTTCCTGTCCTTCTTGAGCTGAAGGCCCAGAACTGGGCACAACATTCCTGACATGGCCTCAGGTGAGTCAGTGTGACCTGCTGGACACACTTCTCTTGATGCACCCCGAGATGCTCTTGGCCTTCTTGGCCACAAGGGCACACTGCCGTCTCACAAATAACTTGATGTCCCCTAGGACACCAAGGTCTTTCCCCACCGGGCTGCTGTCCAGGAGGATGCACGGTAGTCTCTGCTGGTACCTGGTGTTATGCCTCCCCAGATGCAGGACTCTGCACTTGTTCTTATTGAACTTCATGAGGTTTGCCTTTGCCCAGCTCTCCAGCCTGACAAAATCTCATTGAATGACATCACAGCTTTCCAGGGTGCCAGTTTTGTACCATCAGAGAACTTGCTGAGAACTTGCTGAGAACTTGCTCAATCACCTTATGCAGGTCATTGATGAGCATATTGAACAAAACTGTATCCAGCACAAATCCCTGGGTAACGCCACTGGCCACAAGCTTCCAAATAGACTCTGTGCCACTGATCACAAGTCTCTGAACTCCATTGTTGAGTCAGTTACCAATCCACCTCATGATCCAGTCACCTACATCACTTTTTTTTACTTTACCTATGAGAATGTTATGAGAGACAGCATCAAAAACCTTGCTGAAGTCAAGGTAAATCACAGGATGTTAGGGGTTGGAAGGTACCTCTGGAGATCATTGAGCTCAACTCCCCTTCCAGAGCAGGACCATAGAATCTAGTGCAAATCGCACAGGAACACATCCAGATGGGTCTTGAAAGTCTCCAGAGAAGGAGACTCCACAACCTGTCTGGGCAGCCTGTTCCAGTCACTCTTATAGCAAAGAATTTCTTCTTCATGTTGAGGTGGAACTTTCTGTGCTGTAGTTTATATCCATTACCCCTTGTCCTATCCCAGGGTGCAACTGAGCAGAGCCTGTCCCTTCCTTCTTGACCCCAGCCCTCAGATATTGATAAACATTTATTAAATCCCCTCTCAGTCTTCTCCAGACTAAACAGCCCCAGGGCTCTCAGCCTTTCCTCATCAGTCAGTGTTCCAGTCCCATAATCAACCTTGTAGCCCTCCATTGGACTCTCTCAAGTAGATCCCTGTCCCTCTTGAACTGAGGAACCCAAAACTGGACACACTCAATATGCACTTCCTTCATATGTCCATTTTTGTTCAGAAACTAAAAATATTTTTAAATATTTAAAAGATATTTTAAAACATTCATCACCACACAGCACCAAGGTACATTCTTTCATGCAAAATCAAACCCACTGTAAAAAAAAAACAAAACAAAGAAAGGAGGTAGTTTATTTTTAAAAACTTCTTTATAATACACATTTATACACTTTTAATAAGCAAGTTAACATTTCCCAACTTAGTAATTTCAAGACCCACCATTTGACTGAATCCAGTTTTTATAGGGACACCTTTTTTTGGATCCCACTTTTGAAAAATTTACTGCTCAGAAGTCAAGTAGCCCTCTTGCATCCTCCTCCCATGTACTTCTCTCCCTCCCTGTGGCAGCCTCAGTGCCCTTGTGTGACTCTGAAGACAGTGTAATAAGGAATTGTAATGGGCTGCCCAGGGAGGTGGTGGAGTCGCCGTCCCTGGAGGTGTTCAAGGGGAGATTGGACGTGGCACTTGGTGCCATGGTCTGGTCGTGAGGTCTGTTGGGACAGGTTGGACTTCATGATCCTTGGGGTCTCTTCCAACCTTAGTTATACTGTGATACTGTGATACTGTGAATAGGTAGAATTCAAGAAGCACACTAGACCATCATAGAATAGAATAGAATAGAATAGAATAGAATAGAATAGAATAGAATAGAATAGAATAGAATAGAATAGAATAGAATAGAATAGAATAGAATAGAATAGAATTAACCAGGTTGAAAAAGACCTTCAAGATCATCAAGTTCAACCTATCACCCAACACCATCTCATCAACTAAACCATGGCACCAAGTGCCTCATCCAGTCCCTTCTTATAGACCTCCAGGGATGGTGACTCCACCACCTCCCTGGGCAGCACATTCCAATGGCCAAGCTCTCTTTCTGGGAAGAACTTTTTCCCCACATCCAGCATAAACCTCCCCAGGCACAGCTTAGGACTGTGTCCTCTTGTTCTGGTGCTGGTTGCCTGGGAGAAGAGACCAACCCCCACCTGGCTACAACCTGCTTTCAGGGAGTTGTAGAAAGCAATAAGGTCTCCCCTGAGCCTCCTCTTCTCCAGGCTAAGCAACCCCAGCTCCCTCAGCCTCTCCTCCCAGGGCTGTGCTCCCGAGCCCTCCCCAGCTTTGTTGCCCTTCTCTGGACACATTCCAGCAACTCAGATGTCATTAGAAAAAGGAGCAATGATTTTAAATTATAGAAGAGTAGATCTATGTTGGACATTAGGGGGAAGTTTTTTACCATGATGGTAGTGGAACACTAGAAGAGGTTGCTGAGGGAGGTAGTTGAGCTCCTATCCTTAGTGCTATTCAAGGTCAGGCTCAACATGGCTTTGGGCAACCTGATCTAGTGGAGGCTGTCCCTGCTCACTGCAGAGGGCTTGGACTAGATCTTTGGAGGTCCCTTCCAACCCACACAATTTTATTATTCTATAGGGGATTGTCACTGGAGGCAGCTTTTTGCAGAAAAATCCTTCAGGTGTTGTCTGAACTTCCTGCCAGGATTTGTTATTAACCTTTCAAGAAAAATAGATCAGAAACTTAAGGGACATGTTCAAGTTTATCAGCAAAATAATTGTGAAAGTTTCAGAGTAAAAATTTCTACAGATGTGTGAAAAGCCAGAGCCACAGATGAAGAAACATCTCTCCCCAGCTGGTCAGCATTATCCTCAATGTCTACTTAGCAGAAAATGTTCCCCTGCCTGAAAACAAGAAACCATTATTCCACCCAGTTTCACATGGTTAGCTATTACCTAGATTTTTTCTCCCTAGACCTGTCTGTGACCATAGAGAAACACAAGGGGAGAGCACAGCAATGTGTTGTTCACAAAGCACAGATCAGCCTCTAAACTTGCAGGCAGAGTGCTTAAAGCAAATGAAAAATGAAAAGCCTCCTGTGTAATGGCACTTTGTTATTTTTATAGGCATTGTGCCTGAAAGAGCTTCCTGAAAGCCCATCTGGAAAATGTTATGGCTCTGGCCAATCCAACTAATTCCTTTTGTGTGGGTTTTTTGTTTTTTTTTTTAATACATTTCCCACATCTTCAGCAGCAGAAAGGGTAAATCTGGATCTGGCCTTCAGCTATGCCTGTGAAACCTCATCATCTTCAGATCAAGATTGGAATGACACGTGTGCTTGGAAGTCAGATTGCATCGTGGCAGGTCAGGGTATAAAGTGCCCAGAAAGCTTTTGTTACTACTGCCAAGGTGTCAGATGAAAAGAATCCAGTTTAGTTGTTAAAGCCCAGAGTGAGCTTCCAGATTAACATTTTAAACAAGAAAAGGATCTCTCAGAAACTACTACAGACAGCAGTGTTGACACGTAACTGGGACACATCATGTCTATAGAAATTATGCAGGAAGGAGTTGTTCATCCAAGGTGTAAATAATTAATCTAATTTTATGAGTACCCTGCAAAACTACAGATCTGTGCTTGGGAACCCGTGGTCTTTTACAACCTTGAAGCCATCACCTCTGAATCTTAAAGAACACCTTTCCAGCAGACCTGGTCTTTTTTGAAATCACTGTCAGGAGAAGGAAAACAAGCTGTGTATCTGAATGAAATCTGATGAACTGTAAGTTATAATTGTCATTGGTGCATGAGATAGTGACAAACAGTAGTCCTGTGAGGTTTCCCCAAACTGCTGCATCAAGAGAAGCATAGCCAGCAGGTTGAGGGAGGTGATTCTCCCCCTCTACTCCACTCTGGTGAGACCCCACCTCTAGTACTGTGTCCAGTTCTGGAGCCCCTGTTACAGAAAGGATCTGGAGGTGCTGGGACATGTCCAGAGAAGGCCACGAGGATGAGCAGAGGGCTGGAGCTGCTCTGCCATGAGGACAGACTGAGGGAGTTGGGGCTGTTCAGTCTGGAGAACAGAAGGCTCCGTGGCCTTCCAGTATCTGAAGGGGGCTACAATAAAGTTGGGGAGGGACTTTTTAGGATGTCGAGGAGTGATAGGACTGGGGGGAATGGAACAACAGTAGAAATGGGAAGATTCATATTGGATGTTAGGAAGAAGTTCTTCCCCATGAGGGTGGTGAGACACTGGCACAGGTTGCCCAGGGAGGTGGTGGAAGCCTGCTCTAGTGTGAAGTGTCCCTGCCCATGGCAGGGGAGTTTGAACTGGATGATCCTTGAGGTCCCTTCCAACCCTGACAATTCTATGATTCTATGAAATGAGAGTGCAGCTGAAGGTGAGCATGTTTTGCTCGCTTAGCTACTGGATTACCCAAAAGCACTAATTGTATCTGCAGTTTCTGTGGGTACTTTGAAGAGTGTGACAGGGAAAAAAAAAAAAGTCTTATTTGAGGATTGCAGCCAGGCTCAGAGGGTTTATACTTGGAAATCTGATATAGATTTTGTACCCAAAATTGATGGCTTTTGTAAATCATGCTGTAACTAAAATATAATGCATACTCCCTCTTTACAGCATCAAACATTACCACTCCTCAAGGAACAACAATTTCAACATTTGAGGGAAAAGAGGAAAAACTAAAAAGAAAAAAAGAAAAAAACAGGGGGGTTTTACTTCCATTTTCCCCCTTCCTTTTTGATATGTGAAGCAACATTACATGACTGCATTCATTACTCAGGGCGAGGCACACTCCTTTGTAGTGCAGTCCTGCAATAATAAGCTTGTGGACCAGCCTTATGTTCTTTTATCATTAAATATCTAGCACCTAATTGCACTCAAAGGTTAAAAGATGTGAAACAAAAGCTGTGGAGAATATACTGAACAGATTAGAGATGCATTCCATTCATGTGTCTGGGCCATGGTATTTTACTAGTTTCTTTAAAACAGTGCTGTGTAAGCATTGCTAAAGTGGGAATAATGATGTAGAAACCAAGTTCCACAAAACCAGCTCTAGAATGGTTAAAACATCAACTTAGTTATACTCCTGAGCTCCTTTATAAACCAGGGTTGTATGCAAGACTTAGGAGTTGTAGTGGGGAAAAAAGAATTTCATTTTCTGTTGGTGTGCTTGAGAATACCAGAAAATTGAAGTCTTTCAGCTCATACTGGAATTCAAAATCTGCTGCCAGACAGAATATTCCTTCTGACAGGATTCCACTTACCAAGTCCTCTGCAATCCAAGGCTTTACTAGTTTTCAGTCAAGGAGAAACGAACATAATGCAGAAGCTGTCATCTACTACAGATGACTGAAACCTCAGCATGCCTGTAGAAAGTTATCTAGAAGAAAGCTGCTTGTAAAGCATTCCTTCAGTCAAATGAGTTTAGAGTTCCAGGACACTCAGGGCTAAAGAAATCACAGAATCACAGAATGTTAGGAGCTGAAAGGGACCTCAAAAGCTCACCCCCCTGCTAGAGCAGGATCCCCTATACCAGGTCACACAGGAAGTCATCCAGGTGGGTGTTGAATATCTCCAGAGAGGGAGACTCCACAGCCCCCCTGGGCAGCCTGTTCCAGGGTTCTGTCACCCTCACAGTGAAAAGATTTTTCCTCCTGTTTCCATGGAACTTTCTATGCCTCAGATTCTACCATTGCCCTTTGTGCTGACATTGGGCATCACCCAGCACAGCCTGGCTCCAGCCTCTGGGCACTCACACTTTACATATTTATAACTATTAATGAGGTCACCTCTCAGGCTTCTCCTCTCCAAGCTCCAGAGCCCTCAGTTCCCTCAGTCTGTCCTTGTAAGGAATATGTTCCACTCCCTTAATCATCTTCATGACTCTGTGCTGGACTCTTTCAAGCAGCTCCCTGGGGTCTTTCCTGAACTGAGGGGCCCAGAACTGGAATGCAGCCTCACCAGGGCAGAGCAGAGGTGTAAAAGAATAGATGTTCAGATTCGCCTTGGAGCAACGCTTTCAGGATCAGATGTAAGCATGTAAAGATGTTTATTATGTTATACAGCAGGGTTATATAGTTTTTTTGAAAGCAAGTGTGTCACATCTTAATTGGCTATTTTCTACTAGCATATGTGTAATTTAGGCACACAATAGGTCAAAGTAACAAAGCAACATTTTAACACATCCAACCAAATTCTACCCAGCTTCTCTCTTTTCTTTACAAAGTGTTTGCATTCTTCTCTGAGCTACAGACTAAACAAAGGTTTCTCTAATTCGAAGAAATCTTCCCCAACACAGAGGGGGATAAGAACCTCTCTTGACCTAATGACCACACCCCTTCTAATACAGCCCCAGAATGGCATTTGCCTTCTTGGCCACAAGAGCACATTGGTGGCTCATGGTCAACCTCCCATCCCCAGGTCCTTTTCCCCTTCACTGCTCTCCAGCAGCTCAATCCCCAGCCTATACTGGTCCATGGAGTTGTTTGTTCCCAGGTGAAACACTCTCACCTTGCCCTTGTTGAACTTCAATAAATTTCTCCCTGCCCAGCTCTCAGCCTGTCCAAGTCTGGCTGAATGACAACACAACCCTCTGGTGTGTCACACATTCCTTCCAGTTTGGTGTCATCAGCAAACCTGCTGACAGTGCTCTCTGTGCCACCCATGCCCTGGATGAATATGTCAAGGCCCCTCAGTTTAGGAAGGATGTTGACTTGCTGGAATGTGTCCAGAGAAGGGCAACAAAGTTGGTGAGGGGTTGGGAACACAGCCCTGTGAGGAGAGGCTGAGGGAGCTGGGGTTGCTTAGCCTGGAGAAGAGGAGACTCAGGGGTGACCTTATTGCTCTCTACAACTACCTTAAGGGTGGTTGTAGACAGGTGGATGTTGGTCTCTTCTCCCAGGCAGCCAGCACCAGAACAAGAGGACACAGTCTCAAGATTCGCCAGGGGAGGTTTAGGCTGGATGTTAGGAGGAAGTTCTACACAGAGAGAGTGATTGCCCATTGGAAAGGGCTGCCTGGGGAGGTGGTGGAGTCACCATCATTCGAGGTGTTTAGGAGGAGACTTGATAGGGTGCTCGGTGCTATGGTTTAGTTGATGAGGTGGGTTGGATTAGTTGATAGGTTGGATGCGATGATCTTGAAGGTCTCTTCCAACCTGGCCTATTCTATTCTGTTCTGTTCTGTTCTGTTCTATTCTATTCTATTCTATTCTATTCTATGTAGAACTAGTCCCAGTACTGACCCCTGAGGGACTCCACTAGACACAGGCCTCCAACTAGACTCTGTCCCACTGACCTCAGCTCTCTTTTTTCCTTTAACCAGTTCCCATCCACCTCACTCCCTGATCATCCAGACCACACTGCCTCAGCTTAGATGCAAGGAAGTTGTGGCAGACAGTGTCAAATGCTTTACTGAAATCAAAACAGACGACATCCCCTGCTCTGCCATCATCTATCCACCTGGCTATGTCCTCACAAAAGGCTATCAGGTTGGTCAGACTTGACTTCCCCTTGGTGAAAGCATGCTGACTGCTCCTAATGACCCTCCTGTCCTTGATGTGCCTATGGACAGCACCGAGGGTAAGCTGCTCTATCACCTTTCCAGGTGATGGAGGTGAGGCTGACAGGTCTATAGTTACCTGGGTCCTCCTTCTTACCCTTTTTGAAGACCGGAGCGCTGTTGGCCTTCCTGCAGTCCCCATGCACCTCTCTTGTCCACCATGACTTACCAAAGATGATGGAAAGTGGTCTGTCAATGACCTCCACCAGCTCCATCAGCACCTGAAGGTGCATCTCCTCAGGGCCCATGGATTTATGGATGTTCAGTTTACTTAACTGTTCCTTAACCCAATTCTTATGAACTAAGGAAAACTCCTTTGCCATGCCTTCCTCTGGTGCCTCAGGGATCTGGGGCTCCTGAGCACAGTCTCCAACATTATAGATGGAGACAAAGAAGGCTTTTAGTAACTCCACCTTCTTTGTGTCCTCCATCACCAAGGCACCCACCTCATTCAGCACTGGACCTGCATAGCCTCTGGTGTTAATTCTTCCTGCAATGTATTTGAAGAAGACCTTTCTGTTGTCCTTGACCTGCCTTGCAAGGTTGAATTCCAAGGAGGCATCAGCCTTCTAGGAGCCTCCCTACATCCTCTGACAACCATCTTATATTCTTCTCAAGTGGCCAGCCCCTCCTTCCATGATCTGTAGACCCTCCTCTTCCACTTGAGCTTGCCCGCTAGTTCCCCACTTAACCATGCAGGTCTCCTGGCTCCCTTTCCACTTGTTGGAATGCTTTGATCTTGAGCTTGGAAGAAGAGGTCCTTGAATATTAGCCAACTATCATGGGCCCCTTTGCCTTCTAGCACCCTGTCCCAAGAGGTTTCCCTTAGCAACTGCTTGAAAAGGCCAAAGTTGGCCCTGCTGAAATCCAAGTCTGTGATCCTGCTTGATACTTTCTTCCTCCCACACAAGATCCTGAACTCCACCATCTCATGATCACTGCAGCCAAGGCTGACCTCATCCTTCACCTCTTCAACCAGACCCCTCCTTGTGGGTGAGTATCAGATCCAGCAGTGCTCCTCTCCTAGCTGGTTCATCAGGAAGTTATCATCGATGGTGTAGACTGTGGCTGGCTGAGGAGGCCTTCCAGCAAACGTCTGGATAGTGAAAATCCCCCATGAGAACCAGGGCCTGTGTGAGGCTGCTGTCAGCTGCCTGTAGAAGATGCATCAACTGCATCAACCTGATCAGGTGGTCTGTAATAAACACCCACAACAGTGTCACCCATGGCAGCCTGCCCCTTAATCTGCACCCACAAACTCTCACCTTGCCCCTCAGCCACCCCTGAACAGAACTCAATACATTCCAGTTGCTCTCTCAGACAAAGAGCAGCTCCACCACCTGTCTTTGTTGACCTGTCTCTCCTAAGTAGGACACACCCATCCATGGCCACACTCCAGCCATGGGAGCTGTCCCAGCTCAGCTCTGTAATTGCCACCAGATCATAACCCCTTGTGGTGGGTTGGAAGGAAAGGCCCAGCTTCCTCTCCCCCATGAAGAAGAAACAGCCACAGCTGAACTCAACCGGTAGACCACAGATGGATGTCTAACTCCAACTTCTAACGCTAAGACTAGAATAGAATACATAGAATAAATGATACTGGGGTGAAGTAGCAGTATGTCCAGCAGACCCAGGGAGGTTCTCCTTCCTCTCTACTCTGCCCTGGTGAGACCTCACCTGGAGTATTGCATCCAGTTCTGGGCTCCCCAGTTCAAGAGGGACAGGGATCTGCTGGAGAGAATCCAACGGAGAGCTACCAGGATGATAAGGGACTAGTGCCCTGCTCTGTGAGGAGAGACTGAGAGCCCTGGGGCTGTTTAGTCTGGAGAAGAGAAGACTGAGAGAGAATTTAATAAATGTTTATAAATATCTGAGGGCTGACTGTCAGGAGGGAGGGGACAGGCTCTGCTCAGTTGCACCCTGGGATAGGACAAGGAGCAAAGGTTATAAACTACAGCACAGAAAGTTCCACCTCAACATGAGGATGAGCTTCTTCACTGTGAGGGTCACAGAGCCCTGGAGCAGGCTGCCCAGAGAGGTTCTGGAGTCTCTTTCTCTGGAGACTTTCCAGCTCTGTCTGGATGTGTTCCTGTGTGACCTGTGCTGGATTCTATGGTCCTGCTCTGGCAGAGAAGTTGGACTTGATGATCTTCAAAGGTCCCTTCCAAACCCTGACATCTTATGATCCTATGATCCTGTGATCAGTCTCCAACAAACTTGCAGTTTCTTGGTATATAGCATCAAATCCAAAATCCAGTACAGCAGCAAGGCTTCTATACTTCAAGAGGATAATGTGGAAAACAAAGGATTGCTTAGAACTTCAACTCCTGTAATACTTCACTCCAGCTACCTTTCTCTGTGAAGCTGGTATGATGGCAACATGGGATTGAATATCAACAGCAGATTCACCTTAACCCATGACACAACAAGGGAAGCAATTAGACCATCCACAACATCTAGTTTTCTACCAAGTCTTTTAATGGAAAGATTTTCAATGGCTCACTTTGCAAAGAACTAGAAACAAGCTCCAGCAGGCAAAGTGTGCACCTAGAATTCAGTTTGGGTTTCGTCCCCTTAAGGAACATGTAACTTAGGAATTTCCCATTGTTTGTTTATGAACAAGTTGTCAGTAAGGTGGTAAACAGGTTGTTGTATTGACATAGGCTCTCCAGAATTAAAATGTAAGAAGGGAAAAATATGCACATCAAAGAGATTACACCAGGTAGATAGAATCATAGAATTGTTAGGGTTGGAAGGGACTGCAAGGATCATCCAGTTTCAACCCCCCTGCCATGGGCAGGGACACCTCACACTACATCAGATTGCTCACAGCCACATCCAGCCTGGCTGCCAAAGCATGCAGGCATGAAGCTTCCACCACCTCCATGGGCAACCAGTGCCAGTGTCTCACTGCCCTCATGGGGAAGAATTCCTTCCTAATATTCAATCTGAATCTACCCATTTCTACTTTTGTTCCATTCCCCCCAGTCCTGTCGCTCCCTGACACCCTCAAAAGTCCCTCCCCAGCTTTCTTGTAGCCCCCTTCAGATACTGGAAGACCACAATTAGGTCTCCCCAGAGCCTTCTCTTCTCCAGAATGAAAAGACCAATAGCTGTGTGAAAACTGAACAGAGCTACAGAGGTTAGCTCAGGTTTAGATATAATGACACTTCTTTCTTATTCTAATATTAAAAGGCTGCAAAGCAGGTAGGAGGTAGACTGTATACACACCTTTTAAAGGCACCTTTATACACTTAAAGTTAGGACAATCAAAGCCTAAATCCAAATATTTCCCCTTTTAATAAATTTATTGTTTATTGTATGTGACTTCTGTGTTGATGAAGACTGATGGTTTAGCAAAATAACTCAATGTTTTACCATAGGATTATCCTCTACTACACTACCATTTCAGTCTTGTTTTTTAAAAGCTTGTTTTGTGTCTATATATTTAGGTGAAGTAGACTGAACACTCTGTGGTAACCATTTCTTATGGTTTTCCCCCAGTGTCAATTATGAGTGGTGGACACTTCTGTTGGCTATTTATAACATCATTCATATCTTGGAGAGGCATTAGAAAGGGCTGGAATTTGGCTAAATATTTCCCTTCCAAAATTCCCCTCAACAGAACCTGTCAGGAGGAAACAAACAGACAAACAGAAACCCTCTCAATCAGAAAATCCAAACCAAATAAGGTATTTCCCTTAAAGATTCTTTTTACAGCATCTCCAGATGTTCTCCAGGTTCTGAAATGTGCAATTGTGTGTGCAGATTTCTGCTGCAGAAGGAAGTGTTTTACAGAACATTGGATGAAAATACATAGTGCTCAGGAATAGAGCTGAAATAGTTGAGACAGAAAACATTTGAGCACTAGGTAGAGATTTACAGAGTCGATCCACAACAGTACTCATTAATAGAAGTTTTTATAATCACTTATGTGTACTCTGATCCTTCTGAATTCCTTCATTCCTTCCGAATTCACTCTTTCCTTCCAAATAACTTTCTTCCCTCCTTCCATCACCTTAGACCAATACTGTTAGAAACAGCTATTATTACTGTCAATTTTGCATAATCAGAAAAATAATTAATAATAGCTAACTTTGGAGTTTACCTCTTGCGTTTCAAGGTTCGGTGACTCTAAAACACTCTGTAGTTGTATGCCTTAAATCACAGAATCACCAAGGTTGGAAGAGACCTCAAAGGTTAGAATAGAATAGAATAGAATAGAATAGAATAGAATAGAATAGAATAGAATAGAATAGACTACACCAGGTTGGAAGAGACCTTCAAGATCATCATGTCCAACCTATCATCCAACACCACCTAATCACCAAGTCCAACCCATCACCACAGTCCTCATGACTAAACCATGGCACCAAGTGCCACGTCCAATCTCCTCTTGAACACCTCCAGGGACAATGACTCCACCACCTCCCTGGGCAGCCCATTTCACAGTATCACAGTATCACAGCATAACTAAGGTTGGAAGAGACCCCAAGGATCATCAAGTCCAACCTGTCCCAACAGACCTCACAACTAGACCATGGCACCAAGTGCCACGTCCAATCTCCCCTTGAACACCTCCAGGGACGGCGACTCCACCACCTCCCTGGGCAGCCCATTTCAATGGCTAACAACCCTCTCAGTGAAGAACTTTCTCCTCACCTCCAGCCTAAACTTCCCTTGGTGCAGCTTGAGACTGTGTCCTCTTGTTCTAGTGCTGGTTGCCTGGGAGAAGAGACCAACTCCCTCCTGGCCACAACCACCCTTCAGGTAGTTGTAGAGAGCACTAAAGTCTCCCCTGAGCCTCCTCTTCTCCAGGCTAAACAACTCCAGCTCCCTCAACCTCTCCTTGTAGGGCTTGTGTTCAAGGCCTCTCCCCAGCCTCGCTGCCCTTCTCTGGACATGTTCAAGCGTCTCAATGTCCTTCTTACATGGTACTTCTTACACGGTACTCAAGGTGTGGCCTAACCAGTGCATATTGTAAAATCAAAATCAGACAGAGGTTTGGACAGTGAGGAGTACATGGATTTGAGAAAGGGAAAATTCATTTGCATTATTCAGCACATATTCCAAATCACAAATTAATTAAGCTTTTAAAGGCATAGCCTTAAACTGCCACAGTGTATTATAGCTCAAAGTGGATTACTTACTGGTTTCTAACATTTAAGATGAACAGAAGTGCACTCTCGCCTGTCTCACCAAATTGTAACTATTTAGGACTTAATCCACTGTATCCATCTTTCTGATGATATAGGAAAAGCCCAAGGCACAAAACTTTGGAATTTGTCAATTATCTTTTGGGATATAACAGGGTTTGTGGTTTGGGGTTTTTTGTGTTTTTTTTTTTCCTTTTTTTATCTTTCTTTGTTTTTTAAAAAATTTATTTTCCATTCTAAAGCTCAGAGGCATGAAAGTATAATTAAAATACATCACTGGAGATGAGAAACGAATTAATTGGCTTGGAAGCCTAATTTATATTCTTTAAACATTTATGAGGATGATAAAATGAACAAAGGAATATCTCTCCAAAAGAATCATTATCACCTTCATTGTAACTTTTTATGCTACCTTTGAAAAATGTCTTGGTGTCTAATCATATGTTGTAAACAATGCAGTGGTAATTATCATTTTCCACAAGGTGATGTTTCAAGTTCTGGAAGGCTTACTGTAGTAAATTTAGAGTGCTAACAAGTAGCAAGACAATCATCCTAAAGCAAAGAGGCTATAGGTTGGGTTTCTTTAAAACAAACAAAGCAAAACAAAACACATGCACACAAAAAACAAACAAAAACCCACAAACAGACAAAACCCCCAAACACAAAAGCACAAAACCCCCAAGAAAACCAAACCAACAAATAATAAAACATTGTTGTTTGAAGTGTTCAATGCTTGAAAATAATGTATGCAGCCCAAAGAACTTTGGAATGTGCTCCCTGTATGTCTAGCATAATGTTCACTGTCGAGAAAACTAAGACATTATTGAGCTCATTTATCAGCCAGAAAAAGCATGCTACATTGATTCAAACAGAGTAATTAGGTGCTTTTGTGATAGAAAGGAGAAAATGTAGGCTTGAAAGAGAAAATTATTATACTACAGTTTATTCCAAATAAAAAACCAACCTCAATTCATTAAGCTATGTAAGTCAAAATAGTCAATCCTCAACTTTTGACCAGATATAACTGTCAAGTATCTTGGATGAATGTTCAGAAGAAAATGTAATCACAATTTAAAAGGAAAGACTACTTGGACAGGAACTGTGCATTGCTCATCACAGTTTCATTCATACTAATGTCGTAAAAGTAAAAAGTGCATATAGGAGCAGAAATAATAGCAGTGGGAGAAAATAAATAAAAAGGACAAGAAAGATATTATGCAGATTCTCCACTGATGTAAATTTGCCTCTCTCCACTTGAGCAACAGAAATGAAGTTTATTTACAGCACCTGAGGAGATAATTTGATTAGAAACTTGGTGTCATCGTCACATAATTTCCACCAACTCACTCTTCCAGTGCTGTCTATGAAGCAGTTGGTCTGTGAAGGTAGATGCTGCATTTTGTTGAGCATGATAGAATAGAAGAGAAGAGAAGAGAAGAGAAGAGAAGAGAAGAGAAGAGAAGAGAAGAGAAGAGAAGAGAAGAGAAGAGAAGAGAAGAGAAGAGAAGAGAAGAGAAGAGAAGAGAAGAGAAGAGAAGAGATGAGATGAGATGAGATGAGATTGGAAGAGACTTTTGAGATCTAGTCCAACCTATCATCCAACACCATCT
This sequence comes from Dryobates pubescens, assembly GCF_014839835.1. Taxonomy (NCBI): domain Eukaryota; kingdom Metazoa; phylum Chordata; class Aves; order Piciformes; family Picidae; genus Dryobates; species Dryobates pubescens. The sequence goes on from NC_071620.1 coordinate 3,184,827, forward strand.
AATCAACTAAACTATGGCACTAAGTGCCTCATCCAGGCTCTTCTTAAACACCTCCAGCAATGGTGACTCCATCACCTCCCTGGGCAGCACATTCCAATGGCCAAGCTCTCTTTCTATGAAGAACTTCTTCCTAACATCCAGCCTAAACCTCCCCTGGTGCAGCTTGAGACTGTGTCCTCTTGTTCTGGTGCTGGTTGCAATTGGAAGAATCAAATGGTTTCAATTTTCCTTGTTTTAAGGTGTTATGAAGTAGGTCATGTAAGAGATTCCCCAGCTCTGTTACTGCTCAGGAACAATCCAGTTGCTGGTTTTTTTGTTTGGTTTTGTTTGGTTTTTCGTTTGTTTGTTTGGTTTGGTTTGGTTTGGTGGGGTTTTTTTGTTGTTGAGTTTTTAATAAAGTTTTCAAAATCAGGAATCATTTACAAAATCTCAATTTCTAAACTTTTAGAAATGGTTTTCAGGGATTCCAAGAGCCTGGTTGAATTTGCTGGGATGTTGACAAAGTCTGGAAGGAAACTCCAAAATAGGTTCTGCAAAACTGAGGCTTCTATGATTCAAACTAAAATAATGTTTAAGACCAGTGAACAGTAGTGATTAGAATAGAATAGAATAAACCAGGTTGGAAGAGACCTTCAAGATCATCGTGTCCAACCCATCAACCAATCCAACACCACCTAAACAACTAACCCATGGCACCAAGCACCCCATCAAGTCTCCTCCTGAACACCTCCAATGAGGCAATCACTCTCTCTGTATAGAACTTCTTCCTAACATCCAGCCTAAACCTCCCCTGGTGCAGCCTGAGACTGTGTCCTCTTGTTCTGGTACTGGCTGCCTGGGAGAAGAGACCAACCTCCGCCTGTCTACAACCTCCCTTCAAGTAGTTGTAGAGAGCAATAGGGTCACCCCTGAGTCTCCTCTTCTCCAGGCTAAGCAACCCCAGCTCCCTCAGTCTCTCCTCATGGGGCTTGTCAGTGCTGCAGGCTTACAAGGTGATAACAGCTAAGCTGTTTTAGCACCAGAGGAACAAGAAGAGTATTTCAAAACATAAATATTGTAGCATAAGATTAAGTTAAATGAAACTCTCCAGGTAGTTAATTACTGCTCAGAAATATGAGATTAAAATCAATGTTGACACAGCTTCTTTATGGAGTGTGGGAGAGGAAGAGGGAAATATTGGTATTTTGATGTACTGAAATGTACATTACTTGGTTTCTTTTTCCTTGTGCTTCATGAAGGAAAATGGTTCAGTTATTTCATCTAGAAAAAGTGGATCACTCTGTATGCCCATTGCTTGTATCCTTTGCCTATTTTGGATACTATTCTCAATGTACCATAAAGAATAATTTCACTGGCACGACAGACTATTACAGCACTACAGAAGTTATTATATTCCTTACTGTCAATAACCTGAATGTAGGAACAAAATTCTTTTTTCTTCTGTTGATATAAGTGCCTAGTAATTCTTTTGTATTTAGTGGAATTACTCCTAAGGTTCACCTGTGTAACTGAGGTATGAATTCAAATCAATGAAGTACAGAAACAGAACTTTACAGAACTTAAGGACATTAAATTAAAAAGCCTTTTATTCCCCTACTACGAAGCACTCCATAAACTTTTAATACATGCATTGTGGTGGCTCTTGTATTGCTCAAACTATCTAAACAGGTCAAGAATCAAGTTAAGCAAGAGTCCAGTCAAGAAATAAACAGATAAAATGCCAACACATCTATGACATTATAATGTGTGTTTTGTCTATTAATAAAACAGGCAGTGAGAGTCAAGGATCTGCTGATTAAAGAAACCTTTAGTAAGTCGCAAATCCATAGGTTATAGTAACTCCAAAAGAGACTTCAGATTATTTACTGTCAAAAGTCAGCGTATAGAACACTTGTTACAATTTTGAGATACACATGAATAGCATATGTAAAAGAGATTAAAAGGTTGCTGTCTACAGCTGCCTGAAGGGAGGCTGTAGCCAGGTGGGGGCAATCAGCACCAGAACAAGAGGACACAGTCTCAAGCTGCGCCCAGGGAAGGTTTAGGCTGGATGTTAGGAAGAAATTCTTTACAGAAAGAGAGATTGGCCATTGGGATGTGCTGCCCAGGGAGGTGGTGGAGTCACCATCACTGGAGGTGTTTAAGAAGAGCCTGGATGAGGCTCTTGGTGCCATGGATTAGTTGATTAAATGGTGTTGGGTGTTAGGTTGGACTTGATGATCTCAAAGGTCTTTTCCCACCTGGTTAGTTCTGTATTCTGTGTCCCTTTATAATACAGTACCAATGAGTTCATCACTAAGTAAGCAAAGATCATGTAAACATCACTGTTGAAGCATAAAGTTTCTGACTGGTACAGGCAGGTACATGGAATCGTGTTATAAGAAACAGTTCATTTTGTCTGTTGGTGATACAGTCATGTTCTTTTTGATTTGTTAGTTTCTTTTTAAACTGTAGATGTAGCTATGCTGGTCTGTGATTTGTAGTTCTTGTTCCTTTCATTTTGCCCATTTTTAACCATGTACTGAGAAACCAACCAACCATCCAAGCAAAAAGAAATAATTAATAAAATGCTACTAATATCATTAAAATAGTTCAGTTTTGGCAGCCCTTGAAAGCAAAATGTCCTCCTACTATTAACTTAAGAATCTATACTAAATTTTCTTTCTTAGTTTTTGGACTTCTAATTATGTGACATATATTAAAACTGTCTCAATGTTTTGTTTCGTCATAAACAGTGTTTTGTTATTTTTTTTTAAGGCTGTGGCAGAGCAGCAGAAAGAGGCATTGTCTGTGTATGGTCTCTTGTCTGCTTCACATTTGAAACCTCCAGAAAGAGGTCACTCTGTCTCTGAGGGATGTGGGTGCGTCAGATGTAGTAGCTTTTAGGCTAAGGCTGAACCAAAAAAAAATAAACAAAGAAGGAAAATGCACAGATTAAGAGAAGCTGATAAGCCTGAGGACAGCCCTCAGGGCACAGGGAAGGAGACCCCTTTGCAGCTGTACATGCTCCAAAAATTCAACCTCAGAAACGTCTTAAAGATGCTTAACTAGAAAGTAACCCAGGAAGAAAGTATTCAAATGTCAATGATACAACAATTGAATCCAAGAAAATTTAACCTGGTTGTCATGGTTTGGGAGACCAATTCTCCCACCACGTGCAAAAATAATGACTCAGACAAACGGATTGCAAAAATGGTGGAACGTTTAAATGGAAAAACAAAACAAAAAAACCCACCCTGTGCTGATGTTTTATAGAGGAGCAGAGAATTATGGGTGAAATACCTGGTTTCCTGTGACCACCTAGTGGGCTGGACCCTCTTGGGACCTCCCTGGTGTGGTCTGTGCAGTGGCATCTGGGCCAGCACCCAGCCTAAACCACCACACTGGTAGGAAGAGAGCCAACAAGTTCCTGCTGGCCCTAAGGTCCTGGGTTCAGGCTCCTAGGAATGCAGAGGGTTGTGAAGCTATGTTTTATGTTTTTACTTTTTTTTAGTCAGAAGAAGAGAAGGGTGAGGGAAAACCTTATTCTGTCTACAACTAGCTGAAAAGAGGTTGTAGTCTCTTCCCTCAATTAACTAGTGATAGGACAAGAGGAAATGGCCTCAAGATTATCAGGGGTGGTTTAGATTGGGTAGAATTTCTTTGCTAAAAGAATGGTCAGGCATTGAAACAAGGTACCCAGAAAAGAGATGGATTCACTATCCCTGGAGGCATTAAAAAAGTTTGTAGAGGTGGCACTTCAGGACATGGTTTACTGCTCATGGCAGTGTTGGGTTGATGTTTGGATTTGATGGTCTTTTCCAACTTTAATGATTTTATGATTCTAAGAAAAAGAGTTGTGAGCACTGCATCCTTAATTGATGGCTCTTAATTGGAACTGGATGTGAGAGGTGATAAGCAATTAAAGAGGTAATATGCTGTTAAGTTCAAGCTAAAAGAGAGTGTGATACTATTAATATTTACCTCAAATAATGTCTAGATTTATCTTTTTCTATGAAAACCAAAGCGCTAGTAACTAAACACATGTGGGTAAAAAGAATAAGTTCACTATTCCTTCAGATGGATCAAAGTCAAACAAAACAGAAAAAGCTTCCTAAGGATGTGTTTCAGAACCTGGGGAGTTGGGGAATGGCCACACTGAAAAGGGCCAGATGTATGGCTGGCAAATCTGACAAATCAATTCTCTTAGCATGCAGAAACCAAAACATTTTCTGAAGAGAGTAGATTGCTCAGAAGCATCAAATAGGCCTGAACAAAACTTGAGGTGTTACATTTAAGATAATGCTTTTGTAAAATATAGAAGACAGTTTGAATTGCTGAGACTAAACAAATTTATCTTAAAAATTACTAGCATAGGTTTCCTTATTTAGAGGGACAAAGGAAAGAGTGGTGTCAGATCCTAGTCTGTGAATTCCTTACAGCTATTTCAGGGACAGGATTCACATTCTTTTTCCATGCTTTAATACCTGTTTTGTCTTGGGTCAGATTTAAAGTAATCTAACTAGATATCCTATTTTGAAAAAGGATAAAATTGGATGAAAGTATAACAAGTGACAAATCAATATCCTTCCTGGCCTTAGCTGTTTATATCTGAGGGACTTTGTAAGGATCAGTGTTATATTTTGTTTTGTATTATTTTGTTTTCCACAGAATCACAGAAATATTCAGGTTGGAAAAGGCCCTCAGGGTCACCAAGTCCCTACTCTACAAGGGTCACCCCTAAACCATGTCCTCAAACACTGCATCTGAACAACCTTTAAACACATCCAGGGTTGGTGACTCAACCACCTCCTGGGCAGCACATTCCAATCCCTGACCAGTCTGGCTGGGAATTTCTTTTTTTCTACTGTCCAGTCTAAACCTACCCAGTCACAGCTTGAGGCCATTCCCTCTTGTTCTATCACTAATTACCTGGGAGAAGAGACCAGCATCAGCTTCTCCACAATGTCCTTTCAGGTAGTTGTAGAGAGCTGTGAGGTCTCCCTGAGCCTCCTCTTTTCAATCCCCAGCTCCTTCAGTTGCTCTTCATCAGATTTATTCTCCAGGCCCTTCCCAGCTTCCTTGCCCTCCTCTGCCCTGGCTCCAGCACCTCCACATCTCTCTTGTACTGAGGTGCCCAAAACTGGACACAACACTCAAGGTGTGGCCTCCCCAGAGCTGAGTACCAGGACACAATCCCCTCCCTGCTTCTCATGGACACAGCATTTCTAATACAAGCTAGGATGCTATTGGCTTTCTTGGCCACCTGGGCACACTGCTGGCTCCTATTCAGCTGCTTGTCCATTAGCAGCCCCAGGTCCCTTTCTGCAAGCAGCTTTCCAGCCACACTGTCCCAAGCCTGTAGCACTGCTTGGGGTTGTTGTGACCCAAGTGCAGGACCTGGCACTTGGCCTTTTTGAAGCTCATCCTGGTAATGCTGGCCATGGATCCAATCTATCCAAGTCCCTCTGTAGAGCCTCTCTACCCTGGTGCAGATCAGCTCTCCACCTAACTTGGTGTCATCTGCAAACTCACTGCTGACACACTCATCGTCAAGAAAGATGTTAAACAGAAGTGGTCTCAACACTGAGCCCTGAGGAGCAACACTTGTGAGCAGATGCCAGCTGGATATAACTCCATTGACCACCACTCTTTGGGCCCTTTCACCCAGCCAGTGCTTTATCCAGCAGAGCATTGCTCATTCAAGCCACAAGCAGCCAGTTTGCCCATGAGAATTCTGTGGGAAAGTGTCAAAGGCTTTGGGAAAGTCTAGGCAGACAATATCCACCGCCTTTCCCTCATCCAATGGTCAGTCATCTTGTCATGAGAGTAGATCAGGTTGGTCAGGCAGGACCTGCCCTTCATAACCCCAGGCTGGGCCTGATCCCCTGCTTGTTCTCTATATGATGTGTGCTTGAGATGCCCTGCTCCATGCCCTGCCCTGGTACCAAGGTCATCCTGACAGCTCTATAGTTTCCTGGATCCTCTTTTCTGCCTTTCCTGTAGATGGGTGTCACATTTGCTACCCTCCAGTCCTTTGGGACCTCCCCAGTCAGCCAGGACTTCAGGTAGATCATGAAAAGTGGCTTGGGGAGTACATCTGCCTTGGGGAGTACATCTGCCAACTCCCTTAGAACCCTTGGCTGCAGCCCATCCAGCCCCACAGACTTGTGTGTGTCTAAGTGGTGCAGCAGTCGCTGACCACTGCCTCATTTATTGTGATGACCTCATTCTGATTGCCCTTCCTGACTCCTAGTTCATGAGGCTAGGTGTCCAGGGAACTGCTGGTTCCAGTGCTAAAGACTGAGGCAAAGAAGGCACTGAGCACCTCAGCCTTCTTCTCATCCCTAGTCACTCTCCCTCTGCATCCAATAAAGGATGAAGATCTCCCCCAGTCCTCCTTCTGTTGTTAATGAATTTATAGAAACACTTTTTATTATCCTCAATGGCTGTAGCTAGGTTGAGCTCTAGCTGTGCTTTGGGTCTCTTAATTTTCTCCCTGCACATCTTCACTACATCTTTATATTCCTGAGGAGAGACCTCTCTCTTCTTCCAAAGGCCACAGACTCTCCTTTTGTTCTTGAGGTCCAGCCCAAGCTCCCTACTCAGCCAGGCTGGATGCCTTCCCCACCAACTAATTTTTTGGCACACAGAGGCAGCTGCTCCTGAGCCTTCAAGACTTCCCTCTTGAAGTATGTGTAGCCTTCCTGGGCTCCTACAGCCCAAGGGACTTTGTCAATCAGTCTCCTGGACAGGCCAAAGTTTGCCCTACAGAAGTTGAAGGTGGCAGATTTACCAACCTCTCTCCTTGTTCTCCCAAGGGTAGAGAACTCAATCACCTCATGGTGGCTGAGCCCTAGACACTCTCCAAGATCTACTTACCCCACAAGTTCCCTGGTCACAAGAAGCAGGTGCAGGAGGTCACCTTCCCTGGTTGGCTTCCTCATCAGTTGTGTCAGGAAGTTATCCTCCACACACTCCAGGAACTGTTGTCTCCCTGCTGTACTGAGTTCCCAGCAGACATCTGGGAAGGTGAAGTCTCCCAGGAGAACAAGGGGCAGTGACTGTGAAACCTCTCTCAGCTGCTTATAAAAAATTTCATCTACCTCTTCATCCTGGTTGGGAGCTCTGTAACAGATTCCCAGCATGATATCCCTCTTGCTAGCCTTGCTCCTGATTCTTACCCATAAGGAGTCAACCCTATCATCACCTTCTTTAATTTGCATAGTTTCATATGTTTCCCTAACACAGAGGCCACTCCACGTCCTCTTTTTCCTTGCCTATCCCTTCTGAAAAATTGGTACCCATCACTTGCATCTCTCCAGTGGTGGGAGTCATCCCACCAGGTTTCTGTCATGGCTGCTAGATCATCATTTCCCTGTAGCACAATGGCCTCCAGCTCCTCCTTTTTATGGCCCATACTGTGTGTGTTGGTGTGTAAACATTTCAGGGAGGGAATTGAGTACATAGTTTTCAAACTTGAGGTGGGGTAGAGCTTCTGGTTATCTAAGATGCCAACACACTGCTCCACAAGCATTGGGCTACTACACCCAAAGTTCTTGGTGGTAAGGCCAGCTACGTCCCCATCTCCCTTCAAAGCTAGTTTAAAGCCTTGTCTGTGAGCACAGCCAACTCATGTGCAACTCTGCCATGAACTCTTCCCATTTATTCCTCAATTCATATAAACCTCAAAAATGTGTAATGTACTTCAGCCAGAAGCTCTACAACTTGACTAGCCTTTGGATGAAGTTTGTTGTTGTGGTTGTTATTTTTGGGTTTTGAACATGGTTTCTCCTAACTTCATGTCATCAAGGTTTTGAACCATTGATCTCTCTCCTGCCTCACCATGCTATACACAATCCTACAGATCATTGTCACAACTCTTCTGAGGTGTCACTGATCCAAACTGTACCATTCAAACATGTCCATTCTTTGAAAAGAAGCCACATCTTCTATTGCCCTGGCTGCCCACTTCTGAACCTTTCCATTTCTTTGTACCCTTTGTGAAATGAAAGCACAAGTATTGAATGCAATATTTCAAGATGGAAGCTAACCATGGATTTACACCAGTGGCATATTAATGCTTTCTGCTTTGCTCTCCCTGATTTTTTTCTAGTAATTCCTGGCATTTCATTCACTTTTCTGACAACTAGTCAAAATTGACATTTTTATGGCACTTGCTATCCAATCAATCATAATCCCTGCTGTTAACAGCATTATGAGAGGTAATCCGTTCCTGTAGGGTAAATACAAGATATCAGAGGGTTGGAACTAGAAGATCCTTGAGGTCCCTTCCAACCCTAATGATGATTCTATGATTCTATGATTTTATATGTGAAATAAGATTTGTTGTTTCCTGTATCATTTTATATTTATTTGCATTGAATTTCACCACTTCTTTATTCCCTGTCTCATATGGGCCTTCTGCAGTTTCTTACAATCGGGATGCAGCCTTTTTTTACCACACTGTTTGCTTCTTATCCAGTTTATTTATCAATATGTTGAACAACATGAGTTCCCATCTATGTCCCTTAAGAATTTAATTTGTGATTTCTTTCCACTGCAAGACCAGACAGTTTACTTCTGCCCTGTGTTTCTTCTCTTTTATTTACCCATAAATACTTATCCACAAGAAGGGTAGGATGGAGGAACCTGGAAACTCCAGACCTGTCAGCCTGACCTCAGTTCCAGGAAAAAATTATGGAGCAGATCATCTTGGGCCAAACACAGTGCACCTGAAGGATGGCCAAGGGATCAGGCTCAGCCAGCAGGGATTTAGGAAGGGCAGGTCCCACTTCACCAACCTGAACTTCATCTATGCCCAGATGAATGCCTGGTGGATGTGGAGAAAGCTGTGGGTGTAGTCTGCCTGGACTTCAGCAAGGCCTTTGACACTGCCCCCCACAGCAAACTCCTGGCCAAGCTGTCACCCCTGGCTTGGACAGCAGCACTCTGAGCTGGGTTAGGAGCAGGCTGGAGGGCTGAGCCCAGAGTGCTGCCACATCCAGCTGGCGGCCAGTCACTAGTGGTGTGCCCCAAGGATCAGTGCTGGGCCCCATGCTCTTTAACATCTTTATTGATGATCTGGATGAGGGGATTGAGTCCATCACCAGTGAATGTGCAGATGACACCAAGCTGGGGACAAGTGTTGATCTGTTAGAGGGCAGGAGAGCTCTGCAGAGGGACCTTGACAGGCTGGACAGATGGGCAGAGTCCAATATGATGGCATTCAATAAGTCCAAGTGCCAGGTGTTGCACTTTGGTCACAACAACCCCATGCAGTGCTACAAGCTGGGTTCAGAGTGGCTAGAGAGCAGGCTGCCCAGGTGGGTTGTGGAGTCTCCCTCTCTGGAGATACTCAAAACCCACCTGGGTGCATTCCAGTGTGATCACCTACCTGATCCTGCTGTGGCAGGGTGGTTGGACTAGATGACCTTTTGAGGACCCTTTCAATCCCTAAAATTCTGTGATTCTGTGATTCTTTGGTATGTTCTATTATGGATTTCCTGAATGCAACTGAGAAGGGACTGAGAAAAAGCACATGAATTTTATTTCACTTGCATGTGCAGGAAGAAAAGTTAGAAATACAGAAAAGGGGTAAAAGCAAGAAATAGTGACCATCATGGACCCAACAACATCTCACATAAACACAGGGAGTTTTTGTATCCTTTCCAGTCTCATACGTAGTTGAAGTTCCTCATTCATTTGTCATAGCTACATAGCACATATGACTGATGTCAACGCTGTTCCGCAATTAGTTGCACGCTGGTTGTCTCTAACCTGTGCATGTGTCAGTCATCTATAGGGGTCTCTCTCTGTCTAAGGACCCTAAAACTGTCGACCCGTTCCATACTCTTTGGATGTAGTTGCATAGTAAGCTTCAGCTTGCTTTACAACAGTCTTGAATATGGAAACAGTGGGGTTGTGAGCCCCAGCTGGCATAACGGCACTCGCTTTCAGTTTTGTCCGGTTAGCAATTACTACAGTCACAGGGCTAAGTTTAGGACAAGAGATCTTGTTCAGTTGCTTCTGTGGCTATCTTCATGGGCCAGTATTGGGGCAAAGTTGACCAGCACCAGAACAAGAGGACACAGTCTCAAGCTGTGCCAGGGGAGGTTTAGGTTGTATTTTAGGAAGAAGTTCTTCCCAGCATGAGAGCTTGGCCATTGGAATGTGCTGCCCAGGGAGGTGGTGGAGTCACCATCACTGGAAGTGTTTAGGAAGAGACTGAATGAGGCACTTGGTGCCATGGTTTAGTTGATGAGATGTGGTGGGTGATAGGTTGGACTTGATGATCTTGAAGGTCTTTTCCAACCTGGTTAATACTGTATTCTGTATTCTGATACAGAGTGAGAAGCACAGAAAGCCTTGATCCTGTTATCAACTCCTTGCAACTCTCTGACCGTATTTATATCCTTTTTCTTTATTGTGCTAGAATTTTCACTGAGCATTTGTATATTTATTTGTATGTCTATTATATTTTCAGCTTAATCAGCTGAAATTCAGCTTTAAATAGATCCAAGCAAGTTTAATTTTGATTATTAAGGAAACTCCAAAGTTAGATAGTTAAGAACTAATTGCCATTTCTTTTAAATAATTTATTTTGGGGAGTGCTTGTATTTCTGATTTTAACCAGAAAAGTTGTTTAACCTCTGACAGGTCACTGCTTGTTAAATACAAACATTTTTCCATTATTAAAAAATGCAAATTGTTTTAACATTAATTGTGTGGCAGTTTTAGGCTATGCCTTTAAAATTTCTCACAGATCTTGAGCAGAAAAGTAGTAAAATGTACACAAATCACTATTGGATGTAAAAAGGAAAACAAAGATAATTCTAAAGCATCCCGTTGGAGAGATATCTACCATAAGATTGATTGTGCCAAAACAATTTTCTTTTCTCACTTCTTCACTCTGGAGAGATGCTAATTTGCTTCTGCTTGACCTTGGCTGCATTGTTTTGGTATTAACACTCCTCTGCTCCTTTCTCTTCTCCCTTTGTCCAGGGGGGCTTGGGTAGGCAGGGAGGGAAGTAGCTTCCCCTGGTCTTTGACCAGGAGGGGTCTTGTGCCATTTGTTAATTGTAAATACCTGTAACTATTGTAAATCCTGGATATTTTGTACCTATTCATTGCATTCCAGTGTAGATTGTAGTTTTGCCTGTAAATACAGCTGGTGGAGTCACCGTCCCTGGAGGTGTTCAAGAGGGGACTGGACATGGCACTTGGTGCCATGGTCTAGTCATGATGTCTGTGGTGACAGGTTGGACTCAATGATCTTTGAGGTCTCTTCCAACCTTGGTGATACCATGATACTGTGATTTGATTCCACCTGAGCTGGTCTGGCAAAGTAAATGTTGGGGGTGGGGAGGAATTACAACCCACCACAAACAGATAGTGGTAGCATCAAATTATTTTAATGTATTCTACATTCATTACATTCAAGCTTAATATAATACAAAGAAAGTAGAACATTGGTTCATTCTTGAAATGCAAAACCATGCAGTAAAACATACAACATTTACTTATAAGTATGAATCCCAGGGGAGATTTGAAGTGCTCATCACTGAAAGTATTCCCTTAGATGAAACCTGTTCTTTGAGACAGTGGACACTCAAGGGTTTATGATACTCTATTCAAGCATGCAAGAGAGCTTACTGTGCCATAAGGAATGACAGCTTGTGGGAAAGATGGTGAGCAGAAATGCTGATGGAGGTAGTAAGAACTGAAATAAGTGACCTATCTGTTGTGCACGAGTAGCTGATTTTGGCATCAACATTTCCTAATGAATCTGAATTACTTAATTGCTCAGTAAGTCTGCAAAAAATGGCAGTACAGCCACTTGTCAGACCTATTTCCCGTGTTTTACCACCTAGGTAGCAAAACAAGCATAGATGATGATTTTCTTTTGAACAAACAGCACTTCAGGACTACATCCAGTTAATGGCTATGGTGAATGGCAAAGGTAATGCAACTATGACATGCTGGGTCTGTGGAATATGGATGTATCAGAATGAACACTGACTTGATGGGTATTTTTAACACTCTATGGTCATAGGGAGAATGATATTCTCTAGAGCTAATAGGCATGCAAAAATACTTCTTTTATTTGTGAAGACAGATTACTCTAAAAGTAGTATTTACTGAAAGTATAGTATTCTTTTCTTCCTCAGCCAGAAAAGCCCCAAGCACTTTTTTGATCTCTGGTTGCTATATGGAAATATATCTAAGGGAAAACAATTATGGCCTACCTGAGCAAAAAGAAATAAGCAAATTTAAAACAAAAAAAATTAAATCCATAGATGTGACAGATCTGGATGCAGTAGGAGCACAAGGGTTAGCCCAGCAGCATGAGAACTTTTGCAGCATGGGACATGAGGATCAGCCTGTAGTGTACATATAGGTGAAGGGGTAGAGTAGGTAGCAGGTAATGATCTGCTAAACCAACAACCTGTTCCATTTGAAACTTTCCTGATCATGCTGCAAGTGAGGCAAGCAGCAAATCTTTCTCCTCTGCAAAAATAGTTATGTCAATCCCCAAACTGACAAGCCCTATGAGGGCATCAGCATCATTAGTACCACAGTGAAGTAAGAAAGGAGATGAAGGTTTCAGCCAGAAGTTCAGTTCAGCAAGGGTGGGGGGGTGAGAGGAAAAAGCTCAGTTCCAGGAAAATCTCTGCACCATAGCACCCCAAAAAAGGACCTAGAAAGAACAGAAACATTTTTGATAATTTCTAGATATAAGAATAGCCAGGACAGAGCAATCACTAGTTGTACTATTTTTAATGAACCTAAAGTGCCCTAAGATTGCATTTCTGGTACTTTTGTACAAAGTCTACTATTTTTCTTGCATCTCCTCTGTGCAAAACTGAAGACAAAACCCCACAATATGCCTTTTGATAGAGTTTGTAAAATATGATCACGGTATAATTTGGAAATTGTTCATGTTATTTCCATCTTTTGTCACTACTTGCAGGTTCTAAAAGAATTTTAAGGGTGATAGGTTGGACTTGATGATCTTGAAGGTCTTTTCCAACCTGGTTAATTCTGTGATTCTGTTATTCTGTCTTCCTTTGGATGCTATTAACACCACTGTGTGATTTCTCCAGCCCAAAAAGAGAGACACAAATACTTTATGTGCTCCTGTTGAACAGAAATAAAGGCAATCACTGAGGAGAAAGATGTGTAATAAATCTAATGGGCAACAGTGATATGCAATCAGATAAGGAAGAAACAAAAGGAAAACCAGGTAAGCTACTTCATTATGTATAATTTATGAGTAGAAAAGGAATTGCTGTCTGATTAAATTACAGTTATTTCCTCATAATTTATAAGACTTTCCAATAACTCAAACCACTTTGTAGATAAGAATTTGAAGCACAATTTAGATCAATTAACAGTAGTATAAGTCGTATGCTCTGTATCTTCACAATACTTTCAAGGATGACAATATTCCTGCTGGACATTGACAGCTGGTTTTACAGCTCTTAATGCATTTGATGGACATGTTTGACACCCAAACAGGTCTATCAGCTATTTAGATTGTTCCAGTTCTCAAATCCAGAGTTGTTTTATGAACACATGGTTGGTAGGTTTCATTAATTTGTTTTTATTCTTTAACCATTAAACATACCACAGAATACAGAATTAGGGATGGTCAGAGGTTGTTATTACTGTAATTTCCATCCAGTAGAAGAGGCTTAGAATTTAATTTCTTCTTTTCAAGAAGTTCTTTTCATGTGCTGACACTTTAATACAGGTCCACATAGTCAGTAATAATAGAAGCAGTCCTTAGAACTGAGGAAAAAACTCACGAGGAGACTCAGAAACAGGATAGCTGGGGAGAAGCACACTGAAGAGCAAAGAACAAAATCTTGAGATCTGTTGCCTAGGATTTTAAAACTACAGCAAACCTTAATGTTCAGCAATGGCAAGAGGTTGGCAGAAAAACAAACAAATAAGCCCCCCCCCAAAAAAAAAACCAAAACAAAAGTTCTAACATTTCTTTATTCATTATAAAACCAGGAATATTATTCTTGGAAGGAAAGCTCTGTCTTAAAATAGCTTCAGTATGTATCTGAGTCAAAATGGAAAGGCAAACCAGGCAACCAGCACCAGAACAAGGGGACACAGTCTCAAGCTGTGCCAGGGGAGGTTTAGACTCGAGGTGAGGAAAAAGTTCCTCACTGAGCAAGTCGTTCGTCATTGGAATGTGCTGCCCAGGGAGGTGGTGGAGTCACCGTCCCTGGAGGTGTTCAAGAGGAGATTGGACGTGGCACTTGGTGCCATGGTCTAGTCATGAAGTCTGTTGGGACAGGTTGGACTTGATGATCCTTGGGGTCTCTTCCAACCTTAGTTATACTGTGAGACTGTGATACTGTAATATAACTAAGTGTAGTTATTTTCCTACAGTCCTAGTCATAATTAGGGTTTCATGCTGTATGACTAGCTATTCCTTCAAGCTGCAGAACACTTCTGCATGGTGTAAGCGAAGCAGTGTCCTTAATTACAGAGTGATTTGATACTATATTGTCAGTGCTTCATTTCAGTTTTGCTTCTGATAATATATTTAATATATATATATTTGTTTCTATTTTTGTAATATATTTTTATGCTTGTCTTTATTACATAGATACACACAATACACATATTATTTATATGTACATATGGAATAGGAGTAGTAGAAATAGTGAGTGAAAATAGAGTCACCGTCCCTGGAGGTGTTCAAAAAGGGATTGGACGTGGCACTTGAAGCCATGGTTTAATAGTCATGACATGTTGGGTGACAGGTTGTACTTGATGATTTCTGAGGTCTTTTCCAACCTCATTGACTCTATGATTCTATGAATTCATTGAAAAGGTTTCACATACTTTCTGTAGAATGAACAGTAAATGAATGATGCCATATTTGATTATTTCTTATTAAGTGCAACCGTTAAAACAAAATAAATTAGCATGGACTGCCAATGTTATTACATTTTCCTTATCAGTGAGAAAACGTCAGAGAAAATGTATCTATCTAAAATTATTTTTGCCTCATTATGTACCCATTTTATGCATTAAGTGAGCTTAGGAGGCAGAGTGAAAGTGGGAGCTGTAATAAAAGCATGCGATCAGATAACTGAAAGCTGCTTTTTGATACCCAGAGTGACAGAATTGCAGGGGTTTTTTGATGTGCTTCACTTCACCAGTTAACAGTTGTTGTTTTCCAATTTTATTATAGAGCTTTGAATGAACTGAATTAAGAACTTCTATTAAGGGGAAGGGTTTAAAGTAAATATACATAAACTGGGTCTTCAATTTTGGAGATACTCAGATTTTGATTTGAAAGAGGTTGTGAGCAACCTGGTTTAAGTTTGAAGCCCTGAGCAGACGGCTGAACCAGAGGACCTTCAAAGGTCCCTTGCAGCCTCACTTAAGCTCTGTTGTGATCATAGTTCCTGCCTGAACAATGTCAAAGGAGTGGAGATCATCATTTTTACCTCTTATTTTTCAGAACTGATCATTATATCATTTGCACTTTGTTATTGATAGTGTGTAAGGTAGAATATGCATTGGAGGTGAACAGTTGGAAGGAGAAGAGGCATCACTGGTCTGGGTAACTAGGAATAGACCACTTTTATCCCACTTCTATTTCTCTCCTTGCATTTGGTACCAATACTTCTCTTTATACCATGTTTGGAGTTGTTAATTAGAACTGAAAGGCATCAGAGCCTCTCAGCCTTTCTGTCTTCTTAAATCTTCTCCTCAGTCACTGATTTATTTCTAGATCAAAATGTGCCATTGTGTTGCTTCCAAGGAGCTGTCACCAGCCAAACCCGCAGATTAGGGTGTTCGTGTTCAATTACTATCTTGGTCAGTTCTCTACATCTTTCCTGAGGAAAAAAGCTACAGAAAGAAATTCTGGCTTTCAGCTGATTATATCACCAGCACACCTGAGCAGAATTAGAGAGGAAAATGACACTACTCAACACCCTGGGCTTCTCCACATCCAATTTCAGGGGCAAATATTAAGGATGTCAGAACTTCTCAAAAGATTCCTAGAAATCATTTATAATTAAAGACATCAAGCAAACGTGTCCAAAAGCCATTGTCAGATACTTTGATAATAAAGAGACTAAAGAGGAATGATATTTAGAGTTATTAAACAAACCAGGAGATGTGTAAATTGCGATTTGCATGTAGGCAAACTTCACACACACACATATAAACAAACGCATGCACACAAACATGCACAGAAATAAAAATGTGATATTCCATAAGCCTAAGCAGGCAATTATTTTTGCTGACTACTGCATGTATTTTTTCCTGCAAAATACAAACTTGTGGTAGAAGTTTTCTAAACGTACAGCACAGAATATGAGAACACAAAAGGAAGTTTACATAACACAGAACCTTCACGTTGGAATAAAAAATAAATGTTTTCCTGTAAATCCCAGAAGATGGCTTACAATACCATTGCACCATAAATTAACATTAGAAGCTATGTATACAACAGTAGGTTTGCTGGCAGTCCTAATACATAGTATGAATATATAAAATTCTATGTGCTGTTCTATAGAAATCTGTTCTGACAGTTACAGTGATCTCCTTGGACTTACGGGGCTCATAGCAGTGACTTTGATAGTCAATAATATTAAACGTCATTATCTATAATTCTGTTTAGTACCACCATTAGTAAATACAATTCATTTGAACATATAGAAGTAATGACTATTTGTAAAGGTAATTTATAGAAATGTTTACTTTCTGTAGTCACATGATTTATACCAGCCCATGGCAATGTTGCCTCTACTCATTTTAGACAGCTGGCTAAGCTTATGAATTGTGCATGTATTGGAAAGCACCACCTAAGAAAATGCAGTGTTTGCAATCAGTATCTTGCCACAGCATTGAGCAGCGCACTGAAATATTTCAGCACTTGCTCTTTGGATTCTTTGAATGCAACTATGTAGAGGTGAGCCTGTGCATATGTATGTAAATGGACATAGGATCATAGGATATTAGGGATTGGAAGGGACCTCCTAACATCATAGAGTTCAACCCCCTTGCCAGAGCAGGACCATACAATCCAGCACAGGTCACACAGGAACACATCCAGATGGGTCTTGAAAAGTCTCCAGAGAAGGAGAATCTACAACCTCTCTGGGCAGCCTGCACCAGGGCACTGTGACCCTCACAGTGAAGCTCCTCCTCATGTTGGGGTGGAACCTTCTGTGCTGTAGTTTATATCTATTATCCCTTGTCCTGTCCCAGGGTGCAAGTGAGCAGAGCCTGTCCCCTCCCTCTTGACCCCCAGCCCTCAGATATTTATAAATATTTATTAAAACTCCTCTCAGTCTTTTCTTCTTCAGGCTGAACAGCCCCAGGGCTCTCAGCCTCTCCTCATAAGGCAGTGCTCCAGTCCCTTAATCATCCTGGTAGCCCTCTGTTGGACACTCTCCAGCAGATCCTTGTCCCTGTTGAACTGGGGAGCCCAGAACTGGATGCAATATTCCAGCTGTGGCCTCACTAGTGCAGAGTAGAGGGGGAGGAGAACCTCCCTGGATCTGCTGGACACACTCCTTTGAATGCACCCCAGGATCCCATTGGCCTTCTGCCAATGCCCTGCTTTTTATACCCTAGCTGGGCAGGGAGGGGGGAGTGGAACAAAATCAGTTTCCCAGGGGGGAAAAGGCCCTGCAGGGAGGGGAAAGCACCTGCAAGCCCTCCACCCTGTTTTGTTTCTTTTCAGAATGGGCATTAACCCACCACAAATTCAAAGTAGAAATTTCTCACTGACAGTTTCCAATTACCACTTCACCACTCCAATTACCAATTCACCACGTTTCCCACTCATGATTCAACCTGGCTTCAACTGTGTGAGCTGTAGGTACTGCTTACAGGAAACCAGGACCAGCTAGAAGTGTCCTGGCAACTCAGCTGAAGGAGTTAGAGGAATTCCTTACATTGGAACTGAGATGTCTAAAATGTCTGAAAGCCACACAGAGGGTTGACGATCTTCCACTCAGTCTTCTCTGACAAAAAGACTAAATAAATAAATAAAGCACCAGCTTGGCAGTAATTAGAATAGAATAGAACAGAATAGAATAGAATAGAATAGAATTAACCAGGTTGTAAAGACCTTTGAGATCATCAAGTCCAACCTATCACTCAACACCATCTAATCAACTAAACCATGGCACCAAGTGCCCCATCCAGGCTCTTCCTAAACACCTCCAGCGATGGTGACTCCACCACCACCCTGGGCAGCACATTCCAATGGCCAATCTCTCTTTCTATGAACAATTTCTTCCTAACATCCAGCCTGAACCTCCCCTGGTGAATCTTGAGACTGTGTCCTCTTGTTCTGGTGCTGGTTGCCTGGGAGAAGAGACCAACCCCCACCTGGCTACAACCTCCTTTTAGGTCAGCAATAAGGTCTCCCCTGAGCCTCCTCTTCTCCAGGCTAACCAACCCCAGCTCCCTCAGCCTCTTCTCACAGGGCTGTGCTCCAGACCCCTCCCCAGCTTTGTTGCCCTTCTCTGGACATCTTCCAGCATCTCAACATCTTTCCTAAACTGAGGGGCCCAGAACTGGACACAGGACTCAAGGTGTGGCCGAACCAGTGCTGAGGACAGGGGCAGAATGACCTCCCTGCTCCTGCTGGCCACACTGTTCATGACACAGGCCAGGATGCCATTGGCCTTCTTGGCCACCTGGGCACACTGCTCTGTGTGGTAGTTTTAGGCTGTGCCTTGAACATTTTCCACAGGTCTTGAACAGAAATTAGTAGAATGTAAATAAATCACTATTGGGTGTGAAAAGGAACATAATGGTTAAGATCTAAATAATCCCATTGGACAGATATCTGCCATTAAAGTTAGTTTGGCAAACTAATGTTCTCTTTTTGGCTTCCTCGCTCTGGCAGATACTAACTTGTGCTTTTGCTGGCTTTGCTGACCTTGAATGCATTCTTGTTGTTAAGTAACTAACAGCAACACTCTGTTCTTTCTCTTGTCCCATGTACAGAGGGAGTGAAGTGAGCAACGAGGGGGGAACTCTTAGTAGCCCCCTGGTTTGTCCAGGACTGTTCTTGTGTTGTTTATAAATTGTACATATATGTAAATATTGTATATTTTGTACATATTCATTGCATTTCATTGTAGATTGTAGTTTTGCTTGTAAATACAGCTTGATTTGCTTTCAGCTGAGCTGGTCTGGCAATTTTATGTTGGGGGGAATTTTCAACCCACCACACCTGTGCAAGCCTACTTATCCCATGTACCAAGCAACTTAAGATACAGACCACTGAGATACTATTGTCAGGCTGGATCTTACCAGTAGATCACAAGCCCTACAAGGAGAGGCTGAGGGAGCTGGGGTTGCTTAGCCTGGAGAAGAGGAGGCTCAGGGGAGACCTTATTGCTCTCTACAATTACCTGAAGGGTGGTTGTAGCCTGGAGGGGGTTGGTCTCTTCTCCCAGGCAACCAGCACCAGAACAAGAGGACACAGTCTCAAGCTGCACAAGGGGAAGTTTAAGCTGGAGGTGAGGAGAAAGTTCTTCACAGAGAGAGTTGTTAGCCATTGGAATGGGCTGCCCAGGGAGGTGGTGGAGTTACCATCCCTGGAGGTGTTTAAGAGGGGATTGGATGTGGCACTTGGTGCCATGGTTTAGTCATGAGGTGCTGGGTGACAGGTTGGACTTGATGATCTCTGAGGTCTCTTCCAACCTTGGTGATTCTGTGGTTCTATGATCAGCCACATTCCTGTTTGAAGGTTGTGAGACCCCACATGTTTTCACTGCCTCAAACAGCACTGCTGAAGGGCAGGTGTGCACAGGGCACTCTGAAGTACTTGGTGTGCTGTGCTGCCCCATGCTGGCTGCACTCAGTGGGGGGAAGGGGGAGAAAAAAAAGCAAAGCGGAGGGACTGCCGAGACCTCCTGCAGCGGGGTGGAGGAATCACAGAATCAGCCAGGTTGGAAGAGACCTCCAAGATCATCAAGTCCAAATGATCACCCAACCCTATCCAATCAACTAGACTATGGCCTACCTTTGAGGTAGTTGTAGATAGGAACAGAAGCTGTGTGGTCCCTGCTGCTCTGCTTGGCTCTGCTCCTCAGCAAGCAGCTGGTGGCTGTGTTGCACAGCTCTGCCTATCTGCTGCAGCTTTAAGAAGTTTTAACATGAGAGAGATCATTATTCAGAATAGAATAGAATAGAATAGAATAGGTTGGAAGAGACCTTCAAGATCATCGTGTCCAACCTATCAACCAATCCAACACCACCTAATCAATTAAACCATGGCACCAAGCACCCCATCAAGTCTTCTCCTGAACATCTCCTTGTGACACATTGTAGGGGATTGTTGTCTATGCAAGAAGCATATAACAATGTTTCTCCATTTACACATTATTAGGTAAAAATGAACACAACTTTCATTACCTCAGAGCACAAACTGCACTGAAGGTGGATCTGGGAGGGAAGGGAAGATATGGCTTCTGGCAGAACTTGACAATATTATTCCAAATAAAGGCAATCAGCCTTTGTTAACAATTAGTATGCCAAACTGGCTTAAATGATTGATCTGCTCTTGCAGTGATGTAACAGATGATGAGCCTGGTCATGCAGATTAGAAGGTAAAAATGAAAATGATAATGAATAGCCTCATGCAAATCTATATCAAGTCAAAAATGAGGACAAAAATAATCAAACTTAACAGTAGATTCCCTTATTTGTAAGAATGGCTTGACAAAAAATTAAAAGGGACGGATACCTTTAGAAGCTAATCCCTTGCTTGTTTTACACACAAATCAATCTTATGCTAACAGGAGTTGTGGGGACTTTTGCATTAAAAAGCTGAGTATTTCTCCCAGTGAAACGTGTTAGCCAATATTCTTTGCAGTTCAAATACAGCTGTTTGAGAGCTATAGCAAGAGTTAGCAGTTTGGAAAGAATAGACAAGGTTTGGTAAAGCTATTTTGTACGAGATAAGGATTAAACATTCACACATCACACAAAATTTCTGTTCTTGGAAGTATGAATCCATTAAACTTGGGAGTACCTACACACCTGAGGACCTGGGCAGCCTCTGATTGCTTATCAATCTTTACTGGGGTAAAACCAGAGTATGTGTGAAGCTTTCTTTCCATCATGGAAAAATAGTCCAGGCCTCGAGGTCTGTGGTAAACCTTAGTTTTGTACACAGGAAGAAGGGAGAAGAAGGGAGTTTCTTTGGATTTTTATGATCAAGACAGTATTTTCCTGATTATGTGAGTTTGTTATATGAGGTATACTTTTTAATGTCTAGCTTATGTAAGTCTAAGTACTTATTTACTTGCATGTGTAAAAAAGGGTAATCTCCTCCAGCAGTTACATGCTATGCTTATCAAAGGTAACTGTGTAATATGTTTGCAAGTAACAGTACTTCTGAGTTTAAAGCCACTGTGGGTGCAGTGTGACATTAAGGTAAATGAGAAGCTTAAACTACTCATTGTATTCAGAAGATGCATCTCTTGACACAGGACAGCCACAATATTTTGCTTATTCTACCAGCAGAGTAAGTTTATTGTTGCTTAGGAAGCTTTTATTACCAGTGATATTTTCTCAATATTTTTACCTTCCTATTAAAAAAGGAACACAGACTTTAGAAAGACTCATGCAATTGACTGAACTTCCCTTTCTTTTCATTTTGTTAGCAATTTACTTTCAGTTCATATTAAACACCCTTTTGAAAGCCAGGAGTTATAGACTATGATTTCTATTCCACAGTTGCTATGTATAAATTTATTTGACATAAGCTTTTTTCTTCTTTTCAAGCAATATGAAGCTTGAAGACACAGATCATGTCAGTGTTATGTTCAACACACTTACATCTTCTAAGATCATAGAGCAGCTGTCAGAGTATTTACCATACGTGTCTTTCTTCAGCATTTCTAGAATTTCCTGCTCTCAACAATAATCAGCAAGGAATTGGCTTGTCAGAAGCTTCGTAGTCATCTTCCTCTCTAGAAGCCTTCAAGTATCCATAGTGTTTGTTTTTTCTCAATTCAAATTATATATAGATACCCTGTGCTTCCTTTCAACTAATTTTGAGCAGAATTAATTTCACAGTTTGATATGCATCCATGTTACAGAAGCAAGCAATATCCCACCTCAAAGACTTCTGGCACCGAATTCCTGTTGTTTTCATTACCACTTTCATTAGTACATTGGCTATTAGTTGCAGCAGTTTCATTTGAACAAAGGAGGAAAAGAAAAGGGTGAGGAAGATAAAGTGCTGCAATTCTATCCCTGTGAAAATGAAAGCCTTAGTTGATTAGATGGTGTTGGGTGATGGGTTGGACCTGATGATCTCGAAGGTCTTTTCCAACCTGGTTAATTCTCCTCTCCTCTCCTCGAGTCTCCTCTCCTCGAGTCTCCTCTCCTCAAGTCTCCTCTCCTCTCCTCCCCTCGAGTCCTCCCCTCCCCTCCCCTCCCCTCCCCTCCCCTCCCTCTCCTTCTCTTCTCTTTTCTCTTCTCTTCTCCTGTACCACCACTACAGTGGTAGTAAAATTTGGGATTCAGTTCTCTGCCCTATTTCCATATTATCCTTTCATGTGCAGAGCTATAAATTTGTGTGCCTCACATAGTGAACCTGAGTTAGTAAACAATACAGATGAAAAACAATCTTTATATAAAATCACTATCACTTCTAAACCAGATGTGGTTTCCAGTCCAGATCACCTACCAACACAACTGACAAGATAGCATCAAGATATGAATAAGTGGGAAGGCTTAAAGGTTGTGATCAGTTCTAGTGTGGGATGCATGTACACATTAGAGACACTCTCTCCTGTTTCAAATGTGCACACAAGTCTCATGCAGCTGAAACTGTAATCAGTTTTTGACTATACCAGTAGGAATTTCTTTTGGAACTCAGTGTTTATAACTCCGAACCTTATAATGACTGTACTGGAATTTTGAAGAGTAAGTTGACAGAATTGTGACATGATTGTGATTATGGAACAGGTCATCTTGAGTGCAACCACACAGCACTTACAGGATGGCCAAGGGCTCAAGTCCAACCAACATGGGTTTAGGAAGGGCAGGTCCTGCCTCTCCAACCTGATCTCCTTCGATGATCTGGTGACCCACCTGGTGGATGTGGGGAGGCCTGTGGATGTAGTCTACCTGGACTTCAGCAAGGCCTTTGACGCTGTCCCCCACAGCAAACTCCAGGCCAAGCTGTCAGCCCATGGCTTGGATGGGAGCACACTGTGATGGGTTAGGAACTGGCTGGAGGGCCGAGCCCAGAGAGTGGTGGTGAATGGTGCCACATCCAGCTGGCACCCAGGCACTAGTGGTGTGCCCCAGGGATCAGTGCTGGGCCCCATGCTCTTTAACATCTTTATTGATGATCTGGACAAGGGCATTGAGTCCATCATCAGTAAATTTGCTGACGACACCAAGCTGGGGGCAGGAGTTGATCTGCTGGAGGGTAGAGAGGCTCTGCAGAGGGACCTCGACAGGCTGGGCAGATGGGCAGAGTCCAGCGGCATGAGATTGAACACATCCAAGTGCCAGGTTCTGCACATTGGCCACAGCAACCCCATGCAGTGCTACAGGCTGGGGTCAGAGTGGGTGGAGAGCGGCCAGGCAGAGAGGGACCTGGGGGTAGTGGTTGATAGTAGGCTGAACATGAGCCTGCAGTGTGCCCAGGTGGCCAAGAAGGCCAATGGCATCCTGGCCTGCATCAGGAACAGTGTGGCCAGCAGGAGCAAGGAGGTCATTCTGCCCCTGTACACTGCACTGGTTAGGCCACACCTCAAGTATTGTGTCCAGTTCTAGGCTTCTCAGTTTAGGAAGGAGGTTGGCTTGCTGGAGCATGTCCAGAGAAGGGCAACAAAGTTGGTGAGGGGCTTGGAACACAAGCCCTATGAGGAGAGGCTGAGGGAGCTGGGGTTGCTTAGCCTGGAGAAGAGGAGGCTCAGGGGAGACCTTATTGCTCTCTACAACTATCTGAAAGGAGGTTGTAGCCAGGTGGAGGTTGGTCTCTTCTCCCAGGCAACCAGCACCAGAACAAGAGGACACAGTCTTAAGCTGTGCCAGGGGAGGTTTAGACTGGAGGTTAGGTAGAAGTTCCTCCCAGAGAGAGTGATTGCCCATTGGAATGGGCTGCCCAAGGAGGTGGTGGAGTCACCATCACTGGAGGTGTTCAGGAGGAGACTTGATAGGGTGCTTGGTTGCATGGTTTAGTTCATTAGTTGGTGTTGGATGATATGTTGGACACCATGATCTTGAAGGTCTCTTCCAACCTGGTCTATTCTATTTTATTCTATTCTACTCTATCAACACCCAGCTATAGCACTGTGAAACACAGCACTAGAAAGATGCTCTGAGGAGAATGAACTCCAACTCAGCCAAACCTACTACAATCTCCACTCCCTATTCCATACCATTTGCATCGTGCTCAGGCTCCCCATAGTTCAATATATTTCACCATCTCACTTTATTCTCATACTGAAATCCCTTCTTGCTTACACTCACAACTTAAACTACATACTTAAACCATCTTAATGCCCAAGATCGATTCATACATTTTGATCAGCTATCCCAGTCCTCTAATAGTTCTTCTAGTCCTCCAGATGTTACTTGGACCTCATCTGTACTGCTCAGGACAGGAGAAGCAGGGTATTCTTCTGTGAGAACTAATGCCAGCTTGGTTTCACAGAATCACAGAATTAACCAGGTTGGAAAAGACCTTTGAGTTCATCAAAACCAACTTATCACCCAAAGCTATCTAAACAACTAAACCACGGCACCAAGTGCCTCATCCAATTTTACTTTAAACACTTCCAGTGATGGTGACTCCACCACCTCCCTGAGCAGCACATTCCAATGGCCAATCTCTCTTTCTGTGAAGAATTTCTTCCTAACATCTGGCCTAAACCTCCTCTGGTGCAGCTTGAGGCTGTGTCCTGTGCTCAGTCACTGTTGCACTTTTGTTCCTGGTGAGACTCCAACAGTTCAGGTCTTTCTTACTGTGTAACTTCCTGAAATATTGTAACCCAGGCTCCAGGGTGCCATTTGTATGACAAATGTATGAACCCTGCTCCACAATGGAATTCCAGAAATGCAGAGAGTAGAGAATCTTAGAAGTCCTCTCAGAAGTCCTTTATTACAGCACTGCAGAATCCCCAGTGTTAGAGTCCTACAGTGTCCTTAACAGAAGAAGTCCCAGAAGGCCTTTAGAGAAGATGTTGTAGTCCCCAACAGCATCCTTAACGAATCCCCAAAGAGCCCTTACCAAATGTCAGAGTCAGAAGTAGAAGTCCCAAGTATATCCTTAACACTATCCCTAACCCCCCAGTTCTTCTTCTTGAGGTGCACACCAAGTCTCCCCATCCTTTCTCATTACCCACCAAGTACTCCCAGGTCCTTGTGCAAAGACAATCCCAGAAGTGGGTTTGGCTTTCCCCATGGGAGGAGCAAGCTACAATACCTTCTACACCACCTTCCCCAGCCATCTCCCCATGTGCACTACAGGGACCTCCATGCCCCATTACCCAATACTCTCATCATAGTCTTTGACAGTCCATTGTACCTTTCAATCTTCCCAGCAGCTTGTGGGTGATAGGGAATGTGGTACACCCACTCAATGCCATGTTTCTTGACCCAGGAACTGATGGTATTATTTCTGAAGTGAGTCCCATTGTCAGATTCAATTCTTTTGGGGATGTCATGTGGCCACAGGATTTGCCTTTCAAGGCCTAAAATGGTTTTCCAGGCAATGACATGGTTAACAGGGTATGTCTCCAACCAGCCTCTACCATCATGAGGATGTAGAGCTTCCCCTGCCAGGTTTGTGGCAGTGGTCCAATAGAGTCAATCTGCCAAGCCTCACCATAGCAAAAACCCAGCCACCTTCTTTTGTTCCAGGGAGACTTAACTCTGGTGGCTCATTTGATTGCAGCACATGTCTCAGAGTCATGTGTGACCTGTCTGATGGCTTCCACAGTCATGCCCACCCATTGATAATCAGCCCATCTGTATGTTGCATCTCTCCCTAGATGCTCTGATGTGGGCCCATTAAACTGCAAACAGCTCACCTTTATGCTCCCAGGTGAGATCCACCTGAACTACATCAGTTCTGGCAGCATTGTCTGTCAACATGATGAACCTTCAGAGTCAAGTTCTCTACCCAAGTAGCAATGTCCTGCCACAATGAAGCAGCCCAGATGGGCTTAGCCCTGCACTGCAAGTTGATCTTTTTCCATTGCTGCAGCCACTCCCACAAGGCAGTAGTCACCATCCAGGAATCTGTATAAAGTCCTGGCCATGTTTCTCTCTCAGCAATCTTTAGAGCCAGTTGATTGGCTTTTGCTTCTGCATAACAATTCAATTCAACTTCTCTTTTAGTGGTCTCAACAACTTGCCACTTGTAGGACTCCATACAGCAGCTTTCCACTTCTGATAGTTTCCTACCACACAACAGGGTCCATCAGTAAACAAAGCATAATGCCTTTCATCTTTGAATAACTCACTATATGGTGGTGCCTCCTGAGCATGAACCACTTCCTCAGGAAACTCTCCAAAATCTCTGCTTTCTGGCCAGTCCAGAATCTCTTCCAAAACCTTGGGTGGTTGGGTTTCTCCAGTGGAGCTCACTGTGTAATCAGCACTACCCACTTACTCCATGTAGCTCTGGTCACATGATGTGCAGAGCAGATCTTCCCTCTGAACATCCAAGTGCAGCACAGGCAATATGGGTGCCAAGATGAGAGGTGATTCTGTACCCACTGCTTCTGGAGCTGCTCTTTTTCATTGAGAATTTAACTTTCATACTCATGGTCAGATTCATAACTGAAATGTCTGTCCTTTAATATTGACTGTTGTTGGTCACAGAATCATAGGATCCTTTCAGCTGGAAAAGACCTCTAAAGGCATTGAGTCCAACTATTGACCCAACAGCACTATGGCCATTAAACCGTGTCCCAAAGTGCCACATCTACATGTTTTTTTGTACACCTACAGGAATGGTGACTCCACCACCTCTCTGTGCAGCCTATTCCAATGGCTGGCCAGTATTTTAATAAAGACATTTTCTCTAATGTTCAATCTAAACCTCCACTTGTGCAACTTCAGGCCATTTCCTCTTGCCCTATCATTTGACACTAGGTAAAAGAGACCAACACTCACCTCTCATCAAACTCCTTTCAGATAATTGTAGAGAGCAATGAGGTCTCTTCTCAGCCTCCTCTTCTCCAGACTTCATAATTCCAGTTCCCTCAGCTGCTCCACATAAGACTTATTGTCCAGACCTATCACAGCTTCATTGCCCTTCTCTGGACATGCTTCAGCAACTCAGTGCCCTTGTTGTAGGGAGGGAACCAAAACTGAACACAGTACTCAAAGCACAGCCTCACCAGTGCTGAGTACATGGTCACAATTACTTCCCTACTCCTGACATCTAAGTTACTCCTGATAAAGGCCAGGATGCTGTTGGACTTCCTAGCCACCTGAGCATACTGCTGGCTCATGTTCAGCTGGCTACCAACCAGCACACACAGGTCCTTTTCTGCCAGGCAGCTTTCCAGTCACTCTACCCCAAGCCCGTACCACTGCATGAGGTTGTTGTGGTCCAGGTAGAAGATGTGGCACTTGGCCTGGCTAAATCTCATACCACTGACCTCAGCCCATCAATCCAGCCTGTCCAGGTCCCTCTGCAGAGCCTTCCTACCCTGAAGCAGATCAACACCCCCACATAATTTAGTGTCTGTAATTACTCTTTTCCCACACTAACATCTTCTCAGGGCCAGACTCCCAAGGCACCATGCTGAAATACAAACTCACAGACATAAGTTCATGGAGAGGTGGCTTTTGCCACAGACAGGCACATGGCCCCATGTTGCGGGCAAGCCTCAATCTACATGTGCTTTACTTCCATTCCCATGTTCCACCAACCTTCAGACTCATCTGTTTACCAGTCATGCTTTCTACACATTCTCATGGATGGTCTTCAACACCTGAATTCTTGTGCATTCCAGCAACTGACAGCATGCTGTTATCACTGCTCTCATTCAGTTCTCATATGAATCTGAAGGTCAGTTTACAGTTCATTAGCATCCAACTCTGAGTTCCAAAATCTCTCTCTTTTTTTTTGTTTGGTGGGTTTTTGGTTTGGGTCATTTTGGTTTGGTTTTTGCGGGGGATGCTTGTTTTACTTTGCGGGGCGGGACTGTGGTTCTTTTGTTTGGTTGGGTTTTTCAGTTTTGAGTCCATGGCAGTCATGACATTGAGTCCAGATTCAGATTTCTTCTGTTTTTGTTTGTATGCAATCTCAGTTCACTCTCAGTTAAAAGTACCCTAAAACTACCACATACTGCCTTTTAGTTTCATTAACATGCTATCAGTCTCAGCTCAGTACAACTGGTTTCCATTCAGAGCAGTCTCAGTTTAGTGCAAATGGTCTCAATTTGGCTCTTTCCTGGTTTTGCTTAAATGTCAGTCACTGTGATCAGTCTCAGGTTGGTTGATTTCCAGTTTCATTTGCACAGCCATCACTGCAGTCAGCCCTCATTTGGCCATCTGTGTCATGAGCAGGGAGCTTCAGGTACTTCACAGAATGGAAAAACCTATAAAACAAACCAAAATATCACTCTTAAGTTCAGAACTATAAATTAGTGCTTAGGGTCAAGCCAGGACAGACTTCCATCTGACTTTTCTACAGTATTATCATGCATGAAATTCTGCATGTAGCTTTGCAATCTGTTGCTGCAGATTGTAAGCAAGGCTCTTTGCAGATGCATCTTAGTTCTCCTATTGTGCCATCATTCATGTTGTTAATATTTTACCTGGCTAGGGTGCATTTTGCTTGTATTGCAGTGATGTCAGTGGCCCACACTCATCCCCTGTTCTCATTGGCATACACAGCGGGGGCATCTACCCACAATGCCATGCAACATTCAGATGGTGTGACTGACTCTCTGCATCCTGAAGAGGGAGCCAACCTGACCTAGGTTTTTCTGTTATTTTTCTTTGTGGCTGCTTTTGTGTTATTGCTGGCTACTGGTACATTGGGATCCTACCCACTGACCAGGGCAGAAAACCATGGGTTGCTGACATACCTGATGCACGTGACCAGTTGGTCTCAGCACAAACTTCTATTTACCATCAAGTTAGTTGAAATAAGAGCTCGGTAGGCAAGATAGATACTTTCTGGTGTTGGCATCACTCCTACATGTGCCCTCACATTTTCTGCTTTCTGTTGTAATTGCTTGATCTTAGAAAGAGGTTCTCCACAGAAAGAGAGATTGCCTATTGGAATGGGCTGCCCAGGGAGGTGGTGGGGTCAGTGTCCCTTGAAGTGGTTAAGAAAAGCCTGGATAAGGCACTTAGTGCCATCGTTTGGTTGATTAGATAGGGTTGGGCGATTTGTTGGACTTGATGATCTTGGAGGTCTCTTCCAACCTGATTGATTCTGTGATTCTGTGCTTCAGACTTCCCAAGTGACAGGCTGTAGTTGCTGGGTTCCTAGAAGTGTATCACTGATTCATCAATTCCTGCATCATTAGCTGGAAACATGGTATTGAGTGCTAGTACTTCTCTTTCCAGCTCATGGTATGGCTTACCTTTTCTTGCTGATATCCATCAAGGAGTGTAGGATATAAAACATAAGCATATCCCTTGTCTATTCTAACAAATCTACTGGTCCTTCCTAGGCTTCATCTCCCTGTGTAATGCATCCAGAGAATCCCCCTATTTTTTGTTTTAAAAGCAGGGGTTTCAATGCAGCATGAGCACGTTCACCTTCTGTGTGTCCTGTGGAGTTATCGGGAATGCTCCTATTCTGCCACTTCTGCCATTACTGTAAAATCATTGTATATTAGGTACTGCATAGCCAGGTCCCTTCCCTGTTGCAATTTCTTTTCACACTTCCATGATTATGAAATAGCTCAAGGAATAGGTGCGATCTTTCTCTCCGGCAGCTACAGTGGCATGCATCAAGTTGGGGTTTTTTAAGCGCCACATCTTTTTGTTTATCTACTGTAGAGAGCTAGTACCCAACTGTTACAAATAAGAGGAAATTAAGTCGAGAAATTTATAAAAATATATGTTTATTTATAAACTACCTGCACATCCTGCAAAGCTTAATACACAATATATAAAGGTTCAGATGTTCAGTTATGGGTTATCTTCACAATAGTAATGGCTACACGTAGTTTGAGAACAGTGTTTGGAAAACATACATCCAAAATTAACAAATACCCCACTCTTAAAAGGAGAGAGCTTCTCAGAGACTTAGGAATATATCAAGATACTCACAAATGCTGCTCGCTGATTCCTGGTAAGGTTTTTAGCAGAGAATTCTCCTAAAACTGCTACAGCTGCTGTATCCACATACAGGGAAAGGAAAACCCGAGACTAAGAGCTCCATCCTCTCCGTAACTGTCCCATTTTATAATAGCCGAGTTCAAGTTTGCCACACATCACAAGAGGAAAGCATTTCAAAGCCCAGACCGGTGAAAGAAGTGAGCGGCAGGAACAAAGCGCCATCAGCCTGAGGCTTGTTGCCAGCACCGGGGCTGTGTCTCACCGTGCCTGGCAGGGTGCCAGCAGCACCTACGGCACTCTATGGTCTCGCTGGGAGCGCTTTATACTGGCTTTCATGTTAGGTAAGCAGGCAAACTTTAGCTGAGGAGGGAGCCCGGAGAGAGGCAGAGGACAGGGAAGGGTGGCTGCTCTCGCTGCTCTCACAAGGCTCAGCTGGGAGGTGCTGCCGCGGGACCTTTAAAGCAGCAGGGAACGGTACGTGGCAGCCACAGAATCAACCAGGTTGGAAGAGACCTCTGAGATCATTAAGTCCGACTGATCACCCAACCCTATCTAATCAACTGACCCACGGCTTTTCTTAAACACCTCCAGGGACGTTAACCCCACCACCTCCCTGGGCAGCACATTCCAATGGCCAATCTCTCTTTCTGAGAAGAACTTCTTTCTAAGATCAAGTCTAAACCTCCCCTGGCACAGCTTGAGACTGTCCTTTTGTTCTGGTGCTGGTTGCCTGGGAAAGAGACCATATCCCACCTGGCTGCAACCTCCCTTCAGGTAGTTGTAGGCAGCAATAAGGTCTCCCCTGAGCCTCCTCTTCTCCAGGCTAAACAATAGCCATTTAAAGAGACAGCTATATTTCTCTCACTTGTATCCTAAAAACAAAAGAGGGTAATAGTCATTGGTGATTCCTTTCTGAAGGGTACAGAGGGCTCCACCATTCTACTGGCTCCCTGGGGCCTGGCTCAGAGATGTTACCAGAAGGCTGCCTAGTCTGGTACAGCCCTCTGATTACTATCCCTTGTTAGATATGCATGTGGGAAGCAACTAAGTTGATACCAGAAGCCTAAAAACTATTGAAAGGGACTTAAGGGACTGAGGAAACTGGTGGAGGGATCATGGGAACACATAGTTTTTTCATCACTACACTTAGTTGCAGTTAGGAACACTGAAAGGAACAGGAAATTGTGCGTGGTTAACAGGAGTGTCAGAGGCTGGTGCCAGCAACAAAATTTTGGGTATTTTGATCCTGGGGAATTTTATATGGCACCAGGTCTGCTAGCATCACTCTCAGAGCGGGGGAAAGGTCCTGGCACGTGAGTTGGCAGGGCTTGCCGAAAGGGATTTAAAGTAGGCTCGAAGGGGGAGGCAGTTAAACACAGGTGCACTAGAGACAAGCCTAGGGACAGCCTTCAGTCTAACATTTCACTTGAGGTGGGAGATGATTACAATATCAAAACTGTCTGTGGCAAGTGGCAGGATGGCACATCGGGGTTGGAAGGATGGGCTCATAGTAAGGACCTCCAACCTGTTGCACTGAAGCATGCTGTGAACACTGCAGTAAAGGCAAGGTCTTGTAGAGGTGAATCAAGAGCCTCTGGGGTAATAGGAGACAAGAAAGTAGCTGCCACAAAGCACCTTGGGGGATCAGTGGAGTGCCCCTCTAAGAAGGTGACGTGGCCAGCAGCCCAGCTGAAGTGCCTCTACGCCAATGCATGCAGCATGGGCAACAAACAGGAGGAGTGGGAAGCTATCCTACTACAGGAAAGCTATGACATGGTGGCAAGCATGGAAACTTGGTGGGATGAATCCTATGACTGGAGTGTGGCTATCAAGGGCTACAAGTTGTTCAGAAGGGACAGGAGAGGAAGAAGGAGTGGAGGTGTTGCCCTCTATGTAAAGAAATGAATAGAGTGAGAGGAGTTGTCACTAAAGAATAGCCATTAGCAGGTTGAAAGCTCATGGATAGGTACTAGGGATCAGGACAACAAAGGGAGCCTTGTGGTAGGAGTCTACTACAGGCCACCTGACCAAGAGGAGCCTATCAATGAAGCCTTCTTACTCCAGCTTGAGGAGACATCACCAGCAGAAGCTCTCCTCCTGCTGGGGGATTTTAACCACCCCCCCCAAGATGTTGGAAAAGTAGCATGGATGGCTGCAGGCAACCCAGAGATCTCCTGAAGTGCCTGGATGACAACTAATTAACAGCCCTACCCAAGGGGATGTGTTGTTGGACCTGTGGTCACTAATGCAAGTGAAGTCATCAGGGATGTCAAAGTTGAAGGCAGCCTGGGCTGCAGTGATCATGTGCTAGTGCAGTTCACTGTCCTAAGGAGTATGAAGCCCATGAGAAGGACAGTTAGGACTCTAAATTTGAGGAGAGCAAACTTCCAGCTCTTCAAGGAATTAGTAAATAGGACCCCATGGGAAACATCCCTCAGGGACAAGGGAGCAGAACAAAGCTGGTGGTTCTTTAAGGATGCTCTCTATAGAGCATGAAAGATCTCAATCCCCACATGTAAGAAATTGGGCAAGGAGGGCAGGAGAACAGCATGGTTGAACTGTGGCCTGCTGGTCAAACTACAGGGCAAGCTGGGGCTACACAGGAAATGGAAGGAAGGACAGGCACCCTGGGAAGAGTCTAGGGACATTGTCTGGCTGTGTGGGGACAAGGTCAGGAAGGCCAAGGCACAACTGGAACTGAACTTTGCATGGAATATGAAGAAAATCAAGAAAGGTGCGTTAACCAGTGGAATTGAGTGCACCAGCAGCAAGTTTGCAGATGCACCAGAGGGACAGGATATCATCCAGAGGGATCTGGACAGACTGGAGATATGGCCCAGGTGAACCTTGTGATGTTCAACACGAGCAAGTGTAGGGTTCTGCACCTGGGCCAGAACAATCCTCACTATCAATATAGACTGGGGGAGGATGTGATAGAAAGCAGCTCTGTGGAAAAAGGACTTGGGGATGCTGATGGATGAGAAGCTGGACATGAGCAGGAAGTGTGAGCTTGCAGCACAGAAGGCAAATCACATCCTGGGCTGCATCCAAAGACATATTGCCAGCAGATCCAGAGAGGTGATTCTGCCACTTTGTTCTGGTGAGACCTCACCTGGAGTACTGTGTGCAGGTCTGGAGCCCGCAATATAGGAAGGAGATGGACTGGATGAAGCAGGCCCAGAGGAGGGCCATGGAAATGATCAAGGAGTTGGAGCACCTTTGCTAGGAGGACAGGCTGAGGTAGCTGGGGTTGTTCAGCCTAGAGAAGAGGAGGCTCTGGGGAGACCTCATAGCAACCTCACAGTACCTGAAGGAGGCCTAGAGGAAGGATGGGGAGAGTCTGTTTACAAAAACCTGTAGTGATAGGATAAGGGACAATGGCTTGAAGCTGGAGAAGAGCAGATTTAGACTGGATGTTAGGAAGAGGTTCCTTTCTATGAGGGTGGTGGAACACTGGAACAAGTTGCCCAGGGAGATGGTTGAGGCCCCATCCCTGGAGATATTCCAGGTGAGCCTGGATGAGGCCCTGGGCAACGTGATCTAGTTGTGGATGTCCCTGCTGAGTGCGGGGAGGTTGGACTGGATGGCCTTTGGAGATCCCCTCTGGCCTGGACCAGTCTATGATTCTGTGTGGCTTGGGGGAAGAGGTATCGTGAGTTTACTGCCCTGCAGGCCTGTCTTGGGGGAGGTGTCTCATCCCCTGACTCCCTGCATCCCAGCTTCTCCACTTCCCCACCAGCCTGGCTTAGCTGGGGTTAGAAGAGGCTCTGGATGTACTGCCACAGTAATCAATTATGCTTCCAATTAAATGTCAGTGTATGTTTGAAAGCTAATCCTTTATCTTTTCCCAATTTCACTGTAATCACATCTCCTCTGCTTTGCTAAATCTCAACATTGTCCTTATCCTAAAGCACTATCATCAATATAAAGACCAAAAATACTCTGATATCCCTCCTCTAAACTCTTCTACTTTACCTATGCTAAAACTACAACTCTATGATGAAATTAAGACATCAAATTAATTTCTGAAAAAAGGCAAAAAAGATTTTGCATTTCATAGTGCTCTTTCAATCAAGAAAATTCCTAAATCATTCAAACTACAAGGGAACTATTGGCTGAACTTACAAAAAACTTACTCTAATTAAAAGTTCTCTAATCACAGAACCAAACAACCTTCCTTTCTTCCTTTCTTTCCTTCTTTCCTTCCTTCTCTCTTTCCTGCTCTCTCCCTTTCTCTCTCTTTCTCTCTCCCTCTCTTCCTTTCTCTCTTCTTTTCTCTCTTTCTTCTTTCTTTCTTTTACATGAGGTAGCCTGTACATTTTCTGAACTGTTTGCCCCAAGAGCTGAAGGAGGATTTGAATCTTCAGTGTTCTTCCCCTTTAAGCAAGCCTTGCAAGTTGCCCTACTCATCCTTAGACATGGGGAGCTCTTTCACAACCTCCACCCTGAAAGCCTCCCCAGTGGTCTGCATCCAGAATTCCTAGCGGGTGCTTTAATGTCTAGTCCATCCACATTTAAGTAAGGCCATGGAGACTCTTGAAAAGTCACCCTCCACTACATTTTCAGACACAGAGTATTAGCATGTCTTAGAGCCAGCAAAATGAGCCTCAGCGAGTCAGCTTAACTCTAAAGCTACTTCCTTTGATCTGCCAGGAATTTCTGTGGGAACATGCTTTGTGGCACAGGAATGTTCACAGAGAGCTTCCTGGGTCCCTCTCTGCACACACACACAGCCATAGCCTCCCAGGACAACTCCTTGGCCCATGTATCCATAAGGAACTGCACCACTGACTTTGAGCCATACCGAAATGTCAGCCCTGGGCCAAATTCCACAAGCATTTAGTCCAGAAAAGAGCCTTTGTTCCAATCTGTGATAAACTTCAACGTCAACAGAGGTTTGAAAATCAGAGAAAAAAAAATTAAAAATTGTCCACTGAATCCCTTTAGTCTATGTGCTGGTTGACATCTTCCCAAATTCAGAGACTTGCTAACTCTTTTCCAAAACACTGTGATATGTACAAATGCATACTGATTTTAGTACAGCTTTAATACATGTTTCCACATCCTGGGCTGCAGAAAGAGAAGCAGAGCCAGCAGGACCAGGGAGGTGATTCTCCCCCTCAACTCTGCTCTGCTGAGACCCCACCTGGAGCACTGTGTGCAGTTCTGGAGCTTCTATTACAAGAAGACCTGGACATGCTGGAAGGTGTCCAGAGAAGGGCCACGAGGATGAGCAGAGGGTTGGAGCTCCTCTCTTATGAGGACAGACTGAGAGAGTTGGGGCTATTCATTGTGGAGAAGAGAAGGCTCCGAGGAGACCTAATTGTGGCCTTCCAGTATCTGAAGGGGGCTACAAGAAAGCTGAGGAGGGACTTTTTAGGGTGTCAGAGAGTGATAGGACCTGGGGGGATGGAGCAAAACTAGAAATGGGTGGAATCAGATTGGATGTTAGGAGGAAGCTCTTCACTGTGAGGGTGGTGAGAGACTGGCACAGGTTGCCCAGGGAGGTGATGGAAGCCTCATCCCTGGAGGTTTTTAAGCCCAGGCTGGATGTGGCTTTGGACAACCTGCTGTAGTGTGAGGTGTCTCTGCCCATGGCATGGGGGTTGGAACCAAATGATCCTTGAGGTCTCCTCCAACCCTAACAATGCTATGATTCTATAAGTCATTCTGTAATTGGCGTGATTGCCTTTAGAACCTTTTCTATAGATATTTTGACACTGGGAGGATGTTTGCAGAAGTGAGTTTCAGACATCAGCCAGCAAATCTTCAATTTCACAGCTGACTTGCTTCAGTCTTATCTTCTTTTGGTGTCCTATTGACTATTAGATCTACTTGGTACGATAGTTCCTGTCCACACATTTCAAGGTCTTCTAGGTAATCTGATTTGAGGAATTTACAGGAATTCCTTAGAAGAATCTCCCCACCATTTGTCCATGCAGTAAAAATGAAAGCAATATTTCACTTATTTTCTCTAATAAGGTCTTACATTTTGGAGTTGCCATTTTACACTTCTTCTGATCAAGCAGTCCCACAGATTTCCTAGCTGGCTGATTTTATGTATTTTACTAACTTTTCATTATCAGTTCGAGCATCCTTTGCAAGATGCTCTTCAAATTCTCTTATAGCTGCTTTAATTTCCTGCTTTTATTTGATTAGTAATGAGTCATGGAACTTTCTCTTCTGATTTTAGAAAGCTTTCCAATTTAAAATGCCAGCATCTTCTGTATAATAACTTCTTTAACTTTTTATTATTATTAAGCAATGCAGGAGTTGTTTTTTTGCATTCTGGGTTTTTTGTTTGTTTAGTTTTTCCTAGTCAAGACCAAATCCAAATCCAAAGCCTTGTCCACCCTTTGAACGTACAGTTAAATCAACACTGCAGTTGTTTCACTTTGCCTTCCTTATTTATTGATGTTGTGTGGGAGGGAGAGGGAGAGGGAGAGGGAGAGGGAGAGGGAGAGGGAGAGGGAGAGGGAGAGGGAGAGGGAGAGGGAGAGGGAGAGGGAGAGGGAGAGGGAGAGGGAGAGGGAGAGGGAGAGGGAGAGGGAGAGGGAGAGGGAGAGGGAGAGGGAGAGGGAGAGGGAGAGGGAGAGGGAGAGGGAGAGGGAGAGGGAGAGGGAGAGGGTCTCTTGCAGCTGAAACAGTCTATTTTACTCTATTCTAGTCTCAGATTGTGAGAATTCATAAGCAGTATTAATGGGTCTGGTTTCATTGTTCCCTGCAGGATTCAGCACCTGCCTTTCTCACCCTCTTTCACTTAAAACACATCAACTCCTTCTTGTGCTCCTTTGCCTCACTGTCTGTCTCTTTCCAAACCTCCTCTGAAAAGAGAATTTTGATGTATTTTGCTTTCTACTTTTGCTTTCTTTAATTATAATTCAACCATCACTTTAGACTTTACTTCCAAATATCAGCTTGGGGCATTTTTCATATGAAAGGGAGTCTACACACACATAGGTAAATGCATGACAGTAGCTGTATTTCAAACCACTGCAGTTCACTAGACAATACTAGAACCTGATGAGACATGAATTTCTTGCTCAAATGAGCTTACCTGTGTTATGTGTTTGATTTTACTGAATAGTGCATTCTTATATGTACAGTCTTGGTACAGATGTTGAGCATAATGCTCTTGACTTCAAGTGAGTTCATTCAAACCCCAGGTTTGTCCTGCATTTTTTGCTAAAGAGAAACCCTTGAGTATTTTAAAAACCTACTAAAACATACTACAAAGAGGTAATGCTTACAGCTATGACACGTGCTTTTTAGATAGATACATCATGCTAATTTTTAAATCATGCTGCTTTCAGTTGTAATTTCCAAGGCACTACACATTTCTCTCTCTCTCTGCTCTATGCTTCATTCTAACAGCAGGATTCACAGGAATTCTTAGGCAGAAGAACACAGATGAAATGGTGGCTGCCACTGCGCTCAAACCAGCTTCAAGTAGAGTCCAAGCGGCTGTGGAAAGAAAGCAAATGTTCCTGCAGCCTCTTGTCCTTTCTGCCTGTTGGCAGCCCTCTGTGTGTTTTGCACCAGCCTTTGATCAAATGAAGGACTATCATGTGTCAACTCCTTCCTCGTCCAGAATGCATTTCTGCCACCTTCTTTGGGGAGTAAAAAAGCTTGTTTCAAATTTCCAATACATCTATGAGTAAAATGAGTCTGAGGCTGAAAGACAAATGCAAATATACTGCTGACACCTTTCCCACTTTGTTCTCTTTTTGTCCACCCATTCCTGCACTTACCTCGGGATGATCTCATCTATCCCACTTTCTTCTAAGATATAGGGGTTAAGAATGTCTTGAAGATAAAAAGCCAAATTATAGTCAAGGTAGGTGGTATCCAAGCCTGTGGCTTGGACAGCAGCACTCTGTGCTGGGTCAGGAACTGGCTGGAGGGCTGAGCCCAGAGAGTGGTGGTGAATGGTGCCACATCCAGCTGGCAGCCAGGCACTAGTGGTGTGCCCCAAGGATCAGTGCCTGGCCCCATCCTGTTCAATATCGTTATTGATGATCGGGAGGAGGGGATTTAGTCCATCATCAGTAAATTTGCAGATGACACCAAGCTGGGGGCAGGAGTTGATCTGTTAGAGGGTAGGAGAGCTCTGCAGAGGGATCTTGCCAGGCTGGACAGATGGGCAGTCCAAGGGCATGAGATTGAACACATCTAAGTGACAGGTTCTACACATTGACCACAACAACCCCATGCAGTGCTGCAGGCTGGGGTCAGAGTGGGTGGAGAGCGGCTAGGTAGAGAGGGACCTGGGGGTAGTGGTTGATAGTAGGCTGAACATGAGTCAGCAGTGTGCCCAGGTGGCCAAGAAGGCCGATGCCATCCTGGCCTGCATTAGGAACAGTGTGGCCAGCAGGAGCATGGAAATCATTCTGCCCTGTACTCAGCACTGGTTAGGCCACACCTTGAGTCCTGTGTCCAGATCTGGGCCCCTCAGAAGACAGAATAATTTGTGGCTTAAACAAAAATATGTAAATAAATGTGTTACATAGACAGCTGCTTGTTCCATATTATCAAAACAAAAATGACACTAAAACCTATAAGCTTTGACTCATCTGGTGGTTTTTTTCTTATTAGTTATGGAGAATATTATAAAAATTTGCAGCATATTTTTATTTCATAAAATAAAAGTAAGAAAATTTTACTTAGAATTTCTTCATTATCATGGAAAGCAGAGGGTAAGCTTGGCTAAACACTATTGTTGTGGTTTCAAGACTGATGTCTTAATTGTAAATACAATTTTTCAAAGGATTGGAATGCTAGGGCTGGACAGCCTTAAGGGCAGGACACAGAATAATGCAAGATAAGTTTGTCTCATTCAATTGGCCTGCTGAAAACCTTGTATTCTGAGCACAGGCTTGTTTCTTTCTCTTTTGTGAGGTGTTTCTTGCTTGCTGCTGGCTCCTCTGTCTTTGCATCTGACCTTGCATGTGGCCTGACTGATCTTCTGTTTAGGCTATAAGGTACTGCATATAGACAGATAACTGGGGAGGGACTTCTCAGGATATCAGGTAGTGATAGGACTAGGGGGAATAGAATGAAGCTGGAGGTGGGGAGATTCAGGCTGGAGGTGAGGAGGAAGTTCTTCCCCATGAGAGTGGTGAAGCCCTGGAATGGGTTGTCCAGGGAGGTGGCTGCGGCGCCGTCCCTGGAGGTGTTTAAGGCCAGGCTGGATGAGGCTCTGGCCAGCCTGATCTAGTGTGGGGTGTCCCTGCCCATGGCAGGGGGGTTGGAACTAGCTGATCCTTGTGGTCCCTTCCAACCCTGACTGATACTATGATACTATGATACTATGAACTGGGGCTAGCTGTAATACACAGCCCTCTGGGCCATTTTGTGTCTAGAGAGGGATGAGAAAAGCTGAATTTTGTACAAGGGGCATATTGTGTTGTTGTCAAACTGCAAATTCACATAAATATATATTATATATGTGTATTGTATTTTATATTTTCATACTTAGTCCATGAGGCCAGGCTGGATGTGACTGTGAGCAACCTGCTCTAGTGTCCCTGGCCATGGCAGGGGGTTTGGAACTGGATGACACTTGAGGTCCCTTCCAACCCTAACAATTCTGTGGTTCTGTGATTCTATGATTTTTGCTTCCAACATTCGGGGTGTGGTAAATTTGTCCCTGGGAGTAAATTTCCAAATTTCTTGAGGGTCCAACTCATTACAAGTATGTTCTCATAGAACTTTTGGCCAGTGCCCAGTGAAATTCCCCAAGGACTGTATTTGATTTTGTTGTCATATAGAAACAAACATGCTTAGTAATTATCCTAACGCTGTGTTTCTATAAGACTCTCATCTCAGTCTGGAAGTGCAGCTGGCTATAGATAGCACAGCTTTGACTCAGCATCTCACTTCTTGCTTTGCCAAGCATGAAAAGTGCAAGTAATGAGACTTGCAAAATGAAATCTTACCTGACAGAAACCTGTCTTCTAGACTATATAATCTTGCTATAAAGCCACTTTTACAAAAAGTGCACCAAATTAGTTGAGAGATTAAGCTTTATTATCAGACATTTTTCAGTTCATCATAAACATCTTACTGCAAATGCCCCTCATGTATGAAAGAGGCTATATAAAAGCACAAAATATTTCTAATCTAATTCACTCAATGGCTTTCTTGGCAATTAAGATCTGCATACTGATAAAATTCTAGGGAATTTCTATTACCCATATGAATCAAGTGATTTAGAAAGACTGTATTTAAACAGTTGGTCTCACTGCTTAAGTATAGGAGTGGAAAGGCATGTTTAAAATGGAAGAAATTAGATTGATTTAGAGACTCAATTTCTTGCCAAGAGATCTGAAAAAATAGACAGAAAAAAAGGCCTTTGCAACTCCTCAACTGATGGCAGTGTGTCTTATAAAGTCAGCGTTAAATGGCTATTCAGTGGCCATAAATATAAGCTAGGAGAATGCAGTTTGCAATAATACACTTCCTGTTGTTGCACAGACTGGAATTGGACAATGAGAGGTGTTTTTGCAATGCTTTAGGTTTGTTGCATATTTTGCACTGAAGAATGCTGGATGTTTCAATACACAGGACTTATCAAGAAGAATATTTATAGCAGAGACCTGAAGGGCAAAATCCAGCCCCCTCCCCACTCCCTTTTCTACCTACTGCATAAACTCCTCAGAGACTATCAAAACTTTTTACCTGGCATGCTGGGAGAAAAGAGGACCAGTCTTAGCTCGTACCTCTTCAGGCTCCTAGGACAACATTATACTGTTGGGTAATCACGTTGCCTTTCACTGCCTTCTCCATAGGCAGAACACCCTCTAGCACAACTCTCCACAATTCAGCATGCTTCACATACTCTCTTTCTCTTCAAAGCTTCTTGTCATTTGGAAAAAAGTTAAAAAACACCCAAAAAAAAACCCCAAAAAACACTTCCCTTTTGGTTACTTGTGTTGGGATCCTGAACCAACCTTGACCAACCTTATTTTGGAGCTTATACTACAACCCCCCTATTCTCCCATGACACTCAATGAAGAAAAGCTGTCTGAGCCCTTATCACTTTCAAAGTGGAATGTTGTAAAGAAAAACAAGAATCCATTGCCCTTCTCTTCACACTTAAGTATTCTTATCCTAACACACCTCTGTCAGCCTCTGCAAAGAGAGGAATTTACTGATGTCCCATTCGAGAGGTACTCACTCCTACTTGTATTTAGCTAGGATGAAATAACAACAACAACAACAATAATAATAATAAAGCACAATCACCACTAGAGAGAGCTCTGATACTAGAATTAATATTAGGCCTGATTTCTTTCCTCCCAAGTTCGTATTGCAGCCTATATTTCAAAGCCATACTCAGTCTCTATTCATTCTACTCAGCTTTGCATCCACCTGCAGCTAGGAAATACGATTGCAGCTTCAGAAAGTCTCGACTTCAGTTCTTTTTTGTTTGGTTGGAACTTCTTTTTTGCAAAAGAATCCTGACCTCAGGCCTCAGGCATCCTGGCCTGCATCAAGAATAGTGTGGCCAGCAGGAGCAGGGAGGTCATTGTGCCCTGTACTCTGCATTTGTTAGGCCGCACCTTGAGTCCTGTGTCCAGTTCTGGGCCCCTCAGTTTAAGAAGGACATCGAGACACTTGAACGTGTCCAGAGAAGGGCAACAAGGCTGGGGAGAGGCCTTGAGCACAGCCCTGTGAGGAGAGGCTGAGGGAGCTGGGGTTGTTTAGCCTGGAGAAGAGAAGGATCAGGGGTGACCTCATTGCTCACTACAACTACCTGAAAGGAGGTTGTAGCCAGGAAGGAGTCGGTCTCATCTCCCGGGCAACCAGCACCAGAACAAGGGGACACAGTCTCAAGCTGTGCCAGGGAAGGTTTAGACTCGAAGTGAGGAGAAAGTTCTTCACCAAGCGCGTCATTCATCATTGGAATGTCCTGCCTGGGGAGGTGGTGGAGTCACCATCCCTGGAGGTGTTCAAGAGGGGATTGGATGTGGCACTTGGTGCCATGGTCTAGTCATGAGATCTGTAGAGACAGGTTGGACTCAATGATCCTCGAGGTCTCTTCCAACCTTAGTAATACTGTGATACTGTGAAAACTCCCTCTGGAGGAGAATCCCCCTCCAGGTTCTCCCCCAAAACCCCCCTTTCCCCCTTCCTCCCTTTTTTCCCAAAAAAGATTAGAGAGAAAATGGATATTAAGGGAAATTCTGTTCAAAGCAGATGTTAAGGGAAAAAAAGTTAGTTTTCTTATGTCATTAGTCCAAGGTCGGCACCGCCAAGAACAGAAGAGAGAAAAAAACTGCACAGCACAGAAACAGCCAAACAGACTGAACTGAAACTAAAATCCTTAAAGTTACATTCCCACTCATGTACCAATGAAATTCATTTCGAATTATCTTTGTTTTCCTGTTTACACCAAAACATTCAGCTAGAGAATTCTGTAGCTTTCTTTTCCTTAAAGGCACAGCCTGAAACTCTCACACAGTGAAAAGGCAAAAGCTGAGAGAAATTATCTACTGTGCTAACACCAATGTGTGTAAGGCAAAAAGCGGAATGAGCTGTGCATACAATGACATTCCAAGCATGCAAATTAGTTTGGGAAATTGGCCCAGACATTACACACAATTACTTATTTTATTATTCACTACCTCAGAATTTGTATTGTAGCTTTGTTCAGCATAACTGCCTGCACAAATACCTAAATATAACTTTGTTTCACCCTGTTTGTTCTTTTCCTTCTGCTATTTTGTGGGGGGTTTCTTCATGAAATCACTGCTTAATCATTCCATTCTCAATTTGATTCTTGTGGTTATGCCTTTTTTCTTACAAAAAAAAAACAAAAAAAAAGAACAGTTTCTCCCTACATGTCCTCAGTTCTTATTTTCCTTAACTATTTTTATTATTGGCATCTGTGTTGTCATTTTCCCTTTTATCCTTTCCATGCAAATATATTGTGTTTTACTCAGTGTAAGCAACTTATATATGTTATGTTTGTCTTGTCATTCTCTAACCCACTGTCTGCAAGCATGGTGGACACGATTTTACAGCAGCATATCAGGAGGCTACTTATCTTTGTGGCCCCAAAACGTGCAGGTAACATAACATAAAATTTCTACAAAGTTATAATTCTTGTATATTGATTATTACACATAAAAGCTAATAGAAATTTAGTCCTGTCCTGTCCTGAGTCACAAGGGTTGCAAAGCATTTAGATAATTCTGATAGTTGTCAGGTGGCTAATCATATAGAATAGAATCATAGAATCATTTCATTTGGAAAAGACCTCTAAGATCATCCATTGACCTAACATCACTATGGTCATTAAACCATGTCCCATGTTTTTTGAACAGCTCCAGGGATGGTGATTCCCCCACTTCCCTGGGCAGCACATGTCACTGCCTAACCACTCTTTCAGCAAATAAACTTTTCATAATGTTCAATCTAAATCTCCACTGGCACAATTTAAAGCCATTTCCTTTTGTTCCGTTGTTTGATACTAAGGAGAAGAGACCAACACCCACCTCTCTACAACTTCCTTTCAGATAGTTGTAGAGAGTAACAAGGTCTCCCCGCAAGCCTCCTCTCTTCCACACTAAATCATCCCAATTCCCTGTGCTCAGACACAGTTAAAACTTTTAGATTTAAACCAGTTTTCAACTCTGGCAGACA
Organism: Dryobates pubescens; assembly: GCF_014839835.1. Lineage (NCBI taxonomy): Eukaryota > Metazoa > Chordata > Aves > Piciformes > Picidae > Dryobates > Dryobates pubescens. The sequence goes on from NC_071620.1 coordinate 3,228,750, forward strand.
TGTGCCTCGATTTCCTTCAGTATCAATATATGTGTTATAACAGGATGTTATGGTACAGGAGTTACAGGAGCCCTATTATTCAGTGTTCAGTGCAAAGCTCTATAATATAATAGGAAGAATGAAAGGGAATTGACAGCTCAGATAGGTGGTATGACGTTCAGAATCACAGACTTGAGCATGTAGAAGGGGGTCTCTCCTTTTACAATTGTGCACTCCAACAAAAAAACTTTTAATTTATTTTTACTGCCCAAACAGGAGTTTTGCTGTGATTGCTTTGCATAGTATAAAATCATAAATATAATAGTAAAAAGAGAGAGAGAGAAAAAACATAGGCAGTGTTTTCCTGAAGTCATAACAATTAGAAGAAAAATTCTCATTCATTTAATTAAAGCTGAGGTGTTTCCAAACATAGTGCAGTATTTTTTACTATAGGGCACTATAATTACAGTAGCTCTTAGTAAAGTATGCACTGTGGTAGGTTGAGAGAGGGCCTGGCTCTCCCTCCCCCACAGAGTAAAAAACCACGGCTAAACTCAGTCGGAGAAAGCAGACTATATTTACAAGCATATATAGAAAGCAGGTTATATATAACACAATATATACAGATATTTACAATATATACACAGAAATATACAGCAAAGGAAAATAACACAACAAAATTCCCTCCCTGGGAAGGGTTTCCCTCCCTGTAACCCCCTCTCTCCCCCCCACACTTCCCTTTTTTCCCAAAAAGGGGTTAGAGAGAAAGAGAAAGGCAGTTATTAAGGAAAAGAATTGTTATAAAGCTTCAAAAGCTCATGCAGGATTAGTTTGCTTATCTCAAGGTCAGCTCCGCTTAGTTTGCTGAGAAGCAGGCAGGGAGAGCAGCACTTCAGGCTGGCATGGCAGAACAGACCGAAACCCAAACTCCCAAACTCCCAAACTGAGAAAAAATTCCAACTGCCCTACAATTTAAAGTTGCATTTTGTCCATCCACCAATTAAATTCGTTTAGAATATCAGAGTGTTTTTGTTCTAGTACTGAAAACATTCAGCTAGAGTGTCCCAGTACTGTCTCTTTCTTAAAGGCACAGCCTCAAACAGTCACAAGTACAACTTCATGAAAAACAAAGTTAAGACCTGAATGGATGTTATAATTAATTATGGTTGCATATATATATATGAAAAAAACCCAAAACCGAAAAGGAGTTAAATTAAGGTGTTCCTGACTTATATCAGTGGAAGGGAGGGATGAACATGGGGTTTGAATTGCAGCAATAACTACGAAGAAAATTTATTTGAATACTCGTTTGATGTGTTGTTAATTTTTAAGTGCTCCACCATTCCTACCTTGGTTAATAATCCCCCAAATGCTGCACATCAAAATAAACAGAGATGGTTTTAATATTGTATTATTATAAACAACCAATATTCTCACCACCCAAGCACATGAAAACCAATGTGTTCGTATTCAAACAAACAACGAACCAACAATGACAAAAAGGCACAATGTAACATTTGACAAGATGTTGTAATAAATGATTAGTTATTACAACATTCCTGCTGTTTTCCATATTAGTCAGCATAACCATGTTTGATCTTTAAGACAATAAAGTGATCTTTAAGGACAATAAAGGATCTTTAAGGACAATAAAGACAATGAAGGATCTTTAAGGACAATAAAGACAATGGTGGTGAATAGTGTCACATCCAGCTGGCGGCCAGGCACCAGTGGCATCCCCCAGGGATCAGTACTGGGCCCTGTCCTCTTTAACATCTTCATTGATGATCTGGATGAGGGGGTTGAGTCAGTCATCAGCAAATTTGCAGATGACACCAAGTTAGGAGCAGGTGTTGGTCAGTTAGAGGGTGGAAGGGCTCTGCAGAGGGAACTCGACCGACTGAACAGATGGGCGGAGTCCAATGGGATGGCATTTAACAAGTCCAAGTGCCAGGTGCTGCACGTTGGCCACGGCAACCCCATGCAGAGCTACAGGCTGGGGTCAGAGTGGCTGGAGAGCTGCCAAACAGAGAGGGACCTGGGGGTGCTGACTGACAGCTGCCTAAACATGAGCCAGCAGTGTGCCCAGGTGGCCAAGAAGGCCAACGGCATTGTGGCCTGCATCAAGAATAGTGTGGCCAGCAGGAGCAGGGAAGTCATTGTGCCCCTGTACTCTGCATTGGTTAGGCCACACCTTGAGTCCCATGTCCAGTTCTGGGCCCCTCAGTTTAAGAAAGACATCAAGACTCTTGCACGTGTCCAGAGAAGGGCAACAAGGCTGGGGAGAGGCCTTGAGCACAGCCCTATGAGGAGAGGCTGAGGGAGCTGGGATTGTTTAGGCTGGAGAAGAGGAGGCTCAGGGGTGACCTCATTGCTCTCTACACCTGAAAGGTGGTTGTAGCCAGGAAGGGGTCGGTCTCTTCTCTCTAGCAACCAGCACCAGAACAAGAGGACACAGTCTCAAGATGCACCAGGGGAGGTTTAGACATGAGGTGAGGAGAAAGTTCTTCACTGAGCGAGTCATTCATCATTGGAATGTGCTGCCCGGGGAGGTGGTGGAGTCGCCACCCCTGGAGGTGCTCAAGAGGGGACTGGGCATGGCACTTGGTGCCATGGTCTAGTCATGAGGTCTGTGGTGACAGGTTGGACTCGATGATCTTTGAGGTCTCTTCCAACCTTGGTGATACTGTGATACTGTGATGACAGCAGTCTCCAACAGTTTGGAGTGAAATGCTCAAAAGAGATAATTATACTCTGATCTTCATGAGTTGGTTGATACTGCACCAAGAGGAATAAAGGAGAAATAGCATTACTTAGAGGTGTGCTATGTCAAAAAGGAAAATAATGACGACAAACTAAGAAGTAGCAGAGTGATGTTGATTTTTCCTTTCATAAAGAGAGTGGTTTGCACCCATTCATGGGAAAACACTCTAAAAGTACTTGTCAGAAAAGCAAACACATTTCTTGGTCTGACCTACAGTGAGCTTGTGCTCTATACAACACCATCCCTTGCCATTTACCTAAGGAATAAAGTTGAAGCTAAAGGAAAGAAATTACAAATGTATCATTTTTAATTTATTGCCCTATCTGTTAGAGATTTTATTGCTTCTGACCATTTTTGATATTGGAAACAATAGATGATGTAATAAGGAGCCTCTACAGACTTTCAGTTTTCACAAACACTCAGTCTTTGCCCTATCAAGCTAGAGGAGACAATTACACCCACATTTGTTTTGGCATCTTAGGCATCTTATGGCAACTTGTCTTTCATGATATCCTTGATGATTCCTGGCTTCCTTTCCCTTAATCAGGAATATCCATAATTATTTCTTTCCTTAATCAGTTGTCTGATTACTGTTCCTTCTCTACCAGTCATGATTTCCCATCATCTGACATTGACAGTCATCCCCACCTTGATTATAGTAGTAGCATTCACTTTTTGCCACTCACATACTGCTGCTAAAATCTCTATCAACCTGAATATCGCAAAGAACGAGCATTTATGGATTTTTACAGGTGGGGGTAGTCTGGTAGACCACTTCCACTAAGAACATCATCACCCATGCTCTTCTGCTGAGTGTAAAGGGCTACAGGAGGAAAGCAAGAGAGATGAATGTTTCTATGAAATGCACTTTTTCATGACTGATGCAGGAAAAAAAGTCTGGGTCTACTGATATTCATAATGTTCTTTTTCATCACTGACTTTTTGCACATCAGCTCTGCCCACACTGATTTTACCAGCTTGTATCCATCAGATATGGTCAGGTAGTGAGAAACTAAAATCAAGTGTATTTGTCCTTACCAGTCACTCCTCAGGACCAAATACCATTATCTCACATGAACCTCCACAGTTGATTTCCTTTTCAGCACCCCTTTTTAAGTCTAAAGGGTCCCACCCTGCCACATGCTGTATCCTTGCTGGAGTTGGTGCATCGAGAGGTACTTCATTAAAGGAGAGGTGCATTGTGGCCTGTCTTTGCAATTTGCTTCCCTCTTTTTCTGTTATCCTGAAATATTACAGAAACACAGAATATATTTGATTGGAAAAGACATTCAAGATCATTGAGTCCACTCTCCAACCCACCATTGCAAGCTCAATGCTTAACCATGTCCCTAAGCACCAGGTCCACATACTGTTTTAACAGCTTCAGGGATGGTGACTCCACCACTGCCCTGGATAGAATATTTCACTGTTTAATAACCCTTTCAGTGAAAAAAATATTTCCTAATATCCACTCAAAACCCACAAGGTGGCCCAACACAGCCACCAACCCACTAATCCTTCTCAAATAACAGGTCTAGTAGAAAGACTTTCTTAGCTGGCTCACTCAGGAGCTGTTTTAGGAAGTAATCTTCCAAACACTCTGAGAACCTCCAGGACTGCTTGTTGTCTGCTGTATTGTATTTCCAGCAAATATCCAGGCCTTGCACAAGAACAAGGGCTAGCCATTCTGAGACCTTACCCAGACACTGCTAAAAGACTTTGTCATCCTGGTTGAGCAGTCTACAACAGACACCCCCACCACATCATCTGCCTTGTGGCCTTCCCCCTGAGCATAAGCAGAAGCACCCATAAGCATTCAACTCTATCATCCCCACTGTCATCATGCTCAAGACAGCTGAGACCTTCCTGTGGTGGTTTGGCCCTGCCTGGGCCGAAATGCCTACCAAAGCTGTTCTGTCACTCCCCTTCTTATATGGCCAGGGGAGAGGGCAAAATATATCAAAAGGCCCCAAACAAGATAGAAGCAAAGCTAATAATGCAAAGCAAAAGCAAAGGCTGTGTGTGGTGAGTTAGTGCCCATTCTGAAAACAAAAACAAAACAGGGTGGAGGGCTTGTGGGTGCTTTGCCCTCCCTGCAGGGTGTTTTCCCCCTGGGAAACTGAGTCTGTTCCACTCCCCACTCCCTGCCCAGCTAGGGTATAAAAGCAGAGCATTGCAACTATTAGGTCTCCTTTCGGCTCCTGCCTTTCCTAGATGAGAGCTACTGCGGCTGCCGTCCTGCTCCTCTGCCACGTGGTTGGGCCTGATCCTTCTCCCAGGCAAGCAGTACCAGAACAAGAGGACACAGTCTCAGGCTGCACCAGGGGAGATTCAGGCTGGATGTTAGAAAAAAGTTCTATACAGAAAGAGTGATTGCACATTGGAATGGGCTGCCTGGGGAGGTGGTGGAGTCGCCATCACTGGAGGTTTTTAGGAGAAGACTTGACGGGGTGCTTGGTGCTGTGGGTTAGTTGCTTGGGCGGTGTTGGATTGGTTGATGGGTTGGACGCGATGATCTTGAAGGTCTCTTCCAACCTGGTTTATTCTATGTATTCTATGTATTCTATGTATTCTATTCTCCCTGCTGCCTCCGTGCCTCTTCGAAGACAGACTGGTTTTGTATTACTTTCCTTTGTCCCCCTCCCATCCATCCTTATTTCTTGCCCTTGTGAACCTTACCTGCTATTGTTATATATATTGTTAAAATAAAACTCTTTACCTCTCTACTTCCAGGCTGACTCCAAATTATTGCTTGGTGGATTTGCTCCTTCCCTTTCCTTTTTTTCCCTTCCCTCTGTTGGGAAGGTGGATGTGGGGAACAGGGGAGAGATTCTCAGCCTTGCCCCCATCTGAGCTCTTAACTCCCAGTTAGGGCTCAAACCACCACACTGTGCATGGAAGCAAAAGCAAACAAACATGTAACTCTCTACTTCCCATAAGCAGATGATGTGACATTCCCAGGAAGCAGGGCTCTAATATGTGTAGTGATTGCTCTGGAGGAGAGATGACATCAACAAATGTCCCCACACTTCCTTCTTTTGCTTAGTTTATATATTTGAGCTGGCATCATATGGGATAAAATACGCATTTGTTCAGTTTGGGTCAGTGGGCCCTGCTGTGTCCCCTCCCAAGATCTTGCCCACCCCTCCACATACTCTTGGGGCAAGGAAATGCTGGAAACGTACAGCCTGGGTACTAGGTTCAGCAGTAGCCAATACTCTGCTGTGTTATCAACGCCCAGCTACAGCACTGCAAAACACAGCATTAGAAAGATGCTCTGAGGAGAATTAACTCCAGCTCAGCAAAACCAAATACAGTTCCCTAACATATAGAGACAGCAAACCACCTCTCCTTTGGGATTATCCCTTCTGAAGAGCCTACAGCTCCAGTTACAGGATTCATCCTACCATGTTTCTGTCAGGACAAATATATCATACTTTTCCTGTTGAATCACAGAATCACAGGATCACCAAGGTTGGAAGAGACCTCAAAGATCATGGAGTCCAGCCTGTCACCACAGACCTCATGACTAGACCATGGCACCAAGTGCCATGCCCAGTCCCCTCTTGAGCACCTCCAGGGACGGCGACTCCACCACCTCCCCGGGCAGCACATTCCAATGATGAACGACTCGCTCAGTGAAGAACTTTCTCCTCACCTCGAGTCTAAACCTCCCCTGGTGCATCTTGAGACTGTGTCCTCTTGTTCTGGTGCTGGTTGCTAGAGAGAAGAGACCAACCCCTTCCTGGCTACAACCACCTTTCAGGGAGTTGTAGAGGGCAATGAGGTCACCTCTGATCCTTCTCTTCTCCAGGCTAAACAATCCCAACTCCCTCAGCCTCTCCTCATAGGGCTTGTGCCCAAGGCCTCTCCCCAGCCTTGTTGCCCTTCTCTGGACACGTGCAAGAGTCTCGATATCCTTCTTAAACTGAGGGGCCCAGAACTGGACATGGGACTCAAGGTGTGGCCTAACCAATGCAGAGTACAGGGGCACAATGACTTCCCTGCTCCTGCTGGCCACACTATTCTTGATGCAGGCCACAATGCCGTTAGCCTTCTTGGCCACCTGGCCACACTTCTGGCTCATGTTTAGGCAGCTGTCAATCAGCACCCTCAGGTCCCTCTCTGTTTGGGAGCTCTTCAGCCACTCTGACCCCAGCCTGTAGCTCTGCATGGGGTTGCCGTGGCCAACGTGCAGCACCTGGCACTTGGACTTGTTAAATGCCATCCCATTGGACTCCGCCCATCTGTCCAGTTGGTCGAGTTCCCTCTGCAGAGCCCTTCTGACCTCTAACAGATCAACATCTGCTCCCAACTTGGTGTCATCTGCAAATTTGCTGATGACTGACTCAATGCCCTCATCCAGATCATCAATGAAGATGTTAAAGAGAATGGGGCCCAGCACTGATCCCTGGGGCACACCACTAGTGACCGGCCACGAGCTGGCTGTAGCACCATTCACCACCACTCTCTGGGCTCAGCCCTCCAGCCAGTTCCTAACCCAGCTCAAAGTGTTGCTGTCCAAACCTGGAGCTGACAGCTTGGCCAGGAGGTTGCTGTGGCAGACAGTGTCAAAGGCCTTGCTGAAGTCCAGGTAGACTACATCCTCTCTACTTCGAAACCAACTCCAAATTATTTCTTGGTATATTTGCTCCTTCCTTTTCTTCTTTTTCCTCTCTATTGGGAAAGAGGAGGGAGGGAGTGGGGGCGGGATTTTCAGCCTACCTTCCCATCTGAGCTCTTAAATCCCAGTTAAGGCTCAAACCATCACACCATGGTTGAGCTCCTACCAAGGAAGGATGCCACCATGCACATGAGACCAGAAGGCTCTTGTTGGATTCCTTGTTCTTCCTTGGACCTCCTTCATTAGAGACCAAAATCCAGACTTGTAGGGTTTCAGTAATATAGAAAAGTAAAACCATATCATATCCCAAGGCTCTTGTGTGGATTGACAGCTAATGTTTGCAAAGAAGGAATAAAACTGGAAAATATTCATATTATCACAGTAGAGGAAACTAGCCACTTTCTATTATTATTATTATTATTATTATTATTATTATTATTATTATTATTATTATTATTATTATTATTGTTACTACTACTATTAAAATCTGTGCATGAAGTTCCCTTCACATTGCACTGCAGGCATAGCCCATTCAGTTCATCTGTCATTAACATAACAGGACAGCAGACGAAGTGCAGAATTTCAGCTTTGATGCAACTTGCCATAATGGAGTGCTTCCAAAGATGTTAAAAATATTTTTAAGTAATTAGTCATCCTTTCTTATTCAAGCAGCAGCCATCCAATCAAGGAAAAATGCAAGCCATGAACAAAAGAAGACAGAGAGTGAGGAGGTAAAGGTCATGCCACATGGATCAGTGGTGGTACAAATTATTCGCAGGTTTTTTGGCAGATCTCCATGGCAGTGTTTCAGCTTTGTACAGGTTAGACAGTGAAATCCATTTGGTAAGCTAACATAACAATTTAATAGCACAATATTCTAAACTAAAAAAAACCAAACAAACAATTAAATGAAAAAGGAAAGAAAGGAAGGGAGGGAATGAGGGAGGAAGGGAGGAAGGAAGGGAGGAAGGAAGGGAGGAAGGAAGGGAGGAAGGGAGGGAGGAAGGCAGGAAGGAAGGCAGGAAGGAAGGGAGGAAGGAAGGGAGGAAGGGAGGGAGGAAGGGAGGGAGGAAGGGGGGAAGAAAGGGGGGAAGGAAGGAAGGAAGGGGGGAAGGAAGAAAGGAAGCGGGGAAGGGGGGAAGGAAGAAAGGAAGGGGGGAAGGAAGGGGGGGAAGGAAGGAAGGAAGGAAGGAAGGAAGGAAGGAAGGAAGGAAGGAAGGAAGGGAGGAAGGAAGGGAGGAAGGAAGGGAGGAAGGAAGGGAGGAAGGGGGGAAGGAAGGAAGGAAGGGAGGGAGGAAGGGGGGGAAGGAAGGAAGGAAGGAAGGAAGGAAGGAAGGAAGGAAGGAAGGAAGGAAGGAAGGAAGGAAGGAAGGAAGGAAGGAAGGAAGGAAGGAAGGAAGGAAGGAAGGAAGGAGGGAAGGAAGAAAGGAAGGAAGGAAGGAAGGAAGGAAGGAGGGGAGGAAGGGAAAGCTCATGAAATTATTTGATTGTTCATTTTGTAGAGGAGATTTTTTGAGCCTGTAGCAATTTTCTTCCACATTCTTTGCAAAAAGTGACACAGCACTAAAACATTAGATCTGGGATTAATTGGGAGAATGGGAAACTCTGCTTCCCTATTAAACTTTGTATTGGATTTGCATGGCAAAGTTTCAGTAGCAAGGGGCTGCAGAAGTGGCTTCTGTGAGAAGTTGATAAAGTTTTCCCTCTGTCAAATAAAGCCAATGCCAGCTAGTTACAAGACAGGCTGGCAGCTGGCTAAGGCCAAGCCCATCAGTGATGGTGGCAACACCTCTGTGATAACATGTTTAAGAAGGAGGAAAAAGCCTGCACAGTTGCAGTGGGAGAAGAAAGTGAGAAAATGTGAAAGAAATGGCTCTGCAGACAGCAAGGTCAGTGAAGAAGGAGGAAGAGGAGGTCTTCATCTGCCGGAACTGAGATCCCCCCCCTGCAGCACATGGTGAAGACCATGGTGAGGCAGGCTGCCCCTCTGCAACCCATGGAGGTTAACAGTGGAATAGCTATCCACCTGCAGCCCATGGAGGACCCCACACTCCAGCAGATGGATGCTCAAAGGAGGCTGTGGCCCCATGAAAAGTCAGAGTTGTGAGCTCTTCTGTATCTGTAGATAGAGTAGCCTATGCTGCAGCAGGTTTGATGTCAGGACATGTGACCCATGAGGGACCCACACTGGTGCAATCACAAGCTGGAACAGTTCATGAAGAACTGTAGCCTGTGGAGAGTACTCACATTTGCAAAGTTCATAAAGGACTGTCTCCTATGAGAAGGATTCCAGTCTGGAGCAGGAGAAGAGTGCAAGGAGTCCTCTCTGAGAGGAGGAAGCAGCACCAGAAACATGTGATGAACTGACTGCAACTCCCATCCCCTATCTCCCTGCACTATTGATGGGGAGAAACTGGGAGCAAAGTTAAGCCCAGGAAGAAGAGAGGGGGGATTCAATTTCTCATTAATGCACTCTGATTTGATTGGTAATGAATTAAAACCAATTTCCCCACACAAGTTTCTTTGTCCATGATGGTAATTAATGAGTGATCTTTGTACCCTTATCTTGACCCATGAGCCTTTCCTTATATTTTATTTTCTTTGTCCAATTGAGAATGGGTGATAGATCAGCTTTGAGGGGCACCTAGTGTCCATTCAAGGCCAACCCACCACAATCACTCTTACTTTTCTTTATCTCATTACTTTAGTTGTTTTTGTTTGTCTTGCCATTTTATTTATACCTGCTATCCCACCTGGCACCTCCATGTTTTCTAACTTGCTACCCTCTGCAGAAAAGATTTGTAAAAGAAATAGTAAAATAAATCTTTAACTTGCAGTATTTTCCTTATATGTATTTTTCCCTGTGTTACCTGGCAAAATATGTCTCTGTTTCCTTACAGAGAATACGAAATCCAACACACACAATAAAGTAAAACCAACACAATTGAATTAGCAAAGCACAGGACGAGTAAACCTAAGTCCTTCACCAATCTCACTATACAAGGAGGAGATAAAGGCAGTAATAAAGCATATGAAATACAGCACAAATGAGTGTAGCTTTTAATCTTTGTGGTATATTGTCAGGCAATGAGGGAAGCTTTTGGACATCACTTTGATGGCTCTTGCTCCGTTATTTGTTGTCTAATCTCTGAGTACCAGCTTACAAAGCATGAGAACATCCTAACAGAACCAGGATCTTGAGCTGAAGAATTGCTCTGGCCCTGTAGTCCATCACTGCAGTAGAAATTGTTAGTGTCTTGCCTTTGTCCATTGGGGTTGAACTTTCCATGACTCGTAGTAGATGGCACAGGCTTTTTTGGCAGTTCAGGATAGTTCAGTTTCAGTGAGTGTGGTTCATGATGTATTTGTGTAGTTGATTTTTTTTTTCAGATATTTTTTAGCTGCAGGTGTCTGCTTGGAAAACTTGTTAAGCATAATACTTAATAATGCTGCTACATTTTTTTATATCAGTGGCAGGCTGTCAAAGCAATGGATGTGTTGCCTGTCACAAAAGTAAATGATCAGGAAGGCAAAGGGCAATATTATTATGCACAATAGTTGGTAAAAAAAAACTTTGTAGTTCTGTGAATAATTTTATCCTGTAGAAGTACTTGTGTTATAAATTAAAGGACAAATTCTCCTTATCCTTTACTATTAAAAGGAGACCCAAACCCAGAGTAATTTCAAGTAAATATTTACAAATTCAAGGTCACAAAAATCAAGAATAGTAGCATTTTTCACTTCTCTGGAAGTAGGATGTTATACACCAACTCTCAGTTGTGGTTTTATGAGTTTGGGTGAGAGGACAAGTGCATGAAGGCGGCCAAAGTATACTGCAATTCACAATACCTTTGTATGCAAGGAAAAAAATATATATAACCCAGTTTAAGAGGGACAGGGATCTGCTGGAGGGGGTCCAGCAGAAGGCTACAAGGATGATTAGGGGACTGGAGCACTGCCTGGTGAGGAGAGGCTAAGGGACCTGGGGCTGTTTAGTCTGGCAAAGAGAAGACAGAGGGGATTTAATAAATGTTTATAACTATCTGAGACCTGGGTGTCAGGAGAGAGGGGACAGGCTCTGCTCACTTGTTCCCTGTCATAGGACAAGGAGCAATGGACGTAAGCTGCAGCACAGGTGGTTCCACCTCAACACAAGGGGGAGCATTTGACTGGGAGGGTCACAGAGCACTGGAACAGGCTGCCCAGAGAGGTTGTGGAATCTCTTTCTCTGGAGACTTTCCAGCTCTGTCTGGATGTGTTCCTGTGTGACCTGTGCTGGATTCTATGGTCCTGCCCTGGCAGGGGATTGGACTTGATGATCTTTAAATGTTCCTTCCAACCCCTGACATCCTGTGATGCTATGATACGCTACAGCATAAAGTTAGTGTAAGCTGACGGTGCTCTTGGATTATCCCTTTTCAAACCAGCCATTCACATCTTTGTTTTCCAGGGAGTGGTACTTCTCTTCCTTTTGGGTAACATATATTGTTTTATGCTCTGTGTTATGATACTCTCACGATTAAACACATAATGTGCATGCAAACAATGAGTGATAATAAACCAATGATTCTGAAGTGTCTGAGTCTTACATCATTACATCAATGAAAGAATCTAAATTATGGATAACAAGAGAACTGTAAAACAAAGACTGAGGGGGAAAAAAAAACCAACCACCAGCTTTGGAAGAAAAATGGATATACACTTTTTTCCCTCTTCGTCTGTAGCTGCAGTGGCATGGATGGCATAGTAACTGGAGCATAAAATTAATACTTTTCCACTGACCTCCATATTCATTTAAAATTATGTTTCCTTGCAGACAGGTAAAGCTCTGTGTCAATTCTCATTTTCCTTAAGCTATTCCAGTTATTCCAAGGCAACATAGCAGAAAGTCAACAGGAGTGTAGTAATAGCTCAGAAAGTCTCCACTGCTCTATTAAGCAGCCCTGTCAACCTCTATTCAGAATTCAGGTGGGGGCACATCCAGTGCAGGTTTTCATTACATGCTGCTCACACAGAAGAGAGAATATTTTGAAAAGTTGTATAAAACATAGAAATTAAGAAAATTTTCAGACATTCTCACATCTACCATTAACCATATTTTCTTTCTGGATCTTAGTAAAGCTTTCTGCCTAAATTAACAGAAACTCATTATATGTGATCCAGTTACCAGTCATTTACTGAAAGATACTCAGGATTTTTCCACTGAATTTTTACCTACAGCTTAGAAAACAGGCAGCTGGGACTTCATATACTGCCTGGAAATACTTTTTTCGTTATCTAATGTTCAACTATACTCATTTTCCCTACACATACTCTCTGAGCAATTCTGATCTCTTTCCCATATATTTTTATACAATACATACTCAGGAAGACCATTTGTTATGCTATATGAATCATAGAATCATAGAATCAATAAGGTTGGAAAAGACCTCAGAGATCATCAAGTCCAACCTGTCACCCAACACCTCATGACTACTAAACCATGGCTCCAAGTGCCACGTCCAATCCCCTCTTGAACACCTCCAGGGATGGGGACTCCACCACCTCCCTGGGCAGCACATTCCAATGGCTAACAACTCTCTCTGTGAAGAACTTTCTCCTTATCTCAAGCCTAAACTTCCCCTGGCACAGCTTGAGACTGTGTCCTCTTGTTCTGATGCCAGTTGCCTGGGAGAAGGGACCAACTCCCACCTGGCTACAACAGGTAGTTGTAGACAGCAATAATGTCTCCCCTGAGCCTCCTCTTCTGCAGGCTAAACAACCCCATCTCCCTCAACCTCTCCTCACAGAGTTGTGCTCAAGGCCTCTCCCCAGCCTCATTGCCCTTCTCTGGACACATTCAAGTGTCTCAATGTCCTTCTTAAACTGAGGAACCCAGAACTGGACACAGAACTCAAGGTGTGGCCTAACCAGTGCCGAGTACAGGGCAGAATGACTTCCCTGCTCCATCTGACCACACTGTTCCTGATGCAGTTCAGGATGCCATTGGGCACACTGCTGGCTCATGTTTAGCTGCTGTCAACCAGCACCCCCAGGTCCCTTTCTGCCTGGCTGCTCTCCAGCCACTCTGACCCCAGCCTGTAGCACTGTATGGGGTTGTTGTGACCAAAGTGCAGTACCTGGCACTTGGACTTGTTGAATGCCATCATGTTGGACTCTGCCCATCTGTCCAGCCTGTCAAGAGCAGGTCATATCAAAGGACAATGGGTTATATCTTTATTTATGACAAATGCTTTTACTTTAATGTCTGTTTGGTTGATTCAACACAGGCTTTCATGATAGATCAATATAAAAAGCAAGGAAGACCAGGAAAAGTTAAAAGACACAATCATTAAATAACATTATTCATCAATCTCCTCTGTTAGTTTCTTACTATTTAGAATACAGTTCCTTATATATAAAGGATAGTCTATGCAGTTATTGTAAGCATTTTGGGAAAAAAAAAAAAGACAGAAATAATAATTTTTAAAAGGTACAGAATGCAAAGAAAATTATTAACTGCTAGAGGTTTTATTGCAAAATAACATGAGCAACAAATGTTACAATTGTCAAGAGATAAATCAATTAATTACATCCCATGGTCTTATGTCAAGTTTGGTACAAAGGCAAAATTTTATCTATGCCTCCTTGGGTAGGTGCACTTTGCTAATCAACCTGAACCTAAGGGTTCCTAAATAGCTCCAAATCTCCTTCTATGATCACCTTCTATGATCAGGTGACTGCCTGGTGGATGTGGAGAAGGCTGTGGATGTAGTCTACCTGGACCTCAGCAAGGCCTTTGACACCGTCCCCCACAGCAAACTCCTGGCCAAGCTGTCAGCCCCTGGCTTGGATGGGAGCACACTGTGATGGGTTAGGAACTGGCTGGAGGGCCGAGCCCAGGGAGTGGTAGTGAATGGTGCCACATCCAGCTGGCAGCCAGGCACTAGTGGTGTGCCCCAGGGATCAGTGCTGGGCCCCATGCTCTTTAACATCTTTATTGATGATCTGGATGAGGGCATTGAGTCCATCATCAGTAAATTTGTTGACGACACCAAGCTGGGGGCAGGACTTGATCTGCTGGAGGGTAGAGAGGCTCTGCAGAGGGACCTCAACCGACTGGACAGATGGGCTCAGTCCACCGGTATGAGATTTAAGACATCCAAATGCTGGGTTCTGCACATTGGCCACAACAACCCCATGCAGAGCTACAGGCTGGGGTCAGAGTGGCTGGAAAGCAGCCAGGCAGAGAGGGACCTGGGAGCGCTGGTTGATAGTAGGCTGAACATGAGCCTGCAGTGTGCCCAGGTGGCCAAGAAGGCCAATGGCATCCTGGCCTGCATCAGGAACAGTGTGGCCAGCAGGAGCAGGGAGGTCATTCTGCCCCTGTACACTGCACTGGTTAGGCCACACCTCAAGTCCTGTGACCAGTTCTGGGCCCCTCAGTTTAGGAAGGAGGTTGACTTGATGGAACGCTTCCAGAGGAGGGCAACAGGGTTCGTGAGGGGCTTGGAACACAAGCCCTATGAGGAGATGCTGAAGGAGCTGGGGCTGCTTAGCCTGGAGAGGAGGAGGCTCAGGGAAGACCTTATTGCTCTCTACAACTACCTTAAGGGAGGTTGTGGACAGGCAGAGGTTGGTCTCTTCTCCCAGGCAACCAGCACCAGAACAAGAGGACACAGTCTCAGGCTGCACCAGGAGAGTTTTCAGCTGGATGTTAGGAGGGAAGTTCTATACAGAGAGAATGATTGGAATGGGCTGCCTGGGGAGGTGGTGGAGTCACCATCATTGGAGGTGTTTAGGAGGAGACTTGATAGGGTGCTTGGTTGCATGGTTTAGTTGATTAGGGTTGGATAATAGGTTGGACACCATGATCTTGAAGGTCTCTTCCAACCTGGTTTATTCTATTCTGTTCTTGCCAAATCATTCAGACATTTAGTGAAGTCACTTAATCATCAAAGACTGCCAGTTCATTCCAAAAACCACTTTGCCCCAGTGATACAGCCGAGGTTTATAACTAGCACTGCCACAAAGGCTACATCACCTTGCTATGAGAATGTGATGCATGCAATAATTCTTACACTAACTTAATTTCTGTTTGCAACCCAACTCAAAGTTTTGTTTGGCTTTTTGGTTTGGTTTGGTTTGGGTTAGGGTTTTTTTGTTTGGTAGTTTTTTGTTTGGTTTTGTTTGTTGCTGTTTGTTTTGTCGTGGTTTTTTTCTGTGTTTTTTTTTCTTTGTTATTGTTGTTGTTTGTTTATTCATTTCCCCTAAGACAAAATCTGTTTTCTCAAATCTATGATTTTTCAAATGAACTCTTGGAAACCCTCATCACCAAGTTCAGGTAATCATCAAGAGGTAAAATTTACTGAAATGATATGATAGGATATGCTTAGCCTGGAGAGGAGGAGACTCAGGGGAGACCTTATTGCTCTCTACAGCTACCTGAAGGGAGGTTGTAGACAGACAGATGTTGGTCTCTTCTCCCAGGCAGCCAGTACCACAACAAGAGGACATAGCCTCAGGCTGCACCAGGGGAGGTTTAGGCTGGATGTTAGGAAGAAGTTCTATACAGAGAGAGTGATTGCCCATTGGAATGGGCTGCCCAGGTAGGTGGTGGAGTCACCATCATTGGAGGTTTTCAGGAGGAGACTTGATGGGGTGCTTGGTGCCATGGGTTAGTTGTTTAGGTGGTGTTGGATTGGTTGATGGGTTGAACACGATGATCTTGAACGTCTCTTCCAACCTGGTCTATTCTATTCTATTCTATTCTATTCTATTCTATTCTATTCTATTCTATTCTATTCTATTCTATTCTATTCTATTCTATGAAAGGAGCTGTATGCACCTAAACAGAATTCTGTGGTGTGGTAGTTTTAGGCTATGCCTTTAAAATTTTGTTACAGATTCCAAACAGAAAAGTCGAAAAATGTAAATAAATCACTATTGGGTGTGAAAAGAAAAATAAACATAATTCTAAATGATTCCATTGGAGAGATATCTGCCATACAACTGGTTGTAGCAAAGCAATTTGGGGGCTTCTTGTCTCTTATTCCTTTGTTGCTCTGGAGAGGATACTAACCTGCTTCTGGTTGCATTGTTTTGGTTAAGTCTAACACCAGCTTTCTTGGATGCATTGTTTTGGTTAAGTCTAACACCAGCTTTCTCTGCTCCTTTCTCCCTTTTGGACTGGGGGGCGGGTGGGAGTGGTGTGGTGCAGAGAGGCAGCTTCCCTGGTCTCTTGACCAGGGGGTTCTTGTGCAGTCTGTTAATTGTAAATATCTGTAAATATTGTAACTCCTGGATATTTTGTACATATTCATTGCATTCCATTGCAGATTGTACTTTTGCCTGTAAATACAGCTTGCATTTGCTTCCAACTGAGCTGGTCTGGCAAAGTTAATAAGCTGGTCTGGCAAAGTTAATGTTGGAAGGGAAATTTCAACCTACATGTGGCAAAATGATGAGAGATGCATCATACGCAGACTCCCAAACTGGCCATCCAGCTGATCATCAGGCCTTGAGATTTTATAGTGCTTTGAAAGAGCAATCTTAAGAATTTATTCTTCATGTTGCTTTTCCCATGTGCAATTTTAAAGAAATCAGATACTTAAATTGAATGCATGTCCGAGGAGCTGCTGGACAAACTCAGACCCCAAACGAGAGACTACAGGGCAGGTAATCTTGGAAGAAGGGAATCCTACAGAGAAACCATCCAAGCATACAGGGATTTAATATGCTTGTTCTGTATTTAATTTTCTTTTAGTTTCAGAACCATTTCACAATTGATAGTTATACCTCTATTTCTGAACAACAGTTAACAAAAATAATCTTTCAGTCACATTTTATTGCTTTTTATTGTAGCAGAGTCTTCCAATTTTTTTTGATTACCAAAGTGATGGCTTTGCATGGATGTCACAGTGTACCAGAAAGATGGAGGACATCAAAGAGATGTGAGGTAAACTTCAAACTTACAGGAATTCTTTGTGCTAGCTTTGACTGGGGTAGAGATAATTTTCTTCCTTCTGCCTAGTGTGGGGATATGTTTCATATTTGTGCTGGGAGCATGCTAATCACACAGGGATGTTTTAGTTATTGTGAGGTAGAGCTCACCCAGAGTCAAGGCCTCTTCTGCTTTTCACTTCATCCCATTTTTGTGCTGTGGGCTTGGGGTGCACAAGGTGCTCTTGGAAGGTGACAAAGCTGAAACAGCAGACCAAAACTGACCAAAGGAAGATTCAATATGACATCATGCTCAGTATATAAAACTGGGAAACAAGAAGGAAAGAGGAGAAATTTTGAGTTATGGGGTTGTCTGTAACCATTACAGTAGTGAAGTCTTGCTTCAAGTGTTGACTGAACACCGCCCTGCAGATGGGAAGTAGTGAATGAGTTTCTTGTTTTGCTTTGCTTCTTATGCTTTGCTTTTGCATTACCTATTAAACTGCTTTTGTCTCAACCCATGAGTTTTCTGTTTTACTCTTCTAGTTCTCTCCTCCACCACCAGGAGGGGCAGAAAGCGAGTGAGAGAGAGACTGTGTGGTACCTATTTTCTGGCTCTTTAATGATTTAAAACACATCTTGAGTCCTGTGTCCAGTTCTGGGCCTGTCAGTTTAGGAAAGATGTTGAGATGCTGGACGGTGTCCAGAGAAGGGCAACAAAACTGGCGAGGGGTCTGGAGCACAGCCCTGGGAGGAGAGGCTGAGGGAGCTGGGGTTGCTTAGCCTGGAGAAGAGGAGGCTCAGGGGAGACCTTCTTGCTCTCTGCAACTCCGTGAAGGGAGTTTGTAGCCAGGCAGGGGTTGGTCTCTTATCCCAGGCAACCAGCACTAGAACAAGAGGACACAGTCTCAAGCTGCACCAGGGGAGGTTCAGGCTGGATATTAGGAAGAAGTCCTTCCCAGAAAGAGAGATTGGCCATTGGAATGTGCTGCCCAGGGAAGTGGTGGAGTCACCATCCCTGGAGGTATTTAGGAAGAGACTGGATGTGGCACTTGGTGCCATGGTTTAGTTGATGAGATGGTGTTGGGTGGTAGGTTGGACTCGATCTCTGAGGTCTTTTCCAACCTGGTTAATTCTAATTCTAATTCTAACTCTAATTCTAATTCTAATAAAAGAATCTGACAAATTATATGTTTATTTTGCTGAACAGAATTTTTCATTTTCAGATGATATGTTCATTTTGAAATTCCAAAATTGAAAAATGGAACCAACTTTCAACTTGAGAAATTCCTGACTCTCTTGTTGTCATAAACAGAAAATTCAACAAGGAGAAATATTTAAGGATGTGCATATGTTGTGAATTGACCCAGAGATTTTCACAATGTTTCTGAAAGGCTGAGCCCTTCAGACACCTTTTGTTTTTGGAGGGGGTGGGGAAGTGGGGGAGGGAAATCCCTTAATCAGCAAATAATTTGAAATCTTATTCTCTTTCTGTTTGAAAATGTGTGAAAAAAAAATCTACCACAATAAACTGTTCTGGAATGCTAGAAGTAATAGTAGCAGTGGCAATGGACTTATAAAGAACCTATGTTTATCATATCCAGTTAAGGATTTTTGTGGAGTATTCTAGAAGAGTGTCTCCACAATATTTAGAAAAGAGACCACATGAAACAACATCAGTGCAAAATGTAAAATGAATGAACCCAGGCTGAGGACTAGAACACCAGCATAGTGGTCAGGAAATGACAGCATTCTCATTTGCTGGAGAATACATACATAGAATACATAGAATAAACCAGGTTGGAAGAGACCTTCAAGATCATCACGTCCAACCCATCAACCAATCCAACACCACCCAAACAACTCACCCATGGCACCAAGCACCCCATCAAGTCTTCTCCTGAAAACCTCCAATGATGGTGACTCCACCACCTCCCCAGGCAGCCCATTCCAATGGGCAATCACTCTCTCTGTATAGAACTTTTTCCTAACATCCAGCCTAAACCTCCCCTGGCACAGCCTGAGACTGTGTCCTCTTGTTCTGGTGCTGGCTGCCTGGGAGAAGAGACCAACATCCATCTGTCTACAACCTCCCTTCAGGTAGTTGTAGAGAGTAATAAGGTCATCCCTGAGTCTCCTCTTCTCCAGGCTAAGTAACCCCAGCTCCCTCAGCCTCTCCTCACAGGGCTGTGTTCCAAACCCCTCACCAACTTTGTTGCCCTTCTCTGGACTCATTCCGGCAAGTCAACCTCCTTCCTAAACTGAGAACTGGACACAGTACTCAAGGTGTGGCCTAACCAGTGCAGTGTACAGGGGCAGAATGACCTCCCTGCTCCTGCTGGCCACACTGTTCCTGATACAGGCCAGGATGCCATTGGCCTTCTTGGCCACCTGGGCACACTGCAGGTTCATGTTCAGCCTACTATCAACTAGTACTCCCAGGTCCCTCTCTGCCTGGCCGCTCTCCAGCCACTCTGACCCCAGCCTGTAGCACTGCATGGGGTTGCTGTGGCCAATGTGCAGAGCCCGGCACTTGGATGTGTTCAATCTCATGCCGTTGGACTCTGTCCATCTGTCCAGCCTATTGAAGTCCCTCTGCAGAAATAACAATGAGGGTAAACATAACTGCCACCTGTGGCTTCAGCAGACAGATTTGGCCTATTTTGGAGACTGATCAACAGAGTCCCTTGGGAGGCAGTTCTGAGGAGTCCAGGAAGTCTGGACACTGTTCAAGAGGGAAGTCTTAAAGGTACAGAAACAGGCTGTCCCCATGTGCTGAAAAATGAGTCACAGTATCACAGTATCACAGTAACTAAGGTTGGAAGAGACCCCAAGGATCATCAAGTCCCACCTGTTCCAACAGACCTCACAACTAGATCATAGCACCAAGTGCCACGTCCAATCTCCCCTTGAACACCTCCAGGGACGGCGACTCCACCACCTCCCTGGGCAGCACATTCCAATGACGAATGACTCGCTCAGTGAAGAACTTTTTCCTCACCTCGAGTCTAAACCTCCCCTGACACAACTTGAGACTGTGTCCCCTTGTTCTGGTGCTGGTTGCCTGGGAGAAGAGACCAACCCCCTCCTGTCTACAACCACCTTTCAGGTAGTTGTAGAGGGCAATGAGGTCGCCTCTGATCCTTCTCTTCTCCAGGCTAAACAATCCCAGCTCCCTCAGCCTCTCCTCATAGGGCTTGTGCTCAAGGCCTCTCACCAGCCTTGTTGCCCTTCTCTGGACACGTTCAAGTGTCTCGATGTCCTTCCTAAACTGAGGGGCCCAGAACTGGACACAGTACTCAAGGTGTGGCCTAACCAATGCAAAGTACAGGGGCACAATGACCTCCCTGCTCCTGCTGGCCACACTATTCCTAATACAGGCCAGGATGCCATTGGCCTTCTTGGCCACCTGGGCACACTGCTGGCTCATGTTTAGGCGGGTGTCAATCAGCACCCCCAGGTCCCTCTCCGTTTGGCAGCTCTCCAGCCGCTCTGACCCCAGCCTGTAGCTCTGCATGGGGTTGCCGTGGCCAAAGTGCAGCACCCGGCACTTAGACTTATTAAATGCCATCCCATTGGACTCTGCCCATCTGTCCAGTCGGTCAAGGTCCCTCTGCAGAGCCTTTCTACCCTCTAACTGACTAACATTTGTTCCCAACTTGGTGTCATCTGCAAACTTGCTGATGACTGACTCAACCCCCTCATCCAGATCATCAATGAAGATGTTAAAGAGGATGGGGCCCAGCACTGATCCCTGGGGGACGCCACTGGTGCCTGGCCGCCAGCCGGATGTGGCACCATTCACCACCACTCTCTGGGCTCGGCCCTCCAGCCAGTTCCTAACCCAGCACAGAGTGTTGTGGTCCAAACCACAAGCTGACAGCTTAGCCAGCAGTTTACTGTGGGGGACGGAGTCAGCAGGGAATAAGGCCAGTATAGATGAATAGAGAGATCTGGTTGCTGCTTAGGGAGAAAATGAGAGCCTGTGGTCTTTGGAAGAAGAGTCAGGCCACTCAGGAGGACTATAAGATTGTCTTTTCCAACCTTATTGATTCTATGATTCTATACATTCAGGTTACAGCTAACACACAAGTTACTTTGCATAGTACAGAAGAAACAGTTATATACACACACACCAATTAAGCCCATCCTCTCACTCAATTAGATAAACTCTAGAACAGTCACAAATGGTTTGATACCCCAAATAATGACATTTATTAGAAATACCTTCCTCAAACGATTACATAATCTACTCAACATAATATATATTTTGATATATATTCATACACATAAATATACATACAGACACACACAAATCCTCTATAGGAAACTTATATATATGAATAGTCTTATGAACATATGCATGTGCATGTTCATGTGCATTTGTATGCATTTATATGTATATATATATACACACAAACACACACATTTGTACAAACCCCCCCAAAAATAGTTATACTTACATTGGGCAGAAGCATATAAAGTGTGTGATCACAGGATCATAGGATCATGGAGGTGACCTTCAAAGATCATCAAATCCACCCCCCCTGCCAGAGCAGGACCATAGAATCCAGCTCAGGTCACACAGGAACACATCCAGATGGGTCTGGAAAGTCTCCAGAAAAGGAGGCTCCACAACCTCCCTGGGCAGCCTGTTCCAGTGCTCTGTGACCCTCACAGTGAAGTTCCTCCTCATGCTGAGGTGGAACCTCCTGTGCTGTAGTTTATACCCATTGCCCCTTGTCCTGTCACAGGGTGCAAGTGAGCAGAGCCTGTCCCCTCCTTCTTGACTCCCAGCCCTCAGATATTTATAAACATTTATTAAATCTTGTCTCAGTCTTCTCTTCTCCAGGCTAAGCAACCCCAGCTCCCTCAGCCTCTCCTCACAGGGCTGTGCTCCAGACCCCTCCCCAGCCTCCTTGCCCTTCTCTGGACACATTCAAGTGTCTCAATGTCCTTCTTAAATTGTATGCACTCTGTTCTTCATCTCTAAATGTTGAGTAACAGTAAAAATTAGAATAGAATAGAATAGAATAGAATAGACCATGTTGGAGGAGACCTCCAAGATCATCGTGTCCAACCCATCATCCAACACGAAAATTAGTTATGACTTCTGCCAGTTGTCCCAGTAGCTCAATGTTAGAGGATTATTAACAGTTAATTTGGCACAAAGTGCTTAAAATATTCAATGATTTTATGATAGTCTGTTTCAGTGAGACTGAAAATATTCATCAACAGAACAAAACAAAACAAATAATACTTCCCCTTTCTTAGCATTCATGTAATTTAACTGAGCAACTGGACTGCATTAATGTTATTTCACCATGGATTTCTAAAATCAGTATAAACAGAAGTTGCCAGTTGCCAACAAATAAAATGAAAACCAAAACCAAAACCAAAACCAAAACCAAAACCAAAACCAACTATGTGTTCAGGTTGTACAGCTGCATAACTGCCCGAAAGGAGGTTGCAATGAGGCAGGATTCAACTTGTTCTCTCTAGCATGAGGTGATAGGATGAGAGGAAATGTCCTGAAATTGTGACAGCTGTCAAGCATTGGAATAGGTTACCCAGGGAGGTGGTGGAGTCACCATCCCTGTAGGAGTTCAAGAAACAGGTGGACATGAATCTTTGGGATGTGGTTTAATAGCCCTGGTGGTGTTAGGTTGAAGGTTGGGCTCAATTATCTTAGAGGTCTTTTCCAACCAGAAAACATCTGTGATTCTATGACAAGATGAGCAAGGAAGTCTTTACAATTAGCTGTTGAACTAAGTTCACGACTCATGACACACTCATGAATGCCCCTGTCCAGTGCCAGAATAAATATTTGATATCATATGAGATCATAATAGTTATGAGCTTAACGTTTGTTTCAGTGTAGAAAACTCTGTTTATACACATGGAGGTCTAATTCAAATGCTGAAGTGACTTATTCTGATGTTTGGAGTTGTAAATAATTAATTGTACACAAAACTGAGGACTATGTAACACTGACAATTTCAAAGTCAAATTAAACATCTCTCTCCAGAACAAAGGCATGAGGTAAGCACATAAAACTGGATTGATGAGCTGTTGCAGAGAATTTATGATTCATATTCTTGTGGTTAGATGAATGACTAACTAGCTGTAAGATTGAGTGTGTGACTTTTAAAATTCGATGGCAATTATCCTCAGAAGAAAACCTTTGAGGGTCTATTGTTACTCATTAGTAAGAATCCACTATGTGACAACCAGTTCAGTATTTAAACAAAATCCACATTTGCAAGACCAAGGTACATTTAGTGGTTTCAAAACTTGCTGGAATGCCTATTTATATAACATCGCCACTTTATCTAGTATGGTGCTTAAGTAGTTGATTTTCCACTATCAAAATTTTCAGCATCTTAGTGTTTTCCAAACTTAACCAAGAAAATTAATGAAGAACATATGCGGTGGTTTTAGGCTATGCCTGTAAAATTTAGTTACAGATTGTGAGCAGAAAAGTAGAAAAGTATAAATAAATCACTATTGGGTGTG
The DNA here is from genome assembly GCF_014839835.1 of Dryobates pubescens. Classification (NCBI taxonomy): domain Eukaryota; kingdom Metazoa; phylum Chordata; class Aves; order Piciformes; family Picidae; genus Dryobates; species Dryobates pubescens. The sequence continues at coordinate 3,252,554 of NC_071620.1, forward strand.
AAAAGAAAAGCAAAAGATTATTCTAAACAAATTCATTGGGTAAATATCTAGAATAAGAGGAGCTGTATCTTAACAACTCTCTCTCTTCTCTTCTGATCTCTGACTGTTTGCTTAGCTTGGGTGAGACAATCTGCTTGTTGGCTGGCCTTGGCTAAGTCCAACCCACTGCTTCTCTCTCCACTCCTCTTTTTCTCTTGGAACAGAGGGGTAGGGGACAGGGGCAGTGGAACGGCTTTCCTAGTCTCTGACCAGGGGGTTTTTGTGTTCTTTGCTAATTGTAAATATCTGTATAATCTTGTCACTCCTGTTGGTCTCTTCTCCCAGGCAACCAGCACCACAACAAGAGGACACAGACTCAGGCTGCACCAGGGGAGGTTTAGGCTGGAGGTTAGGAAGAAGTTCTACACAGAGAGAGTGATTGCCCATTGGAATGGGCTGCCCAAGGAGGTGGTGGAGTCACCATCACTGGAGGTGTTCAGGAGGAGACTTGGTAGGGTGCTTGGTTTCATAATTTAGTTGATTAGGTGGTGCTGGATGATAGGTTGGACACGATGATCTTGAAGGTCTCTTCCAACCTGGTCTATTCTATTCTATTCTATTCTATTCTATTCTATTCTATTCTATTCTATTCTATTCTATTCTATTCTATATTTTGTACATATTCATTGCATTCCATTGCAGAGTGTAGTTCTTGCTTGTAAATAGAGCTTCATTTGCTTCTGAGTTGGTCTGGCAAAGTTAATGCTGGGGGGAAATTTCAAACCACCACAAACATACTTCAGTACCATTATCAAAAAGAACAACTCTGTTCTTTTTAAAAGTCACAATATTCACAGCAAATAACTTAGTGAATTTAGCCTGTATTATTTTCCTCACAGATTAAATAGTATAAAGTTTTGGTAAGCTTTTTAAACACTTATTTACTCATTAAATATCAACATTCCATGCTGGATATTTTAAATCTAAAATTCTTTAAGCTACTGAGGTCTGTACTTTCTGTGTTTGGAGTGAGAGAACTCAATCTGACAATAAAGAAATATTTTAAATGTATGTGGTAGATTATATCAGACCCAACTTGGTAGGCTGGAGAGATGGGCAGGTGTGTGTGGAGATGTCATCTCCCCCTCCTTCCCCATCCCACCCCCCTCAAAGCCATGTGTCTATACCAGCTGTGGCTAAGGCAAAGACCCGTTCAGAAAAGCAAGGAACAGGGATTAGCAGCAGCTGATCTTTATCAGGCATCTGGCACTTCCTTTTTCTTGTCTTTTGTCAGCTCAGAATGCCCACTGATCATAGCATGATAGTATCAGTCAGGGTTGGAAGGGACCACAAGGATCATCTAGTTGCAACACCCCTGCCAGGGGCAGGGACACCCCACACTAGATCAGCCTGGCCAGAGCCTCAGCCAGCCTGGGCTTAAGCACCACCAGGGATGGGGCCTCAACCATCTCCCTGGACAACCCATTCCAGGGCTTCACCACTCTCATGGGGAAGAACTTCCTCCTCACATCCAGCCTGAATCTCCCCACCTCCAGCTTCATTCCATTCCCCCTCATCCTATCACTACCTGATATCCTGAGAAGTCCCTCCCCAGCCTTCCTGTAGACCCCCTTCAGATCCTGGAAGGCCACAATTAGGTCACCTCGGAGCCTTCTCTTCTCCAGACTGAACAGCCCCAACTCTTTCACTCTGTCCTCATAGGAGAGGTGCTCCAGCCCTCTGATCATCCTCATGGCCCTTCTCTGGACACCTTCCAGCACCTCCAGATCCCTCTTGTAATAGGGGCTCCAGAATTGGATGCAGTACTCCAGGTGGGGTCTGAACAGAGCTGAACAGAGGGGGAGAATCACCTCCCTTGGCCTGCTGGCCACACTTCTCCTGATGCAGCCCAGGATCTGATTGGCTTTCCGGGCTGCAAGTGCTCACTGCTGGCTCCTGTTGAGCTTCTCATCCACCAGCACCCCCAAGGCTTTTTCTTCAGGGCTGCTCTCAAGCCAGTCCCTGCCCAGCCTATATCAGTACTTGGGATTGCCCAGAGCCAGCTGCAGGACCTTGCACTTGGTCTTGTTGAACCTCATGAGGTTGTCATGGGCCCAGCTCTGCAGCCTGTCAAGGTCCCTTTGGATGGATCCCTTTCCTCCAGGGTGTCTGCTGCAGCACACAGCTTGGTGTCATCAGCAAACTTGCTGAGGGTGCACTCAATGCCACTGTCCATGGTACTGACAAAGATATTGAACAAGCCTGGTCCCAGGACTGATCCCTGAGGGACTCCGCGTGTCACTGGCCTCCACTGGGACATGGACCATTGACAGCCACTCTTTGGGTGTGGCCATCAAGCCAGTTCTGTATCCATCTAGTGGTCCACCCATCAAACCCATGTGTCACCAGTTTGGAGACCAGGATGTGGTGCAGGACAGTGTCGAAGGCTTTGCTCAGGTCCAGGTAAACAACATCAGTTTCTTGCCCCTCAGTTATGAATGTTGTCACCTATTCATAGAAGGCCACCAGGTTTGTCAGGCAGGATTTGCCCTTGGTGAAGCCATGCTGACCATTCCAAATCACCTTTTCACTATTCTTCTGAGTCAGTAGTGCCTCCAGGAGGATTATGATCTTTCCGGGCACAGAGGTGAGACTGACTGGCCTGTAGTTCCCTGGTTCTTCCTTATTGCCTTTTTTGAAAATGGGAGTAATGTTTCCCCTTTTCCAGTCTGTGGGGACTGCCCCAGACTGCCATGGCTTTTGGAATATAATAGACAGGGGTTTAGCAACCTCATCTGCCAGTTCTCTCAGTACCCGTGGGTGTATCCCGTCGGGTCCCATGGACTTGAACACTTTCAGGTTCTTCAGGTGATCACCAACCTGATCTTCACTTACCATGGGCAGTTCTTCCTCCCCGTCCCTGCCATTGTCTTCCATAACCTCAGAAGTGTGGCTAGAGGCCCTTGCAGTGAAGACTGAAGTAAAGTAGTTATTGAGTACCTCAGCCTTTTCCTCATCACTTGTGACCATGTCACCAGTTTCCTTTCTGAGGGGGCCCACACCTTCCCTAGTCATCTTCTTCCCATTCATATACCTGTAGAAGTTCTTAGCGTTCCCTTTAACCTCCCTGTCTGGATTCAATTCAAACTCTGCTTTGGCTTTCCTAACCAGGTCTCTTGTTGCTCGGGCAGCTTCCTTATATCCCCCCTGTTCCAGCTGTCCTTCCCTCCACTGCCTGTAGAGTTTCTTTTTAAGTAATAGTGTGTCCAGCAGCTCCTTGCTCATCCAGGCAGGCCTCCTAGCATTCTTTCCTGCTTTTCTCTTTGTTGGTATACATAGCTCCTGGACACAGAGGAGTCTTTGAATACTGACCAGCTGTCCTGGGTCCCTCTTCCCTCCAGGGCTTCATCCCACGACACTCTGGCTATCAGATCCCTGAAGTGATCAAAGTCTGCACACCTAAAGTCTAGGGTTGTAAGCTCAGAATACTTCCTCCTGATTGCCCTGAGGATCTTAAATTCAACTGCTTCATGGTCACTGCAGCCAAGGCTGTCTCTGAGCCTCACATTGGTTACCAGCACTTCCCTGTTGGCGAGAACAAGGTCCAGCATAGCACCTTTTCTTGTTGGTTCCTCTACCATTTGGAGGAGGAAGTTGTCTTCTATGCAGTCTAGGAACATCCTGGATTGCTGGTGTCTTGATGTGTTGTCCTTCCAGCAGATGTCAGGGTGGTTGAAATGACCCATGAGGACCAGGGCTTGTGACCTGGAAGCTGCTTCTATTTGCCTGTGGAGGGCCTCATCTGCTTGGTTCTGCTGGTCAGGTGGCCTGTAGGAGACCCCCACAGTAATATCTCCTTCCCCTGTCTTGCTTTTCATTTTAACCCATACACTCTCAACCAGCTCATCATCCCTCCCCAGGTGGAGCTCCACTGCTTCCAGCTGGTTATTGACATAGAGGGCAACAGCTCCTCCTCTCCTTCCCTGCCTATCCTTCCTAAAGAGCTTATACCCATCTATCCCTACATTCCAGTCATGGGAATCATCTCACCAAGTTTCAGTAATAGCCACTATGTCATGGCATCCCAGCAGCACAGTGGCCCTTAATTCATCCTGTTTGTTGCCCAAGCTGCATGCATTTGGACAGAGGCACTTCAGCTGGGCTGGCCCTGTCCTCCTCTGGTGCCAGTTCCCCTCGGTTTCCACAGAATGTCCTGGTGCATCATTCGTGGCTTGCCTCAGGGCTGCAAGTTGAGAGCCCTTACTAGCTCTCCATCCCTCTGCCTCTGCTGAGCTGTCCCTCTGTTTGTCACAGGCCAGCAAGAGACTATTAACCCCTTCCCCCTTCAAGTCTAGTTTAAAGCCCTATCAATGAGCCCTGCCAATTCCTGCCCCAGGATCCTTTTCCCCCTCTGGGACAAGTGTGTCCCATAAGTTGTTTTCAGCTCTGGTGCCTTGTAAACCAAGCCATGATTGTAGAACCCAAAGCCCTGTCGATGGCACCAGCCCCGGAGCCATGAATTGACCTGTTGGCTCTTCCTCAATGTTCCCTTGTCCATCGCTGACGTTAGAGGGATAGCAGAGAACACAACTTGAGCTCCTGATCCCTTTAGCAGTTGCCCTAAGGTTCTGAAATCTCTTTAAATTGATTGTGAGCCTCTCATTGTTGCATCATTACTACCCACCTGAAAGACCAGCAGTGGGTAGTAGTCTGAAGGACTCACGAGTTTGGGAATTTTATCTACAACATTCTTTACTTGGGCACCAGGGAGGCAGCAGACCTCTCTATGAAATGGGTCTGGTCTGCATATTGGGCCCTCTGCTCCCTTCAGTAGAGAGTCTCCTATAACAGTGACCCTACGAGGTTTCTTTTCCAGATTAGTTTTGATGGCTGGCCTGAGGCAACCTGTCATTGGTGCAGCTTCTGACCTTCTTGAGTCCTCAACCTTACCAATGACATGTTCCTCCTGCAGAGCCTCATACTTGTCATTGGTGCAGCTTCTGACCTTCTTGAGTCCTCAACCTTACCGATGACCTGTTCCTCCTGCAGAGCCTCATACCTGTCATTGGTGCAGCTTCTGACCTTCTTGAGTCCTCATCCTCACTGATGACCTGTTCCTCCTGCAGAGCCTCATACCTATTCTGTAAGTGCACCGTAGGCAGCACACTGCTCAAAGTGGCAGGCTTTCTCCGTTTGCATTTCTTCCGTCGGGCAGAGACCTCTCATAGAAGTGTTTAAATGTTTTAAATTTAAGAGGCAACAATAGCAACCAGGACAAGTTCTGGATAGAATCTGATGTGTTGATTCTGAGCAAGCAGAAGGAAAATTCAGAGCCCCTGAATCACATTTTTAACAGATAAGTGCTCTCATAACTCCCACCCATTATTTTATTGGAAGTGGCAATATTAATTGAAACAGGCTCAGTAGAGAATGAACTTATAGCACCTGTAACACTCATCACTGCACAGAAAGAACAGTCATTGTTTGGGAGCACCTGCATTCTTTTTGTTCCAGTGAAATTAATTACTCTGAGAATAATATCATTCAAATGTGTAACATTATTTTGCTATGGATAATAAAATAATTTTTAAAACAGGTATTCCTATGACATGGACCTCTCATGATACTGAGAAAACAATTTTTAAACCTCAAATAAGTTTCTGTGCAACTGATTCAAGCTATTCTTAGTATTTACATATCAAGCAAACCTTGGAGACAAACCTGTTCAAATGTTTAGGTACATTTGCTGGAAGGTGTCTAGAGAAGGGCAACAAAGTTGGGGAGGGGTTTGGAGCATAGCCCTGGGAGGAGAGGCTGAGGGAGCTGGGGTTGCTTAGCCTGGAGAAGAGGAGGCTCAGGGGAGACCTTCTTGCTCTCTGCAACTCCCTGAAGGGAGGTTGCAGCCAGGTAGGGGTTGGTCTCTTCTCCCAGGCAACCAGCACCAGAACAAGAGGACACAGTCTCAAGCTGTGCCAGGGGAGGTTTAGGCTGGATGTTAGGAAGAAGTTCTTCATAGAAAGAGAGATTGTCCATTGGAATGTGCTGCCCAGGGAGGTGGTGGAGTCACCATCACTGGAGGTGTTTAGGAAGAGAGTTGATGGGGTGCTTGGTGCCATGGTTTAGTTAATTAGATGATGATGGATGACAGGTTGGACTCGATGATCTCAAAGGTCTCTTCCAACCTGGTCTGGTCTATTCTATTCTATTCTATTCTATTCTATTCTATTCTATTCTATTCTATTCTATTGTTTTTTCCACAAACAAGTATAACAGCACTAAAAATAGCAATGAAATTATAAATAAGATTCTCCTGTAAGAGGTTGAGGTTAATTTAATGAGAGGTCCTGTCTCTGAATTTCTACTGGAGTAGAGATGACAACCTGATATAAGTTAGCATTTTGTTTGTACTTGTTACCACTTTAGTTTTATGCTTAATGCTCATTTAGTTTCAAAGCACAAATTCTATATCCAAAACACATTACTAATTTTCCAAAAAGTTATTGCACACTGCCTTTATCCAAAGTTCTCTAAGATGTCATGGATTGCAATTGCTGTGTAATTATCAAAGCAGCTGAGCTTCTGCATAATCAACTCAGGGACATATTGACTGGATTTAGAGCTCTGCAAGTGCCTGGGCTGTGTTCATTCATAGTAGTATTAGAGAGGAAATAATTTATCTCTACTAGGACAGGCTACAATAAACTTTCAGATATCATGGTGAATTTTTTCTTCTCGTTTCCTTTCTGCAAAGCTGCTGTAGTTCCTAGTATCTAAGGGGATCTGTCTAAGAGTATCTCTTTATAGATATTTATATTTGGACTTCTGCAAGGCCTTTGACACAGGGCCCCATAACATCTTACTTGTCAAGTCAGAGAGATACAGGTTTGATGGGTGGACTGTTCAGTGGGTAAGGAATTGGCTGGATGGTCACATCCAGATGTCAGTGCTCAATGTCTCAGAGCTCAGATGGAGAGCAGTGACAGTGGTGCCCTTCAGGGGTCTGTACTGGGACCTGTGCTGTTTTTATCAATGCCATAGATGGTGGGATTGAGTGCACCATCAGCAAATTTGCAGAGGACATCAAGTTGAGTGGTGCCATCAATAGGCGAGAAGGACAGAATGGCATCCAGAGGGACTTGGACAGGCTGGAGGGGTGGCCCAGGTGAACTTCATGAGCATCAATAAGGGCAAATACAAGGTCCTGCACTTGAGCCAGAACAATCCTCACTATCAATACAGACTGGGGGATGAGGTGATAGAAAGCAGCCCTGAGAAAAAGGACTTGGGGGTGCTGACAGATGAGAAGCTGGACATGAGCAGACAGTGTTGTCTTGCAGACAGTGTAGACTTGCAGCCCAGAAGACCAATCACATCCTAGGCTACATCAAAAGAAGCATGGCCAGCAAATCAAGAAAGGTGATTCTGCCTCTCTACTCTGCTCTGGTAAGACCACAGCTGGAGTACTGCATCCAGTTCTGGAGTCCTCAGTACAGGAAGGGTATGGACCTGATGGAGCAGCTCTAAAGGAGGGCCACAAAAATGATCAGGGGGCTGGAAGACCTCTGCTATGAAGACAGGCTGAGGGAGCTGGAGGTGTTCAGCCTGGAGAAGAAGAGGCTCCAGTGAGACCTAATAGCAGCCTGCTAGTATCTGAAAGGGGCCTGCAAGAAGGCTGGAGAAGAACTGTTTAAGAAGGCCAGTGGTGATAGGATGAGAGGCAATGGCTTCAAACTAGAGAAGAGTAGATTTAGATTGGATGTTTGGAACAAGGTCTCTACCATGAGGGTGGCTGAGCACCAGAACCAGTTGCCCAGAGAGGTGGTTGAGGCCCCATCCCTGGAGATATTCAAGGTGAGGATGGACAGGGCTCTGGGTGACATGATCTAGTTGAGGATGTCTCTCCTGACTGCAGAGGGTTTGGACTAGATGACCTTTGGAGGCCCCTTCCAACCCAGACTGTTCTGTGATTCTGTGATCTGGGCACTCCAATTCAAGAGAGACAGAACTACTGCTGAGAGTCCACTGGAAGGCTACAAAGACAATTAGAGGACAGAAACATCTCTTTTATTAGGAAAGGTTGAGAGGTCTGGGTTTTTTTTTCACTTGAGAAGACTGAGAGTGGATCTTATCAATGCTTAGAAATATCTAAAGTGATGGTGTCAAGGGGATGTGGCCAGACTCTTTTTGGTAGTGCACAGTGAGAGGACAAGGGGCAGAATATCCAAATAAGAATGCAGGAAGTTCTACCTAATCATAAAGGAAAACTTCTGCTTTGTGAGGGTGTCTGAGCACTGGAACAGGATGCCCAGATTGGGATCTCCTTCCCTGGACACACTCAGATCCTGCCTGCATGCATTTCTGCAGAACCTGATTTAGGGGAACCTCCTGTAGCAGGAGGGTTAGACTAGATGATCCTCAGAGGTCCCTTCTAACCCTGTGATTCTGCAAATTTGAATACACAAAAGCACATATTGTAAGGAATCAGGTGTAGAAGAATGTAACTAGGGAACTCTGAATGAGGATTTTGGTCTAGAGCAAAAGTTGAATAAGTAGAGGAAAAAAAAAACCAAACAGGAAGCAAAAGCTTAAGCAGAAAATAGAGAAATAGTGAAGATTTATCCTTTTACCTTCCCATGCCACCTTTGGACTATTCTTGCAGAGTATTTACAGAACAGTCATGATAATTCTCTGACACAGCTCTTCTTTTGCAGGACATGCAAGAAGCACTGATGCTGCACATGTGAGAAGACAGCTGCAAAAAGCCAAGGGCTGTAGAAGTTCTTGATGTGTAGAGAACAGAGATTAGTTATTTTCTCCAAACACTTAACCAATGAATAAAAAAAAAATCAAACCAAACAATAACTACAAAAAAAAGTGGGGAATTTTTTTTTTTGCTTCCTGAGGTTAACCTACAGTAATTTATGAGGGTTTTCTGAGGTGGCATAACAAGTTAAATCAGGGATCTGAATCAGAAACTGTATGTCAGCAATCAGCTGGGTATTAATATTCAAAGGAAGTATATTATCTTCACAGGAAAATTGAGAGCATTCACAGATGACCATGAAAGGAGTGAATTTCATTACTTTTCTTAGCCATGATGATTTCTTTTCAGCTAAAAATTATGAAGAATGCTCTGCTATTCTTCCTAGCTTTCAGAATCAACTGCATTGGAAACTATCAGACAATATGAGGATTTCAGAAAAATGAAAGGACTCTTTTGTTTTTAAAAAAGGGCAATTGGAAATTCTCCATGGAAAAATAAAAGTGCTATTACTGAAAAATATACCACTCAATCAGAACCACACACATCTAGGACAGCACAAAAGACACAGCCACTTTAAAATCACAAAAGAGCAAGAATATTGAGGAGTCAGAATCAAAACTTCCCCTGTAGCAGGGACTATCATAGCAATTAGATTCTAAGTAGGATTAGGCCTATTGTCAGAACTTCAATCAGTCAGAGGGAAAAAGGTCAGGTTTTCACCAGTTTGTAGCAATGTGAAAGTCATGCGAAAGACAAAAGTAAAGCTAGCTTAAAGACTGCAAAGCTGTGTTTAGAGCAATGCTTTACATATATGTCATTTCTTCTATTATTTTTTTCCTCTTATTTTTTACTCCTGGGGACTTTTCCAAATGAGTTTAGTGAACATGAACAGGTTTCTTAAACAAGATGTCATATCTCTACCAGTTATGCTTTTTAGATACGTATTAATTTAATACACAGTACCATCTGCAACCAATCATAGCCACTTTTAACATGGTGAAAATTCTTTCTGCAATCTGTGCTGGGCCCCATCCTGCTCAATATCTTTATTGATGATCTGGAGGAGGGGATTGTGTCCATTATCAGTAAGTTTGCAGATGACACCAAGCTGGGGGCAGGAGCTGTTAGAGGGTAGGAGAGCTCTGCAGAGGGACCTTGACAGGCTGAGCAGATGGGCAGAGTCCAAGGACATGAGATTTAACACATCTAGGTGACAGGTTCTACACATTGGCCACAACAACCCCATGCAGTGCTACAGGCTGGGGTCAGAGTGGCTGGAGAGTGGCCAGGCAGAAAGGGACCTGGGGATACTGGTTGACAGCAGCTGAACATGAACCTGCAGTGTGCCCAGGTGGCCAAGGTGGCCAATGGCATCTGTCGTAGTTTGGGCTGGGTGCCCTCTGCTACAGGGGTGTTTCCTGTGTCCAGAAGTCCATCCCAGTGGGCGGACGCAGGAAATTAGGTATTTCTACCATAATCCCTTGCACCACTATAAATTTTGCGGTGGGGTCTGGCACTTCCTCTTTCCTTCCCTCCCCGAGACTTGGTAACTGGGGGAGAGATCTCCCGGCCATGGGCCTGATTGGGCCCAAGGCCACAGGGGGATGGGCAGTCTCAGGCCTGGCCAGCTGAGACTAGCCCAGCAGAGGGAGGGGGAGGAAGGAGCCCTGGGGGTTTTGGATGCACCCTCAGGTGGGGTTTGGAGTCTATCTGGGTTTACTTTGGTTTCTTTCTTGTCACCATGTTTCCTTTTGTGCACACTCACTGTTCTCTATTTAAACTCTCCACTACTTTTGCAATCCGTTTGTCTGAGTCGTTATTTCTGCACGTGGTGGGGAGGGGGTCTGCCCCAACCCATTACAGCATCCTGGCCTGCATCATGAACAGTGTGGCCAGCAGGAGCAGGGAAGTCATTGTGCCCTGTCCTCAGCACTGGTCAGGCCACACCTGGAGTCCTGTGTCCAGTTCTGGGCCCCTCAATTTAGGAAAGATGTTGAGTTGCTGGAAGGTGTCCAGAGAAGGGCAACAAAGCTGGGGAGGGGTTTGGAGCACAGCCCTGTGAGGAGAGGCTGAGGGGGCTGGGGTTGCTTAGCCTGGAGAAGAGGAGGCTCAGGAGAGACCTTCTTGCTCTCTATAACTCCCTGAAGGGAGGTGGTAGCCGGGTGGGGGTTGGTCTCTTCTCCCGGGCAAGCAGCACCAGAACAAGAAGACACAGTCTCAAGCTGTGCCAGGGGAGGTTTAGGCTGGATGTTGGGAAGAAATTGTTCATAGAAAGAGAGATTGGCCTTTGGGATATGCTGCCCAGGGAGGTGGTGGAGTCACCATCCCCAGAGGTGTTTAGGAAGAGACTGGATGGGGTGCTTGGTGCCATGGTTTAGTTGATGAGATGGTGTTGGGTGATAGGTTGGACTTGATGATCTTGAAAGTCTTTCTCCAGCCTGGTTAATTCTATTCTATTCTATTCTATTCTATTCTATTCTATTCTATTCTATTCGTAAATGATGCTTTCTCTCTGAAATTACAAGTTCATTTTTGTAAACATGAAGGGTTTTTCTGACATCCATGCTTCACTAGGAAAACTATATTAGTTTATTTCATGTAAAATACTGACAAATGCCTATGGAATTTCACCTATCTAGTCCAATTATAATTTCTGGAGTAGAACTTCCTTTTATTGTGTGCCCATCTCTCAAGGTTGAGGGCTGGGCCAGGTACTAAACAACTGACAGATGCTTTCTATTAACAATTCTCCCTTCCCTAAGGGCTAACAAAAGTGAATAAGGGAGAGAGACTTATGAACTGTCAAAGAAAACTTAAAGTACTTTAATGAAAATTAAAAATAAAATAAAATATAAGTGAATATATACAAAATTGATGTTTAACACAGCCCTGCTAATGGCAGTCAGTTGGCATTACAGCTGACACTGTGGCAGAAGTCTCAAACCAGACTCTGCAGAAGACAAGAAATGGATTCAGGAACAGGATTCAGGAATACATAGGTTGGGATTGAAGGCAGGTAGGCAGAGTCCTCCTCAGATATTGGGAATGGAAAACTAGGAGGAAGAAGACTGAAAATAAGAGATCTTGACATTCATGATCCCTCAGCTTCATGGAATAAAATGACTGATTATTCAGTTTCAGGCTGCCTGTCTTGTTCACTCCTCCCTGCAGGTGTGGCCTTTTACTCTGCCATGTGGTGCACAGGTGTCATGGATTGAGTTGAACCTGCTGCTCTTATTCATACCATGCCACAGTCATGCCAGCTGCAAAAAGTGAAAGTGCTGACTAGAGCAAAGTATTACAGGCCTTGAACTTCAGACTGCAACATGGGAGACTGCCTGCTCTAGTTGCTGCTTCTGGGTTCCAGGTTCTTGGGTGTGGGCAGCTCTCCGGTGGCACAGCAGCAGAATAGGTGGGAGTCATCTAACTGCTGATTTGGGTTTCCTGTTCCATGCTGGTTTTGGTTTTTTTCCTTGTGTATTTCACTGTGCTTCTTCTGCAAATAGGCTAAGCTAAGGTAATAATGCATTGTATTACTAGATTCATTAGATTATTACCTAAGGTAGTTATGAATTGTGATTGATATCTCATGTGATATTAAACTCCTCTTTATCTCAACCCTAAGTTTTGTGTGTTACTCTTCCCCTCCTTTGTTGGGAGAGCAGGCAGGTTAGCCCTTGTGCTGAACCATTGCAAAAGGATTTAGCAGTGACCTTGGCATGCACACCAACCCTTGGTAGTAAATGTAAACATCAAGCATTATGTCTAATAGAAGCAGACTTTGGCTGTGAAAATAAACCATCAATTTCAGAAAGTTCAGTTATTTATAAGAAATTGAGCTGAAAAGTAAAATCACTAAAAATTACTGAATGAAGAGGCAGATGACATTTTTTATAAGCAGTTCAGAGAGGTGTCGCAATTTCTACACCTGGTTCTCATGGGGGATTTCAGCTTCCTAGATGTCTGCTGGAAATGGAATACAGCAGAGATCATGAGGGAGCCAGCAAGTGAAGGTGCCCTAATGGATAGGGAAGAATTTGTTTGGGAAGTAATGGTTGGAGGCCATCTGGGACACAGCAGTCATGTGATAACTAAGTTTTCAACCCTTGGGGAAACAAGGAGAGGGGCTAGTAAAACTGCCACCTTGGACAAACTTTAGCCTCGTCAGGAAACTGATTGACAAAGTCCCTAGGAAGGCTGCCCTGAAGGATATAAGAGTCCAGGAAGACTGGATGTAAAAGGGAAGTCTTAAAGGCTCTGGAGCAGCTGTCCCTGTGTGCCAAAAAATGAGTCTGTGGGGAAGGTGTCTGGCCTGGCTGAGTAGGGACCTTGGGCTGGACCTCAAGAACAAACGGAGAGTCTGTGGCCTTTGGAAGAGGGGCCAGGTCTCTCCTCAAGAATATAAAGATGGAGTGGAGCTATGCAGGGAGAAAATCAGGAGAGCCAAAGCACAGCTAGAGCTCAACCTAGCTACAGCCATTAAGGATAATAAAAAGTGTTTCTATAAATTCATTAACAACAGAAGGAGGACTAGGGGAAATCTTCATCCTTTGTTGGATGCAGAGGGAGAGTGACTAGGGATGAGGAAAAGGCTGAGGTGCTCAATGCCTGCTTTGCCTCAGTCTTTAACAGTGGATCAAGCAGTTCCCTGGACACCCAGCCTCATGATCTAGGAGTCAGAGAGGGGAATCAGAATGAAGCCTGATCTCCTTCTATGCCCAGGTGACGGTCTGGTGGATGTGGGGCAGGCTGTGGATGTAGTCTGCCTGGACTTCAGCAAGGCCTTTGACACTGTCCCCAACAGCAAACTCCTGGCCAAGCTGTCAGCCCCTGGCTTGGACAGCAGCACTCTGAGCTGGGTTAGGAACTGGCTGGAGGCTGAGCCCAGAGAGTGGTGGTGAATGGTGCCACATCTAGATGGCAGCCAGGCATCAGTGGTGTCCCCCAGGGATAAGTGCTGGGCCCCATGCTGTTCAATATCTTTATTGATGATCTGGAGGAGGGGATTGAGTCCATCATCAGTAAATTTGCAGATGACACCAAGCTGGGGGCAGGAGCTGTTAGAGGGTAGGAGAGCTCTGCAGAGGGACCTTGACAGGCTGGACAGATGGGCAGAATCCAAGGACATGAGATTTAACACATCTAAGTGCCAGGTTCTACACATTGGCCACAACAACCCCAGGCAGTGCTACAGGCTGGGGTAAGGGTGGCTGGAGAGTGGCCAGGCAGAAAGGGACCTGGGGATACTGGTTGACAGCAGCTGAACATGAGTCAGCAGTGAGCCCAGGTGGCCAAGAGGGCCAATGGCATCCTGGCCTGCATTAGGAACAGTGTGGCCAGCAGGAGCAGGGAGGTCATTCTGCCCTGTGCTCTGCACTGGTTAGGTCACATCTTGAGTCCTGTGTCCAGTTCTGGGTTCCTCAGTTTAAGAAGGACATTGAGACACTTGAACGTGTCCAGAAAAGGGCAACGAGGGTGGGGAGAGGCCTTGAGCGCAGCCCTGTGAGGAGAGGCTGAGGGAGCTGGGGTTGTTTAGCCTGGAGAAGAGGAGGCTCAGGGGAGGCCTTATTGCTGTCTACAACTCCCTGAAGGGAAGTTGTAGCCAGGTGGGGGTTGGTCTCTTCTTCCAGGCAGCCAGCACCAGAACAAGAGGACAGAGTCTTAAGCTGTGCCTGGGGAGGTTTAGGCTGGAGGTGAGGAGAAAGTTCTTCACAGAGAGAGTTGTTGGCCACTGGAATGTGCTGCCCAGGGATGTGGTGGAGTCACCATCCTTGGAGGTGTTCAAGAGGGAATTGCACGTGGCACTTGAAGCCATGGTTTAGTTAGTCATGAGGTGTTGGGTGACAGGTTGGACTTGATGATCTATGAGGTCTTTTCCAATCTTATTGATTCTAAGATTTTATGAAATGAGGCAGTGGTCAGTGACTGTACACCACTTAGAAGCACACAAGTCTGTGGGGCCAGATGGGCTATAGTCAAGTGTGCTGAGGGAGTTGGCAGATGTGCTCCCCAAGCCACTTTCTATTATCTGCCTGAAGTCCTGGCTGACTGGGGAGGTCTCAAAGGACTGGAGGGTAGCAAATGTGACACCCATCTACAGGAAAGGCAGAAAAGAGGATCCAGGAAACTATAGAGCTGTCAGGATGACCTTGGTACCAGGGCAGGGCATGGAGCAGGGCATCTCAAGCACCATTACATGCCATATAGAGGACAACCAGGGGATCAGGCCCAGCCAGCATGGGTTTATGAAGGGCAGATCCCGCCTGATGAATCTGATCTACTTCCATGACAAGATGACTGACCACTGGATGATGGAAAGGCTGTGGATATTGTCTACCTAGACTTCCTAAAAGCCTTTGACACTGTTTCCCACAGAATTCTTGTGGACAAACTGACTGCTTGTGGCTTGGATGAGCAATGCTCTGCTGGATAAAGTACTGGCTGGGTGAATGGGCCCTAAGAGAGGTAGTCAATGGAATTAAATCCAGATGGCAGCCAGTCACAAGTGGTATTCCTCAGGGCTCAGTGTTGGGACCATTTCCATCTAACATCTTTATTGATGATCTTGATAAGGATACAGAGTGTGTCATCAGTGAATTAGCAGATGACACCAAGTTAGGTGGAGAGCTGATCTGCACCAAGGTAGGGAAGCTCTACAGAGTGACTTGGATAGATTGGATCAGTGGCCAGGGTTAACAGGATGAGCTTCAACAAGGCCAAATGCCAGGTCCTGAACTTGTGGCACAACAATCCCAAGCAATGCTACCGGCTTGGGGCAGTATGGCTGGAAAGCTGTCTAGAAGAAAGAGACCTGGGGGTGCTAATTGAAAAGTGGCCAAGAAAGCCAATGGCATCCTGGCTTGTATTAGAAATGTTATGTGCAGCAGGAGTAGGGAGGTGTTTGTCCCCCTGTATGTGACACTGGTGAGGCCACACCTCCAGTATTGTGTCCAGTTTTGGGCACCTAACAGAAGAAAGAGATCAAGATGGTGGAGCAAGTGTGGAGGAGGGCAAGGAAGCTGTGAAAGGCCTTGAGAGTAAATCTGATGAAGACTGACTGAAGGAGCTGGGGATGGTTAATTTGAAGAAGAGGTGGCTAAGGGGAGGCCTCATGACTCTCTACAAGTATAACAGTATCACCAAGGTTGGAAGAGACCTCGAGGATCATCAAGTCCAACCTGTCTCCACAAACCTCACGACTAGACCATGGCACCAAGTGCCACATCCAATCCCCTCTTGAACACCTCCAGGGATGGTGACTCCACCACCTCCCTGGGCAGCACATTCCAATGACGAACGAGTCGCTGGGTGAAGAACTTTCTCCTCACCTCGAATCTAAACTTCTCCTGGCGCAGCTTGAGACTGTGTCCCCTTGTTCTGGTGCTGGTTGCCTGGGAGAAGAGACCAACCCCTTCCTGGCTACAACCACCTTTCAGGTAGTTGTAGAGGGCAATGAGATCACCCCTGAGCCTCCTCTTCTCCAGGCTAAACAATCCCAGCTCCCTCAGCCTCTCCTCATAGGGCTTGTGCTCAAGGCCTCTCCCCAGCCTTGTTGCCCTTCTCTGGACATGCTCAAGTGTCTCGATGTCCTTCTTAAACTGAGGGGCCCAGAACTGGAAACAGGACTCAAGGTGTGGCCTAACCAATGCAGAGTACAGGGGCACAATGACTTCCCTGCTCCTGCTGGCCACACTATTCTTGATGCAAGCCAGGATGCCATTGGCCCTCTTGGCCACCTGGCCACACTGCTGGCTCATGTTTAGGCAGCTGTCAATCAGCACCCCCAGGTCCCTCTCTGTTTGGGAGCTCTCAGCCACTCTGACCTCAGCCTGTAGCTCTGCATGGGGTTGTTGTGGCCAAAGTGTAACACCCAGCACTTGGACTTGTTGAATGCCATCCTGTTGGACTCTGCCCATCTGTCCAGTCGGTCGAGGTCCCTCTGCAGAGCCTTTCCACCCTCTAACTGACTAACATCTGCTCCTAACTTGGTGTCATCTGCAAACTTGCTGATGACTGACTCAACCCCCTCATCCAGACCATCAATGAGGATATTAAAGAGGATGGGGCCCAGCACTGATCCCTGGGGGACACCACTAGTGCCTGGCTGCCAGCCTGATGTGACGCCATTCACCACCACTCTCTGGGCTCGGCCCTCCAGCCGGTTCCTAACCCAGCACAGAGTGTTGCTGTCCAAGCCACAAGCTGACAGCTTAGTCAGCAGTTTACTGTGGGGGACAGTGTCAAAGACCTTGCTGAAGTCCAGGTAGACCACATCCACAGGCCTCCCCCCATCCACCAGATGGGTCACCTGATCTTAGAAGTACCTGAAAGGATGTTGAGAAGTTGGTGCTGGTCTCTTCTCACAGGTAATTAGTAATAGAACAAGAGGGAATGGTTTCAAACTGGAACAGGGTAGGTTTAGACTAAGCATTAGGAAAATTGCTTTTGACTGAAAGAGCTGTCAGACATTAGAATAGGCACTAAGGGAGGTGATTGAGTCACCATCCCTGGATATTTTAAAGGTCATTTAGATGTGGTGCTTGGGGATATGTTTTAGGGGTGAACTTTGTAGAGTAGAGTTATCAGTGGAACTTGATGATCCCAGGGGTCTTTTCCAACCTGAATGATTCTATGATTCTATGGCTCTATGAATTAGTTCTGTTCTAACTGAAATCAGATATCATCACATCAAACTGGCAGCTGAGAAACAGGTGACACTGCAAAGAAGGTGGGCTACTGTGGTACGTACAACTGCCCAGACAAGTACAAAAAAGCCTGACAAAAGGCTTGCTAGGAGCTGATGAAGATCTGCATGACACCTTGCATGCATTAATTGGTGCCTCTGAGCCCATAAGATCTGGCCCAGGTTTGGTGTTGCGTGGAGGACTCATCCCTCCAATTAATTGCAAAATTGACCTCAGTGCACTCTCAACAGAGTATAAATGGAGTCCTGCTATGGAGACAGTTCAGAGAGCTGGTTTCCATATGTCAAGCAGCTGAATCCTCTCTCCAGAGACTGTGACCTTGTCTAAGGTGTCAATTCCCCTTTTTGGTGAGTGCATGTATTTCGGGCAGCCATGGGGAGATCTTCTCTTTCTGAGTAAGTACCCATTTTGGTTCATCTTTCTAGACAGCTTAACTGGCTGTGCAGCAGTATAATTCTGACTGACATCCACACCTTTAATTTTATTGTGTTGGAAGGAGTAACTTTGATAAATCCACATTTTCAGGTGGCTGCTGTTGTCTGTTTTGTGGGTGCCTCTGTGACAGACAGTCAGTTATTTAATGTAGTCAAGGCCTCCCTCTGCTATAAAAAGTATTTTTAGTTTTCGCTTATAATATTTAAGAATTCAACACCAGTGTTTAAGCATATAACTTAAATCATGATCCCAATGTAGAGTAGGTGATTCCCCTGATCTTGTACAAAATTTAGGTATCTCTCTTGTTATTTAATAGCTATCAGGACTCCTTAGATAAAATGTAAACTCGCAAGTTTAAAGTACAGTTTTATTTAGTTCCATAATAGCCTTTCATATCTCTGTACTCATGAAGCTGGCTTGTGCTTTGTATTTCACCCACCTGGGACATCCCCCTACCATCTTCAGTGCCTTCCTGAGGGGCAATACAGGGCACTTTTGATCGTTTCATACAGCCAGAGAGCAGAGATAGTCAGAGCTTGTAACCAACTTGCAGCCAAGGTGCAGAGGAACCTGGACTCCTCTCTCAGTATAGAAAACAGCACAACAGCAGAGACTTCATAAAGTGAAAGATAGAATACAGTGAGTTACAGGCTCTCTCATTTTGGATAGTACTTGCAAATAAGTAACTATTTGGTTTATAAGTATGATTATACATTCTGTAGCCCACGTTAGTGACTCCACAACAAAGATGGGACATCAGGCATCATATCAGACCATGGCAGCAAAAAATAAAATTTGCTTAGGAGGAGTATTTCCAACTAGGAAAATTAAAAATGTAAAGAGGAGATGAAAGTGAAGATGAATAAATTAAGGTTGCTAGAGAATTTCAAGGCACTTGCTGTGAAATCTGGTCCCACTGAGCAAGGCAGTATGATGGATTCAGAACACAGCCATTCTGGATTGCTGTAAAAGATAGTGACACCTATGTAGGGAATGACAGCCTGTCACACCGATAGGGATAATGATGGCCACCAAGAGAGTCTTTATTTACAAGCAATCACAGACATCATTAAATCCAATGGGTGGGCAAACTACTTGTTTCAGGGCCCAATGGAAAGAGCAATTAGGCCCTCAGAGAGGCACATGCTAAATGTCAGCAACTGTATAGAAGGATAAAAGATTGCTTCCCTGCTAAAATAGGGTCTATTTAGTACCAGTTCCCTCTTGAGAAGGTTTTTCCAATGCACTGAAGGATGAGAACGGGGAATGTCATCACAAGGAATGATAATGCAAAGACTTACTGAGAACTGCACATTTTCAGAAACTCTTTAAGACAAAAGGAGGAAAACACGATGGAAATAAATATGTGATGAGATCCAGGAGCAGCTGGAAGTGCAATATCCCAGGGAAACCCTAAAGAAGATAGACTAATCTTTTAAGGAACCCCAAACTTTCAAGGAGTACAAGCTGACAGAGAGCCCTTTACTTGTTATGCAAGTTCCTAGGAAAAGAAACTGATGGTTCTGTCATGCTGCAGGTTTAGAGCTACATATTAGTCACAACCTAATCTCTTATATATTTAGAAAACATGAAGGTTCTACAGGGCTCATAAGTTCACCAAGTCCAACCTATTACCTAATACCTAACACCTTCTGACAACTAAACCATGGAACCAAGTGCTACATCCAATCTTTTTTGAACACCTCCAAGAGTGGTGACTCCACCACCTCCCCAGGCAGCCCATTCCAGTAGCCAACAACTCTCTGTGAAAAACTTTCTCCTCACCTCCAGCCTGAACCTCCCCTGGCGCAGCTTGAGACTGTGTCCTCTTGTTCTGCTGCTGGTTGCCTGGGAGAAGAGACCAACCCCCATCTGGCTACAACCTCCCTTCAGGTAGTTGTAGAGAGCAAGAAGGTCTCCCCTGAGCCTCCTCTTCTCCAGACTAAGCAACCCCAGCTCTCTCACTCTTTCCTCACAGGGCTGTGCTCGAGGCCTCTCCTCAGCCTTGTTGCCCTTCTCTGGCCACATTCAAGAGTCTCAATGTCCTTCTTAAACTGAGGGGCCCAGAACTGGACACAGGACTCAAGGTGTGGTCTAACCCGTGCTAAGCACAGGGGAAGAATGACTTCCCTGCTCCTGCTGGCCACACTATTTCTGCTGCAGGCCAGGATGCCATTGGCCTTCTTGGTGTTGCAAAAATAAGCACAGCAGATTCAGACTGGCAACTGATTCCATGCTCAAGTAATAAGTAATTCCCTTTACAATAAACAAAGTTTCTTCAGGAGATATCACACATAATGAAGGAACAGGAACTGTTCTTGGCAGTCCTTAAAACATGATTCAAAGATTATTCTCTGATAATGAGAGACCATATAAATTACACAAGTCTGTGGACCCTATATAATGGAAAAAAAGAAACTTCAATACAAAAAAATCATAACGTGACTACTGACATTCAATTCTCTTCACTAAAAAAACCAAACCAAACCACATCACTTAGTTTTGTATCTGTTATGCATTCTTATTTTTGTAAGCTACAGCTGAATGCAGTTGAAAGAGTATGACATCATAAATGCCAACATGCCAAGCTAATATTACAACTTCTGATACAAGATATGCTCTCTTATTCTTGTGCAATAATCACAATCCTAAATGAAAGAAATATAAAAGGCATAGCACACTATTTAACATCCTTGCAAAAAGGGACACTCAAAATGAACAATCTACTGTAAGGAAAAGAGTCTGATGTATGTCTGTAAACATTGCTAAATAAAACCAACTGAGGACCGATGTATGAGCAGAGCCCCTGTGTGCTCGCATTTTGCACATGTTAAGGTAACTCTGTGAGAGACTAAAAGCTTGTCTCTCCTGGTGTGACTCAACAAAGATAAAATCACTTGCTGCTTGCCCAGACAATAGCTGATATGTGTTAGGCAGAGCCCCTGGAACGACTCTTGGAAGGTGCAAAGATAACATTGCTCACTGGACCACAGCTGGCCTGACAACAATGGACCTTCGGGAATATGCATAAGACAAGATAATCTCCACCCATCAAGTACCCTGGAAAGGGAGGATGGTGAGACAATGGATTCACCACCTGTTTATACTTACCTAAGGATGATTTCATGGCCCCTGAATTCTTGAGGGACAATATTTGGACACATACCTAAGGACTAAAAAACTGTATAAAAGACTTGAGCAACTACTGGCTCAGGAGAAGAAAAACAGAGAACCGAAAACACAGATGAAGGAAAACACAGGAGAAGGACAATGCCACTGAGAAAGAAAGCATGAGAGAAAGAAAAGCCTGGGACAATGCTGCTCCGAAGAAAAGAGGCCATGGAGCCTGGAAGAAGTAGACTGAACCTTCTCTCTGTCTCCTAAGATCCACCTGCTGCAACTCATAGAGCTGAAGAGGCTGCCCAGAGGACCGCATCTCTTCTCCAGCCAAAGCCTCAGCACCCTTTCTCTACAGACCCACCATCTACTGCAGCACCTTTCCTCCACAGACTCAAACTGTCTTGGGGGGTGAGAGGTGTGGTAATATAATTCCTTTCCTCTTCTCTCTCTCTCTCTTCTCTCTGTCTGTTCTCTCTCTTCTCTCTGTCTATTCTCTCTCTTCTCTCTGTCTATTCTCTCTCTCTCCCCTTCTGATCCATCCACTTTATTTATGCAATAAATAGTCTAGCTGTTGATATTTTGGCCTTGCTTGTGCCTCTCATTTCACAACACAGGAATATTCAAAAGAACTGAGTCTCTTTCCCTCTCTGGACTGAGACAAACTTCCACACCAATGTCAGAGCAATCCAATTACCTTTGTGTGAAATGAAAACTTGGAGAAGTTCAAGAGAGTGACAGCTCAGGGATTTTTCAGTTGCCTCATGTATATGACTAAGAAAAGTGGATCAATTTTCACTAGTTACAGAGAACTCCTCTTGTTATTTAAAGTGGTCTCTGGGCAAAGGATAGATTCTCCATTCCCTTCCCAAGACATTTTGAAATATGGGAGGACAACACAGGGCTAATATTTCTGTCTCTGTTCCACATGGTGGATATGATGGGTTGATGTGAAACAGGAGAGCTGGATTCACATGCCATGGAGGACCACATCATGTCGTATGTGGCCGTGGTGGTACCAGGCTCTTCAGACCCTCCTAGCAGATATGGAGCACTGGAAGTTGAGAGGCAGGGACATGACCCAAGAAGCAAGGGGGAACAGATACAGGTCCCTGTCAGGAGAGGCAAGGGAAATCCCTCATGGCTCTCCTTACCTTCTCAATTGCCCTTGCACAACAAGTATGGGGCACTGGAGGTTGAGGGTAAGGCAAATGAGAAGGCAGAAGAGATACTATCTGGGTGGTTGCCTAAAGCAAATCTTTTGCATTACGACTTGCACCCTTAAAAAACAGAGGAGGGTAATTGTTATTGGTGATTCCCTCCTGAGGGGAACAGAGGGCCCCATATGTCGGCCAGATCCTTCCCACAGGGAAGTCTGCTTCCTCCCTTGGGCCCAGGTCAGAGATGTTACCAGAAGACTGCCTAGTTTGGTACAGCCCTCTGATTATTATCCCTTGCTCTTTATGCAGGTGGGAAGCAATGAGGTCAAAAGCAGAAGACCAAAAAGCAATCAAAAGGGACTGGGTAAACTGATTGAGTGATCGGGGGAACAGGTAATTTTTTTGTCAACACCCTTAGTTGCAGGAAGGAATACTGAAAAAACAGGGCATGCATGATAAACAAGTGGTTCAGAAGCTGATGCCACCAACTGTGGGAATGCCAGTTACGAGTGGTGTGAGCAATCTGGCAGTGCAGGCCTAGAGCCTGACATGGTGGCAGGCCATGCTCAGCATAAGTGCAGAGCCAGCTAGCAGTGTACCAAAACAGTGCTGTGCCTGCAGCACTGTAACTAAAACAAGACACTGGTAGCTAGAAACATAGTAAGTTATCTTGGGACAACAGGACATGCACCTGCATCAACAAACCTTGCGTGTTATCAGTAGTTGGACCAATAATCAATAATAGTGTGATGTGTGGTCACTCATAGGGGACCAATGAGTCCATGCCAACAAGGCACTCCAAGGTTATATAAATTGGAGCAGTTTCCTTGCTAGGCACTTCTTCTTTTCCTGCCTGTCCTGTCTCCTCTTCTTCCATGCTTTACTGTGCCATGCTTTCACCACAGGCCTGAGCCATAGGCCTGCAATACTGGAACAATAAAGGATCAATACCCGATGATATTGGTCAGCCGTATTGATTCCAAGAACCTCCGTTGTCGCCAAATCTGGCTAAAACCAACAGAATTTTGGATTTTTTGATCTTGGGGAACTCACAGGGCTTGAGCTCTCGACCTTGATTGGACCTCCATCAAGAAATCAGATAGTACCCTTAAACCACATTTTCTACTGAAGACTAAACTGAGTTCTGATTTACATCAGGACATTCCTTCCAACATAGGAAAGACTTTCTGACATATTTCTGAATTTTGATCATTACAAGATCAAGACAAGAATAATAACCAAAATCCCCTTTGTGAAAAACAGCTCTCTGTTTACAAGAGGGAATTTAGCCTGCGTAAGCAACAGAATCAACTTGAACAGTCTTTGAAAAATATTACTGAATTTAGACTGAGACACTAACTATGGCTGGATATCCATAGTCACAACTTCTGACAAAAACAGAGATTTGGTCACTGTTGTCTTAATTAATTGAAAATATCTGTTTAAATTATGAGCTTTTGGTGCTTGCAACTGTTTGTTTGTTTGTTTAATTTTTTGGGTTTTTTAGAATGTTTCAAAAAGATCTTGACTGAATGTGTTACCAAGGCATAAATGTTAATTTTCTTATGTACTATCTGTTAATGCTTTATAAGATTTACTTCTCTATAAGGTTACAATGATCCAAAGAAATATAAAAAATATTTAAAGTAGGATAATGTTGATGAAGAATCAGATTTTGTTTTGCTAGTGGGGAAAGGAGGGAAGGAATTTCTCAAAAGAAATAGTTAAAATGCTTTGTGCCTTACGAAAATACTTGCTAGTATAGTACTACCAGCACTACAATGAAACTAGTGCTAGTACAGTTCAGTACTGCTGTTTCATCCCATTAATTATCATAATTGATGAGAGATATAAGACTATGGTGTCACGGTTTGAGGCAGGTGGACCCTGGAAAATTTTAGCTTTGTTATTCAACCCCATAATTCTGCTGTCTCTTTACAAGCTAGCAGCAAGGCCAACTCGCTCGCACTGTTCCTCCCTCCCTTTGGCTCTCTGGAGGGAGTCCTTAATCCAGTGACATGGGGGAATAAGCCGGCTTATGGCCTTCTTATGGCCTGACTAATTTTCTCCTGTGCAATTATGGCCTGTTAAGGCCAGGAAGACAATGACTCTGGGGGGAGAAAACAAGCACTGGGGCTTGTGGTTTACCCTGGTTAGGGGATGGTTTGGGGGGATTTTCATGTATCCTGTATTTGTATTAGATGTTAGGAATTTGTGTATTTTGTATTTCCCTGTATGTTTATGAATACAATTTCTGTATGTCTCTCCAATTCAATGACAGCATCTTCATTTTATTTTCCTTTTGAAGTAAAATGATTTCTGTCCACTCTTTAAGCTAAGACATTATGTTTTTTAACATAGATTTAATTTACGATCCTAGAGCATTCATCTAATGCCACAGCCAAAAGCAATTAAAGCTTTGCTCTGCAAAATTGAAGAGAATCAGTCTGTACTGCAGAGGGGACAGCCCCTCCTCTGATTCTAAGACAGTGAGGAAGGGAACATGTCTTCTAATTATCAAAATTTTGTTCCAAGAAGGAGATAAATGTAATGAGGGGAACTCTCAGAATCACAAAAATTACCAGATCCAGGAAGGGTTGATTTATGAGGAATGTTTAAGAGGTGCATAAATTGCTACAAAAGTGAAAAGGCGTATGTTCATTGACCCGATCCAACAAATATTCAATGCTTTAAAACAGTAAGATAAGAAGGATTTTATTTAGGCTGGTAAAAAAATATGTATATTTATGGAGAAAAAAAAATAGGTGAAATTAAGGAATAATTTGTCTTGATCATTAAAAAAAATATTTCAGAACATCTAAGCATCTGAGAAACTAAAGATAATCCACAAAATTTCAGGGGATATTCATTAGGGATCAAATGACAGATGAATGGCCCAGGACCGTGCTTAGGCTTATGAAAACCCCTTGGAATTAGTGAAGGAAGAGAAGTCTAGAAAGCATTTGCCAGCTAGCAGTATGAGTGGGCAGCCACCAGGATACCAGCTATGCACTTTCTGCAGTGTTGCATTTGATCTGCCCCTTCAGATTGAGGTGGAGGTGAGAGATAAACGATGGAGAAAGAGAGCTGGCATCAGTCCATCAGAGGAGGTGGCTGTGGCAGAAAATAGCACTGCTTTTGAATAGCAACACCCAGGGATATCTTCCACTAGACCATGTTGTTCAAGGCCATATGCATCCAGGCCTTGAACAATTCCAAGGAGTGGGCATCCACAACTTCAATCTGGCAATCTGTTACAGCGTCTCACCACCCTCACTGTAAAAAATTTCTTTCTAATATCTAGTCTAAATCTACCCTCCTTCGGCTTAAAGCCATTATCCATCATCCTGATGGTGGATTATGGGAATTCTATGAAGACTTGATGATCTTTCAAGGTCTCCTCCAACAGCCAACATTCTGTGATTTGGTGTGACTCTGTGAATAAGATTTCATGTATTTGAAACTGAAATACAGAAATATTCATTTTATTGGAACATTAATTGTATGTGTGTGGAGGTAATTGTAAAAACACAAAAAAGGAAACTGAAGATTTGATATTAAAGAAACCAGAAAAAAAAATGAAACCACAAAAATGCCACAAGATCTTATCGCAGTTTTTAAACATTGCAAGTGGAACTCAACAGATGACAGACCAAGATTTCAAAGCAATTATCTTCACAGTAGTGTCTGATTCATTTTCAGAAAAACAAACCTCAAAAAACATCTAGAGTGTGTGTGGGGAATAAAACCTGACATAATATGAATAACAATTGGTTTGAAAATGTAAAAAATAAAGCAATTCCTGAGCAGTTGCCATGATAAAAGAAAATGTCACTTCTAATCTTGAGGTGATACTCAGACTTGTGCTGCAGAGTGGAGAAAGTGAGAATGTCAGTAACAGGCTTTCTCAAAATCAGTGCAACAGAAGATGCTTCACTACTCAGTGTCAGGATCTGTGACTCCAAGATTTAGCTTGGGAGTGAGAGATTTTAAGTGCTGCCCCCAAATCCTTGTTCATTGATCAGAAATTATATATTAGTTTCTTGATGCTGTCATGCACAAGTCTCTTTTGAATAAGTATTATGGCATGAAACCAAATTATTATAAAACAACATTAGGAGCCACCAAGATGTATGTTACTTGATCTTAGGAATTCACTACATTTCTGAATGTTCCAGATAAATAAAACTTTCTTTACTTGTGTTCTTTTTAAGAGCTTCTGCTGACATGGATATCTTGTGCTTTATACACAAGGCCCTTTGAGGTTTTTACTTAATCCAGGGTTGGTACTATTTATAACACCTAGGATAGTAGAGACCAGTTAAGGGACAAGAGATCTCAAATTATTTCAGCTCTGAAACAAGTCAAGAATCACTCAGTTCCTGGAGCAAGTGTTCCTCTTCCAAAGCGGATCGGTGGTGGTTTGGTTTGGGTGTGGGGGGGGCTCGGTTTGGTTTGTTTCTTTCTTCCCCACCCCGTGAAATCTCTGAACTATTTACCCCCAGTATCATAAACACCTTTCAGGACAGCATGTGCTTAATGATTAGTTTTCTTCTCTTAAACTCAGCATTGCGGATTTGCTCAGATGATTTTAATATCCTAGATTCCTATTCATGCCCATTACCTACATGTTGATTTATATTGTGAATACAGACAGAATCATATATGGGCAAGATTACTCTTTTCCTTTACATTCTTGCCAAGGTAGTATGTACAAAGCCCATCATTTCAGACTACAGAGCAAAGCATGTGCAGCCTTATCTCTACACACAGTGTAAGCTTAATTCCAAGGACCTTTCTGTCTCAATTTCCCTCCTCAGTTCTTTATAGGATTCCCATAATATTGCTGTCTTCAGTCACACTACATGAAAAGCCACATGTGCGGACTGAAGGGGCATTGAAATAGATAGGTGGCTTCATATCTATGTTCCTGTAGTGGACACTACTGAGAAGGAAGAGCTTCAGATGCTCTTGACCCACAAAAGCAGGACTACAGCCTCACTGTTCAGTACCTGCAACATCAGCAACATGCCAGAGATTGCCCACAAGGGGTGAGGGGAGGTGTGTGTGTGCAAAGCTCTAGAATTCTCTAGGACAACAGACTTTTAACAGTTGCTTATAAAAATCATATTTCATAGTTAGTCACTGATCATGGTACCCCGCAGCATGCGTGGGGATTTGAACAAAACCAAACTGGCATCAACCACATGAGAGCTGCAGGAACACAGTTTCACTTTCTGTTGGCTTCTGCAGCTGGTTGCTGAGGCACGTACAGGATCTCTCTCTGAAGGCTTTGTAGCTGAAAGCTTTGTAGCAAAGAGGTTGCTGCCAAGGCTCGCAGGGCTTGCTGGCTTTGTGGCTTTTCCTATTTGGAGAGGTTCTTCAGCTGCAGTCTTCACAGTGGTGTTCATTGCTTCTTCCAATGAAATGAAATTTTCCTAGGGACTCTGGGCTCCTCCTGTGGTTCACCTGGCAGGACATGTCTGTCTGCTCTCAGGCTTTACAACACTATACAGTGAGGGGTCTTGCAGACCTTCTGGGTAAACTGAAACACAGCTTGGATTCCAAGCAAGGCTTGTGATTTTTCCCAGAATTTGGACAACTGCAAGGCAAGGCACTGCCTCTTTGGGCTGGTATTTATAGATTTCCTGAGACAATGCTGGCAGTGACAACAAAGATTGAGAGATATAAACCTGACACTCTAACCTATAGAATGAGTTTTCTCTAAACATGGCCAAAGGCATATACACCTGGCCCACTTGGACCCCAAGGCATGTTCAGACAAGCCTGGGCAATGTGGGCAATTTCCTGAAAAAACAGACCTGCTGGCTCCTGCCCCATGGTCTGATACAGAGCATTTTTGAGGCTTTTTGTCCCTTCAGGACACAGTGTTCCCCAGGATTCAGTACTGGGTCCAGTCTTATTCAACATCTTCATCAACAAACTAGATGGAGAGAGAGAATACCCTCATCAAATTTGCTGAGAGGAGTACCTGATACACCAGAAGGCTGTGACACCATCCAGTGAGACATGGACAGGCTAGAGAGTTAGGCAGAGAGGAACCTAATGAAGCTCAACAGAAGCAAGTGCAGGAGTCTGGAGAAGAGAAGGCTCTGAGGACACCTTATTGCTTTCCAGTATCTGAAGGGGGCTACAAGAAAGCTGGGGAGGGACTTTTTAGGGTGTCAGGAAATGATAGGGGGAATGGAGCAAATCTAAAAGTAGGTAGATCCAGACTGGATGTTAGGAAGTTCTTCCCCATGAGGGCAGTGAGACACTGGAACAAGTTGCTCAGGGAAGCCTGTCCTGGTTTGAGGCCAGGCAGATCCTCTTTTGCCCTTGAGAGGGGCAAAAGAATCACATTCACACAAATGGATTGCAAAAGTGGTGGAAAGTTTAAATGGAAAAGCAGCAAGTATTTTACAGGAGCTACAAGCATAGTGACAAAAGAATCCCAAAGGGTACAGAGTCCCCTATAGCACAACCAAAAGCCTCCCAACACTTCCCATCTCCCACACCCAAAACCCCCAGGGCTCTTTCTTCCCCCTCCCCACTGCTAGGCTAGTCTCTGGCTGGCCAGGTCTGAGACTGCCCCTCCCCCTTCTCCTCCTGGCATTAGGCCTAGACAGGCCTAAGAGGACTTGAGATACTTCCCCAACATTATCCAATGGGGAGCATCTACCACAGGAGCAGAGAGGGAAGAAAGAGGAAGAGAAAGACTTTGCAGATGGATTTATAGGGTGCAGGACAGTATGGGTATGAAATAGGCTGCTTCCTGTGTCCACCTACAGGGCTGGACCCTTGGGACACCGGAGGCATAACTGACGTGGCAGTAACAGGCAGCACCCAGCCTAAACTGCCACAAAGCCTTACCCCTGGAAGTTTCTAAGGCCAGGCTGGATGTGGCTGTGAGCAACCTGCTTTAGTGTGAGGTGTCCCTGCTGATGGCAGGGGGTTGGAACTAGATGATCCTTGCGGTCCCTTCCAACCCTAACAATTCTGTGATTCTATGACCTGCACCTAAGGTGGAATAGTCCTATTCACCAGTACACGTTAGGGTTGACTTTTTGGAAAGCAGCTCTGAAGAGGACCTTGGAGTCCTGGTGGACAAGTGAGCCAGGAATGTGCCCTTATGGTCCAAAAGGGTGCATTAAGAAGGGTGCATATGGCCAAGAGGATAAGTGGGGTACTTCCACCCCTCTACTCTGCCCTAGTGAGGCCACATCTGGACTACTGTGCCCAGATCTGAGCTTCCCAGTGCAAGAGAGGCAAGAAACTACTGGAGAATGCTGTGAAGATGATTAAGAGACTGGAGCATCTGTCATATGAGGAAAAGCTGAGAAACATGTGTCTGATTAGCCTAGAGACAACAGAGGGAATCCTACCAAAATTTATAATATCTGAGGGGCAGGTGTCATGAGGATGTGGCCAGACTCTTTTTGGTGGTGCCTTGTGATAGGACAAGGGGAACTGTACACAAACTGGAGCACAGGAGATTCCATCTGAAAATGAGGAAAACCTTACTTACTGTGAGGGTGATAGAGCACTGGAACGGGCTAACCTAATTGCTTCTGAAGTCTTCTTCTCTGGAAATAATCAAAGCCCACATGGAGGTGATCCTGTGCAACTTGCTCTAGGTAAACCTGCTTTAGCAGGAGAGTTGAACTAGATGATATCCAGAGGTCCTTTCAACACCTCTCACTCTGTGATTCCTTGATTTGCTAATGTAAAACTACTGACCAAAGCCAGGGTAGTAGTTTATTCATTAGTTGCCTATCACTTGTAGATGAAGACTCAGTTTTATTTTCAGTATTTTCATCTTGATATCAGATTATTTCCTGCATTCATAAATTTACAGATTTCTCAGGCTTCCAAAGGGAAATCATCATAGCATCCTCTACTGTATCATGTTCAGAATGGCATATGGCAAGGCAGAGAACAGCTTCTGAGATGCTAATCCTCCAATCATTATCTCAAAATCTGGACCATACTGTCATGCTGGCATTTGACAGATTGCTTTTTAAGCTCACCTAGTTCTGCAAAAAGCCAGTTGTCATTTGTTTGCTAATCTGTTACTACACAGCATGCACATTTAAGCAGATATCATTCACAGCTTTGAGTGAATCTTCTAACAAAATCAAAATCTTTCATACTAAAAGAAAACAACACAAGTGAGAAAAGAATAGTGTGACTGTGTGGCAGCAGGAGACATGCTATATTGGTCAGCAAGTTTGCTGACAAGACCAAGCTGTGTGGTGTGGCCTATATGCTAGAGGGAAGGGATGCCACTCAGAGAGACCTTGATAGGATTGATAGGTAGGTCCATGTGAATCTCATTACATAGAATACATAGAATAAACCAGGTTGAAAGAGACATTCAAGATCATCGTATCCAACCCATCAACCAATCCAACACCACCTAAACAACTAACCCATGGCACCAAGCACCCCATCAAGTCTTCTCCTGAAAACCTCCAATGATGGCGACTCCACCACCTCCCCAGGCAGCCCATGCCAATGGGCAATCACTCTCTCTGTATAGAACTTTTTCCTAACATCTAGCCTGAACCTCCCCTGGTGCAGCAAGTTCAGCAAGGCCAAATGCAAGGTCTTGCATGTGGGTCAGAACAATCCCAAGCACAAATACAAGTTGGGCAATGAGTAGATTGAGAGGAGTCATGAAAAGAAAGACTCAGGTGTGTTAGCAAATTAAATCTGAATATGAGCCAGTAACATCCACTCACTTCCCACAAAGCCAGTTGCATCCTGGACTTCATGAAAAGAATGCTGTGGCTAGCAGATTGAAGGAGGTGATTCTCTCCTTTCATTCTGCACTTGTGAGATCCCGCTTGAACCTTGCTCTGGGCTCCCTGATTAAGAACTACATGAATTTGTTTGAGCAGGTCCAGAGGAGGGACAAAAGGATGATCAGATGGAGCACCTGCCTTAGAGGACAGACTGAGAGTTCAGGTTGTATAGCCCGGAAAAGAGATGGCTCTTGTAAGACCTCATAGTAGTCTTTAAATACCCTGAATGTGCCCCACAGTAAAGATGGGAAGGGATTGTAGTGGTAGCCTGAGCACCACTACACAGCCTCAAACGGTCACAGTAGCAAATGATCTTCAAGGTCCCTTTCAACACAAACCATTCTATAATACTAGGGCAGGGGGGAAGGAAGGGATGGGAGTTGGGGGATTTGACAGAGAGGCAGAAAAAGGGTAAGTAAAAAAAAAGTATCTCTTA
Organism: Dryobates pubescens; assembly: GCF_014839835.1. Taxonomy (NCBI): domain Eukaryota; kingdom Metazoa; phylum Chordata; class Aves; order Piciformes; family Picidae; genus Dryobates; species Dryobates pubescens. The sequence continues at coordinate 3,283,957 of NC_071620.1, forward strand.
AGAATAAAATGGCAATTCTATCCATTTGGTATGATCTATATTGCCTGTCATAGATTTAACATTACCCCCTGGAGTGTTCGCCTGGTGACTGAGTATTTCTTTCATAAGCTACAATAAAATAAGGCAAATTACTGTCATTAAGGTAATTCTAATTGGTTATGAGAAGACTATGCCAGCAGATTCCTTTCAGCTGCCTAAAATTAATGACCTGCATTAGGTAAACTCTGCAGGTGAAAGGCTAAACACAAAGAAGAGTGGCACCTTATTAAAGGTACTCTGTCTAGCCCAAAGACAAGTGAGCATAGACCATCATGAATAATGAGGTCTATGAAATTAAGACAGACACGGAAAAAAATGAGAACAGAATTATTGACCTAGAAACAAGCATGCACTAGAGAGTGAAATTAAGATCTCTAACACAATAATATTAAATTGCTTGGGAGAGGAGAGGGAGGAGAGAAGGACTGTGCAGATGAATCAAGAAATAATAAGCAAGAAATAGTTGTGAAAGAAGGCAATGAGAATAAATGGTTTCTCTGAAGATAGATGTAGAAAAACTGGAATCAAATTTCTAAGGCAGTGTTTTGTGGCATATTAAGGGCACACCCCCCCAAGGTATCTGTTTTTCACACTCAAAAATGATTAATTCATCTTTTTCAGTTCCCACAATATTTTATATTCTAAAGGAGGAAGGAGAGTTGGAAATAGCTACTAAAATATACCACCATTTTAATGTCTTTTCCTAGAATATGATCAAGGGACACGACATGAAATCTACTCTTTCAGAAACCATAGCAAAAAAATGAGGAAAAGCTGAGTATTCTCTCTGATAAATCAAAAAGGACTTTTTTAAAAAATACAACAGCTACTAACTTTTAGAAAAGTGAGTATGAATCAATTTTCCATCTGCTGTAGGTCATTGATGGGGTTTCCCCTTTGAAGCTTGTTGCATCAGGAACAACAGTAAAACTTTAAGATACATTGGTAGGTTAAATCCCTTATAACCTAGTACCTGAAAAATCACAGAATCATAGAACTGTTAGGGTTGGAAGGGACCTCAAGGATCATCCAGTTCCAACCCCCCTGCCATGGGCAGGGGCACCTCACACTACAGCAGGTTGCTCACAGCCACATCCAGCCTGGCTGCAAAAACCTCCAGGGATGAGGCACCACCTCCCTGAGCAACCTGTGCCAGTCTCTCACCACCCTCATGGGGAAAAAATCTTCCTCACATCCAATCTGAATCTCCCCACTTCTAGTTTTGTTCCATTCTCTCCAGTCCTATCACTGCCTGACACCCTTAAAAGTCCCTCCCCAGCTTTCTTGTAGCCCCCTCCAGATACCGGAAGGCCACAATAAGGTCTCCTCAGAGCCTTCTCTTCTCCAGACTGAACAGCCTCAACTCTCTCAGTCTGTCCTCACAGGAGAGGAACTCCAGCTCCAGAGGATCATCCTCATGGCCCTTCTCTGGACACGCTCCAGCACATCCAACAAAACCTTCTGGAAGTCAGGAGGATTCAGAGGCAGCACAGGAGACAATTTTATACATTTCAGTGTCAGTCAGGGGTGGAACAATGTGAGTCACCAGTGTACACTCAGGTCAGAATCGTGGACTGGAAGGAAGGTATGAATATAGGAGAAGGCATCACTCCCATTGTCAGAAAAACTAAGATATTTCACTATGGTGACAAGGCAGATATATATGCATACTAGTAATGAAGACAATCCTGTAACCAGAACCTTGGGATCAGCACTCCACTACAAGTTTTATACTATAGGAGGAGAGAACCAGCAAGTTTTCACTTGCTGTGATTGCCCCTCGTGCTCTGCATGGCCATACAATGAAAGTCTCCTTCATCCATGTAAGTGTGGTTCTTTGTCTCATACTACTTTATATCCCTGAAATGAGAGCCCAGCACTTTGTTATGAAGACTAAGATGCAACCATATTTGAAGAGAAATCTTAAAACCTGGTAATCTATATGATATATGGAGCATTAATAATAAGCAGAGCATGCAAGAGTCTACCATTGCAGTTCATGTTTTAACAACTACTAAGTTTTACTACTATCTACTAAAAGATGGCCTATCTCCATTAATATGTGTAACAGAATATTTTTATACCTCTTTTGCAAGACCACAAGTTTATATGCTACTGCAATTTAAAAATACTACAGAAACAAAATCGTGCATCACGTGGTGAATGATTCTGGAGCACAGATTATCTTTTCTTCTCTTCTTCTAGTCACAGGCAGTGACATTTGTATGAGCAATTGAATCCAGTCCATTAACACATGGCTCCGTGGCTGGTGTCAGCTGCCACAAATTTGGTAAAAAAGAGCTGAATTGACAAAGAGTGAGGTTTGCAAGAAAAAAAGAATGCAATAGTGATTGAAACCAAGCTGCTGGTGGAGCCCAACAGTAGGATATCCTGCTTCTCCTGTCCTGAACATTGCAGATGGGGCCCAAGTAACACCTGGAGAAGTAGAAGAATGGAAGAGGAATATCTCTCTATTAAAGGGTTGGGGATAGTTGATCAAAAGGTATAAATCCCTACGTTGGGTACTGAGATGGTTTAAGCATGTAGTTTAGGTTGCAAGTGTTAGCGAGAAGGGATTTCAGTGTGAGGATCAAGTGAGATGGTAACATATATTGAATCCTGTGGAACCTGAGCATGCCACAAATGTTATGGAATAAGGGGTGAAGGTTGTATGGAGTTTCACTGAATTGGAGTTAATTCCCCTCAGAGCATCTTTCTAATGCTGTGTTTTGTAGTGCTGTGTCTGGATGTTGATAACACACTAGAGTTTTGACTGCTGCTGAGCCAAGCACCAAGGCTGTGCTTTTCCAGCATTTCCCACCCCCAATATTAGCCAGAGGGATGGGCAAGATCTTGTGAGGGGACACAGCTGGGCCAGACTGACCATACCATGTCAGCTCAGATATAACAGTAAGGAGTGCAAGGAGGGAGTGGGGGGACATTTGTTGGTGCGCTATGCATATTGAATACACTGTGTGTGTTGAAGCCCTTCTTCACAGGGCATGACCGGAGAGCATCCACTAGTGGGAAGCAGAGAACACTAGATTTGTTCACACATGCTGTCACGTGTCGCCTGTTAAATTGCGTCTATCTTCACTCACGGGCCTTTTGTCATATTTTTCCACTCTCCCCTGTCCATCTAAGAAGGGGAGAGATAGAGTATCTTTGGGGGGTATCTGGACCCCAGCCATGGTCAAACCACTACAGCGATCCTGCTTTGGCAGGGGAATTGGACTAGGTGATCTTTAGGGGTCCTTTCCAACCTCATAACATCCTGTGATTCAGGGATTCTGTGATATAAAACACTTTCTTGATTTTTAGCAAGTTTTAGAAAGCTAGCAAGTGCTAGCCCACTGACAATTGCACATACTGGTGACAACAGTCACCAGTAGGTCAGTATTTGTAGTTCTATTGTCTGTACTTTTCTACTTCTATTAGTACTACTAGTAGAACTGCCTTTTGTCAACTTCAGCTTGTCTTTCACATTACTGCTTTTTGTCTGATATTGGCTAAGTTAGCTACTTTAAAAGGAGCATATTCTTCCAAGAAAAGCTGTGCTTATACATGCACATACTCTGGACTTGGAGGGAATTTGCGGCAGTGCTCTGTACTAAAGATCCATTTTTCAACATTGCTGTAAACAAGCACAGAATAGCTTTTACCAACTCTTTTACCATAAGTTCTACCATGGACACCAGTATGTTATTTCTATAAAAGAGAGAGAAGGAAAGCATAGTTCTTTTTTTGTAGAGATAGCAGTTTGTGGATCTAGAGATTTATTGAACAGATTCATTTATTGTATTGTTCATAGCTGCAGTGGGTTGAAAAATTCCTCCAAACATTAGATTTGCCAGGCCAGCCTAGTTGGAAGCAAATGAAAGCTGTATTTACAGGCAAAACTACAACCTATAATGAAATACGATGAATAGGTACAAATCTTTACAAATATTTATGAGTATTCATAATTAATAAACAGCAGAAGAATTCCCCTGGCCAAAACCCAGGGGAGCTGCTAATAGCTTCTCCCTCTCTGCCCCCCTCCTTACCCTCTTGGACACAAAAGGGACAAGAGACAGGGCAGAGAAGGAGTTGTTACTAGCAGTCACAGAAAAAGCAATGCAGTCAAGGTCAGTAAAGCCAGGAGAAGCATCAGCCAGAGCTGAAGAAGTGAAAAGAGAAAAAGATTGGTTTTATTACTAGCTTATGTTTGTTATCTGTCCAATGGATTCTTTAGAAGTTATCATTATTTTCCCTTTTACACCCAATAGTGATTTATTTACATTCTACCACTTTCTGTTCAAGATCTGTGGAAAAAATTAAAGGTACAGCCTAAAACTACCACAATAACAGGGACAATTATTGCACTGAGTTTACAAGAAACCTTCCTCATGGCTGGCACAGGAGAAGGTTTAGCAGCAGCTCTTCTAAATTTCTTCAATTCATGCAAGAATACTTATAGCATAAAAATAAACATGGTTGCTCCTGGGAATTGCAAGCAGCAGCAGGTGGTTCTCAGATTATATTCCCCATTTTCATTTCAGTCAAGGAATAGTATGTACCAAGGATTGGGAGAATGCACATATGCATTCCTCAGTATTGTAAAGTGAGACTGAAAGTGATGGGGAAAAGTATGAATGAAAAGCCTTTCTAGTTCAACTTAAGGCCATTTTCTCTTGTTACTTGCTTGCTACTTGGGAGAAGAGACCAACACTCACCTCCCTACCAATTCCTTTGTGGCAGTTGTAGAGAATGACAAGGTCTCTTCTCAGCTTCCTATACTCCAGGCTATGTAACCTCAGTTCCCTCAGCTACTCCTTATAACTATTGTGCTCTAGACCCCTCCGCAGCTTCACTGATCCTCTTTGGACATATTCCAGTACCTCAACATGTTTCTTGTGGTGAGGGGCTGAGAGAATGCTCTCTCTTGAACACATAAATCACCTGGTGTTGTGATGATTACATTAAGAACTCAGAAGTGCCTCAACAAAAATAAGATCATCCAGAATGACCCACCTGATGTGTCATCTCTGCCCATTGATGCAGCAACTGCCCAGGGGATGTGGTGGACAATGGACAGCAAAGAGGGGCAAAGGCTGCTCAGGTGTATATCGCTTCAGACAGATGGAATACCCCCCTGGAAATCCACTTATGCATTGTTGACACAAGCCAGGTGGAGCTATCATGAATGAACTATAAAAAACCCTGAGTTATACCTGCCTAAACAGAGAGAAAAACACCACTGGAAACACTACAAACTGGAGAGATGCCACCCAGGACATAACAAGCTCAAGGGATGTCAGCAACACCCTCTTCAGACACCTCTTCCCTCCTCCCCACTGAAGACAGAAAAGTGTGGCAATGCCAGCGACGAGCGGTGTGAGCAATCTGGCAGTGCAGGCCTAGAGCCTGACATGGTGGTAGGCCATGCTCAGCATAAGTGCAGAGCCAGCTACCAGTATGCCAAAACAGTGCTGTGCCTGCAGCACTGTAACTAAAACAAGACACTGGTGTCTAGAAACACAGCAAGTTATCTTGGGACAACAGGACATGCACCTGCATCAACAAACCTCACGTGTCATCAGTAGTTGGACCAATAATCTATAATAGTGTGATGTGTGGTCACTCCTAGGGAACCAATGAGTCCATGCCAACAAGGCACTCCAAGGTTATATAAGTTGTAGCAGTTCCCTTGCTACGCACTTCTTCTGCCTTTCCTATCCCTTCTCCTTCCATGCTTTACTTTACTGTGCTATACTCTTACCATAGGCCTGTGCCATAGGCCTACAATACTGGAACAATAAAGGAACGATACTAGATCATACTGACCAGCTGTATTGATTGCAATCTCCTTCCCAAAGAACCATGGGGTGGTAATTATCTCCCTCCATCTCTCCTGCTCTCTCTTTCTCCATTCTCTTTCTCCTCTCTGTCCCTTTCCTTTCTTTCTCTGTTTCATTTGTTCCATTCAATAAGTGGTGTCTTTAATAAATAGTCTCGTTGTGATACATGACCTCATTTGTGTCTTAATTTCACTCACTGGAATGTTCATAAAGAACCACACCTCCTTCCCAACTTCTGGCCCAAGGCAGGGGCCCAGAACTGAACAGTATTTGAGGTGCAGCCTCACCAATGCAGACTATAGGGGAACTCGGTCCTGCTTGACACATTGTTTCTGAGAGATGTAAGGATGCTCTTGACCTTCTTGGCTATCTGGGCACACTGCTAGCTAAGATTCAGACAGATGCTGATCAAAACCTCCAGGGCCTTCTCTGCTTGACTGTTTTCCAGATATTCTTCCTTGAGCCTCTGACATTGCATGCATGAGGGTAGTTTTAGATTGGACATTAGGAAAAATTTCTTGACTAAAAAGGGTTGTCAAGCACTGGAACAAGCTGTCCAGGGAAGTGGTTGAGCTCCTATCCTATGGGGTATGTAAAGGACATAGAAGTGGTGCTTAGGGACATGGTTTAGTGGTGGACATGAAAATGTTAATTTGAATCAATAGTCTTATAGGTGGCTTGTCTTTTTTTTCAACCAAAATGATTTTATGATTGTATAATTAAAGAATTTCATAACATTTTATTCTCATCATGTTGTAAGAACCAGAATACAGAATAGAATACAGAATACAGAATTAACTAGGTTGGAAAAGACCTTTGAGATCATCAAGTCCAACCTATCACCCAACACCATCTAATCAACTGAACCATGGCACCGAGTGCCTCATCCAAGCTCTCCCTAAACACCTCCAGTGATGGTGACTCCACCACCTCCCTGGGCAGCACATTTCAATGGCCAAACAGGACTGTGTGGGGCAGAGCTAACTAGGTTACTATATATTTAATCATGCAGAGTAACATGTTTCCAAAATGGTAAAAAAATAACACTGATGCAAGTGATCATGATGGGAAATGAGAAGCTGTAGCTAGTAAGGATGTCTAAGAGCAACCGGCTATAAGCTGCCTTCACATACCAGTTTTCAGTCTATCACTGTTCCACAGGCACATTTGCTCAAGAGACAGAACTCTTTAAATGCAGGAAGAGAAATGGAGCTACTGAAGAAGACACGGATTTGAAAGTAGAGTGACCTGTCAAAATGGTATTCAGTGCTCTTGGATATAAATTTGCTCACAAAATTTATTGTCTGTTATGTATGATACTGTCCACAGTTAAGAGGCCAGGGAAATCCTCTCTTGCCTCCCACCAGGGCAGGAAAATGAGACTCACACAAATGGATTGCAGAAGTGATGGAAAATGTAAATAGAAAAGCAGTAAAGTGTTTTACAGAAGCTACAAGCACAGTGACAAACCCAAAGCATACAAAGTCCCTTACAGCATACCCAGAAGCCTCCCAGCATTTCCCTTTCTCCCTACCTGAGGGTACACCCAAAACCACCAGGGCTCGCTCTTCCCCCCCACTGCTAGGCTGGTCTCAGGCTGGCCAGGTCTGAGACTGCCCCAACCCCTTCTCCTCCTGGCATTAGACCTAGCCAGGCTGAAGAGGCCTTGAAGCACTCCCCTACCATTACTAGATAGGGAGCATCTCCCACGGTAGTAGGGAGAGAAGAAAGAGCAAGTGTGAGACCTTGCTGATAGATTTATAGGGAGCAGGACATGATGGGTATGAAATAGACTATTTCCTGTGTCCACCCACTGGGCTGGACCCTTGGGGCACCGGAGGGGTATCTCGTGTGGCAGCAGCAGGAGACACCCAGCCTGAACTGCCACGCATACCACAAATCCAGGTATCATTTCAGATTCGTAACATCAACCTCTGAACTACTATGTGAACAACTAATAATAATAATTTTTAAGTTTACCTGCAATTGGCTAGAACCAGCTACTGTAAGATAGTTGAAAAGATGATGGATGTCTCCTGTCTACCTCCACATGTTAAGGTATAGGAATTTTCAGCCATTTGGTGCATTCCTTCAAAGATGTTCTTTCGCTGACCTGCTTGATAGAACAAATGCTGACACTTTCTCTGTGGTCAGGACGATAAAGATAGGACTCTGACAGAGAAATTTGGTGCCCCAATGAAACTTTTTTCCACAAGTTTTTAATCTTGTAAAAACATTTCTAGCCATTTAATTAATCTCTAGCCAGCAGGTCGAGGGAGGTGATTCTCCCACTCTACTCTGCTCTGGGGAGACCCCACCTGGAGCACTGTGTTCTGTGTTCTGGAGCCCCTCTTACAGGAAGGATCTGGAGGTGCTGGAAGGTGCCCAGAGAAGGGCCACGAGGATGAGCAGAGGGCTGGAGTTGCTCTACTAGGGAGACAAACCGAAAGAGTTGGTCTTCCTGACAGTTCTCTGATTCTGATTCTATAACTTATTTCTCCATTTTTTGAGATGCGAAATCCCTGGTAATCAAAGCTTAAAAAACAAACAGGGAAAACAAAAAGCCTCCTTTTGTAACAGAACTTAAGAAACATATTATAGAAGTTTATTTCTTTCTTTTTTTTTAACTTTATTTAATTGTTTTTTTCAAATTAAGAGAAACAATGTTTATATTTTTAACATTTTTCTCCATGTGTTCGGCAAGATACTGTTACAGTTGTCCTGGAAAAGGGCAAGAAGTAGATATCCTTGAAGTACACAGACCCATAGGGTGAAAAGTCCCACTGCAAGAAATGCTTACAGAGAAGCCAGTAGCAAAAATCGATGTTTTCAATGTGTCCTTTTGCTTTCACTTTCTTCTTAGCACATTTTTAAACTGAATTTTGAAGGCAGTAGATTCTAAAAATAAAGTTTGCAAAATCTTTGTAATGGAGAATTTTCCCAATGAACTTTGGTGAAGACAAATAGTAACAATTAATGAGTATAGAATCATAAAGTCATAGAATGGTCTGGGTTGGAAGGGACCTCTGAAGGTCATCCCCCTCTGCAGTCAGCAGAGGCATCCTCAACTAGATCAGGTTGCCCAGATCCTTCAAACCCTTTCTTTCCTCACTCCCCAGCATTTTCTTCCACTACAGCAGTACCTAAAGCAGTCACTGACAGTTTCAGAATCAGTATTTCTCGTTTACCTTAAGTAAGTGCTGCAATTTTCAACTTTTAATGATTTTAATGCATCAAGCTACCAATCACTTCAGGAAAAAAAAAGCAAATCAGCTTTTCTGTACCAGCAATCCCAGATGCTGTTTGCTAAAGGTGTTTGTGCTGGCAAGGGCCTAATTTCTCTCTGTTTTTTTTTTTTCTTTCAGAAAAGTGTTTTAAAACTGCCTCAGAGGTACAGAGAGAAACTTTGTGCCCCAAAGGTAAGACTCCTGCAACACCTCATTCTTTGTGGTCTGCTACCTCCAGGCAGCAGTGGGACTTGCCTGCAGGCATGTGTTTGGGTGTGTTTTTTTTGGTGGTAGGCTTTGTTTGTTTGTGTGTTGGCTTTTGGTTTGTTTGTTTGTTTGTTTGTTTGTTAGCTTAAGGAAAAAAAAAAAGGGAGAGAGAATGTCTTTGCCATTACTAGTATATCCCACAAAACCCAACTGACAGTGAAAAAAAAATCCCAGAGGATCAATAGACAATTCTGTTGAGATTCCTTGACCTATAGACTTCTTTATGAATGAGCCTGGTTACCCAACAGCAGAAGCCCCAAACAGCACAGCCTATTTTTGCATAGATAATCTTACTGAGAGAAAGAGAGCTAGTAATTTTCCAGGCCTGTTTGTGTCCTGAAGCATTTCCAGACTATGTTTTACGTAACTCAGTGGATGAATGTGTATGTGTTCATTTGGATTTTATTTATATGCAAATAATACTCGACTTGGAGCAGTTTCTCCCCAAGAGGAAGTAGATGCTTGTTTGTCGTGATCCATAAGATTATTTTTCATTACAAAACACTGGCCAACAAGAAGAGTAAATTAATACACAAATTCTCATGCTGCTGCAACCAAACATCTTTTGGTACCCAAGGAGTACTATTTTAAAGCTCATGTCAGACAGCATCAGGCAACAAATAGAACTAATATGTCTATATTAACAGCAAGACAGCTTTCCTTAGCAGAGAAGCTAAAAACATGCAAAAGTCTTTTCCAAAAGGATCCTAAACATGATTGCACTACAGTTGGCAATGTCTGACATTTAAGGAGTTTTGCTATTTCATAATTTGGTAGCACTACTGAAGTTTTTTCAGCTAAATACCTCCCTATTGAAAATAAGGCAGGCTAACATTCAGCCTGCTTAGCCCTTCTGTTCCTACAGGTTCAGTGAAAGACACTAGTGAAAAATGGAAGCACTTGTCAGAACACTGACAACACTGAACACACAAAGAACACTGCTATTTTTTTTTTTTTAGAGAATATGTAGGCTTTTTTTTTTTTCACTCAGAAGGCAAAGTGTCCGATAAGAAAATCTAGCTAAGCTAAAGTAGATTAAACACTGTAAGTATCATTAGAAAACTTAATGCAATAACTTTTTTTCCTCATTTCTAGCTCTCTAATGATTCAAAATATCTTTCTAGACTAAACACAATGTAAGGAGGAATAAACAGGTCATGCTATCTAACTGACCTCCTTCAGACAGGAGTCAAAGGCTTGCTCTGTTCACAGTTCAGAGTGTCCTAGGATTCCTGGGCTACACAAAAAAAGCAGAATTTGTGTTTTGAGCAAGCACCATATTGCAACAATGATTTGCGTTCAGTCACTGGCAGGCTTTTGTCAAACGCAAACCAAACAGATAAATTGGCAGCAAGCCCTTGGCTTTCCTCCTTGCCTGGACACCTGTCCTTATCCCCAAGGCAGGAGGGTCAGATCTGTTTATGACTAGTCAGGTTTCAGACTATTTTATTAAGCTGAACCGAATTTAAGCTTTGGTTTTAAAAGTTTCAAATCAGATGAAGGAGGAAGAGAATATATCTGGAATATTAGACAGTAAACTATCAAGCTGAGAATGGAATACAAATAAACTCAAACCAGCAGGGAACAAAAGCACAGAGCATTGAGTCTTCTCACTATGAACTATATGGCAATAATTCTTCCAATTATAAACTGTTCACAATCAAAAGCATATTATGTTAGGTTAACCATGAAATTACTAAAAAAAACTAAATCAGAGAATTTGGACCTTGATGGTGGAGGTGATTTAATTAATGACGGATACCATTCAACCTCACTGAATTCTTGAAAAATGAACTCTCAAATTGTTAGAGAATCAGTAGAATTTATCTTAAGGATTGAGTAACCTAGTTTTTAATTAATTTAAATCATAACTTCACTCTCCAGAGCACTTGTTGTTAGTCAGGTTGTATAGAAAGTATTTCAACTCTGTTGTTAATGGAAAAACACTGGGGTGTTCTCTCCACCACAGCAGGATTGCTCACCACATGCATGACAGACATTTCCAGTGAAAGTGGAATGAATACAAGTGCCAAACTCCTTGCCTTACTTTAGCAATAAATAATTGCTTTATCCCAGAAATTGTGCTTTGAAAAAAACCCAAATCAATATATCATTCCCTTCTTCATTCTAGTGATTTTAGGAATGTCTAGTAAGGAAAACTATTTCCTGAATACAGGTCTAATTCACCAGGCATTACAGAGTAACTCTTGTGCCTAAGAGAGTCCTCATCACTATAAACCCTCCCATTTTCTCTCTAAGCAGAGGTAAGGTGGAGTTATGCATTGGATGAAAACAGGAAGCTGCAGTGTCTTTAAACAGTAGTTGAATGATAAAACAAATGGAAATTACTTACAGATAATAGGTAAGCTACGTTACTGACCAGATTTATGCTAGCACATGCCAAGAGTGGCATATCATTGGCACTGCAGTCCTCAGGAAAATCCATACCAGGTCTATAACAGAAGTCAGCCACTGAGATTTTTCCAGCCTATTATATTAAATCAAGCTAATGCAAACATTCAAATACTCACTATAATTGTTGGTCTTTGTGTATCCCCAACACCAGCACTGGTAAACAAGTTTTGCCTCAGGGAGATAAGCTTTCTCTGGTTGTTTAGGTGGGGCTGCATGCTTCACTATGACACATTGTCTCATGAAAGCTTCTTTCTCACGTGCAAAGACAATCGCCTCACGAAAATCAGGGATGGCTAAGTATGGGAGATGTAATAAGTATGGAATTGTCAAATTCCTAGAGGTCCCAGACAACTGGAAACTGGCCAGTGTGATCCCCATCCACAAGAAGGGTCAGATGGAGGAACCTGGAAACTCCAGGCCTGTCAACCTGACCTCAGTGCCAGGGAAAATTATGGAGCATATTATCTTGGTGGCAATAACTGCGCACCTGAGGGATGGACAAGGGCTCAGGTCCAGCCAACATGGATTTAGGAAGGGCAGGTCCTGCCTCTCCAACCTCATCTCCTTCTATGATCAGGTGACCCACGTGGTGGATGTGGGGAAGGCTGTGGATGTAGTCTACCTGGACTTCAGCAAGGCCTTTGACACTGTACCCCACAGCAAACTCCTGGCCAAGCTGTCAGCTCCAGGCTTGGACAGCAACACTCTGTGCTGGGTTAGGAACTGGCTGGAGGGCCGAGCCCAGAGAGTGGTGGTGAATGGTGCCACATCCAGCTGGCAGCCAGTCACTAGTGGTGTGCCCCAGGGATCAGTGCTGGGCCCCATCCTCTTTAATATCTTCATTGATGATCTGGATAAGGGCATTGAGTCAGTCATCAACAAGATGACACCAAGCTGGGAGCAGATGTTGATCTATTAGAGGTCAGAAGGGTTCTGCAGAGGGACCTCGACCAACTGGATAGATGGGCAGAGTCCAACATGATGACATTCAACAAATCCAACTGCCAGGTGCTGCACTTTGGCCACAACAACCCCATGCAGAACTACAGGCTGGGGTCAGAGTGGCTGGAGAGCAGCCAGGCAGAAAGGGACCTGGGGGTACCGGTAGACAGCAGCTGAACATGAGCCAGCAGTGTGCCCAGGTGGCCAAGATGGCCAATGGCATCCTGGCCTGCAGCAGAAATAGTGTGGCCAGCAGGAGCAGGGAGGACATTCTGCCCCTGTACTCTGCATTGGTTAGGCCACACCTTGAGTCCTGTGTCCAGTTCTGGGCCCCTCAGTTTAAGAAGGACATTGAGACACTTGAATGTGTCCAGAGAAGGGCAGCGAGGCTGGGGAGAGGCCTTGAGCACAGCCCTATGAGGAGAGGCTGAGGGAGCTGGGATTGTTTAGCCTGGAGAAGAGGAGGCTCTCTACAACTACCGAAGGGAGAATGTAGCCAGGAGGGAGTTGGTCTCTTCTCTCAAGCAACCAGCACCAGAACAAGAGGTCTCAAGCTGTGCCAGGGGAAGTTGAGGCTGGAGGTGAGAGGAAAGCTTAAATTGCTTAATATAATAGCAAAATTTTATTTCATGTAAGGCATAAACACAGACTTTAGCAATGAGAAATGTAGATTTTTCTGTTCTTCCTACCTCAAGTTGGACCAACTCAATACAGCAAACTGCCTGAGCTAGCCAAACCTCAACCTGACCACAGGGATAGGTAGATTTTCCACCCTTACTTTGTTGAATTTGTGTTCATAGCTGCTGCCCTTTGGCAATTCTTAGTGCTAATGCAGCCTAGAGTTACAAAAGACTACAACTTGTGAAAGCTGCTAGTAAAGAAAAAGTTACACTTTCTTGGTCTTTAAATAACTCAGGAGATGCAGTGATCTTTTCAGCACTGGCAGTATCCCCCCACAGTTCCCCCCACAAAATCTCAAGAGGTTATGTTCCTGGGAGATTGTGACAAGTCAGGCAAGTTGAGCAGAAAGCATGGAAATCAGTGAGAAATTAGCAGAAACAAGGACAGAACAAGACAGTCTTACTTTTTTTATTTTTTTTTAAGTAATAAATAATATCTCTCTGCAGAAGAGTTTTAGCCATGGAAAGACCAGATACTTCAAAATGTAAATTAGTTTTTCAGATAAGAAGGTAGAATAGAATAGAATAGAATAGAATAGAATAGAATAGAATAGAATAGAATAGAATAGAATAGAATAGAATAGAATAGAATAAACCAGGTGGGAAAAGACCTTTGAGATCAATGAGTCCAACCTATCATCCAACACCATCTAATCAACTAAACCATGGCACCAAGCACCCCATCCAATCCCCTCTTAAACACTTCCAGTGGTAGCACATTCCAATGGCCAACTTCTCTTTCTGGGAAGAATTTCTTCCTAACATCCAGCCTAAACCTCCCCTGGTGCAGCTTGAGACTGTGTCCTCTTGTTCTGGTGCTGGTTACCTGGGAGAAGAGACCAGCCCCCACCTGGCTACAACCTCCCTTCAGGTATTTGTAGACAGCAAGAAGGTCTCCCCTGAGCCTCCTCTTCTCCAGGCCAAACAACTCCAGCTCCCTCAGCCTCCTCACAGGGCTTTGCTCCAAACCCCTCCCCAGCCTTGTTGCCCTTCTCTGGACACCTTCCAGCATCTCAACATCTTTCCTAAACCAAGGGCCCCAGAAATGGACACAGTACTCAAGGTGTGGCCTAACCAGTGCTGAGGACAGGGGCAGAGTGACTTCCCTGCTCCTGCTGGTCACACTATTTCTGATGCAGGCCAGGATGCCATTGGCCTTCTTGGCCACCGGGGCAAACTGCTGGCTCATGTTCAGCTGGCTGTTAACCATTACCCCCAGGTCCATTTCTGCCTGGCTGCTCTCCAGCCACTCTGACCCCATCCTGTAGCACTGCATGGGGTTGTTGCGGCCAATGTGTAGTACCTGTCACTTAGATGTGTTAAATCTCATGCCCTTGGACTCTGCCCTTCTGTCCAGCCTGGCATGGTCCATCTACAGAGCTCTCCTACCCTCTAACAGATCAACTCCTGCCCCCAGCTTGGTGTCATCTGCACATTTGGTAATGCTGGGCTCAATGTTCTCATCCAGATCATCAATAAAGATATCGAACAGCATGGGGCCCATCACAGATTATTTTACACAATAGAAGAAACAACAAAGGCCAAAGAAGGAACGTAAGCCCTGTAACTGCAATCTTACAGTGCTTCCTGAAGAGCTATGATGGACAAATACAGTTTTCCTTTTATAAATGTCATAGTTTAGGGGTTTGTTTGTTTTGGTTGTCCCTTTGCTTTCATTGTTCTAAGTATTAATAGCCCCTTCTGAGATGGTAATAGCAGAACACATGCTGTGATTCAACATGCATACCATCTGGGGAATCTGGGTGTGAAAATGCAAAATGCATGTTAATGAAGCAAGGGAAAGACCACGTGTTAAAAGAAGCAAGGCAAAGGATCATAGGCTTATAGTTGTGTGTATTCTCAGGCTTGGGAAAATAGAAGATGTGCATACTTTACCCAGAACTTCCATATAAACTTAACATCTCCCACAATTGCTCTTGTTGTCGCATGACTGACCATAACACTTGTTTTACTTAACGTCTCACACCTGAAAAATGATGATTCAAGTGAGTGACTGTGATCATGTAGGAAGGGCTATGGCATGTGCAGGGCCTGAAAATGGGAACCCATCTACATTTTCAGTACTGCATTTGTCTTCAGACACAAGACAAAGTGGCATGTCAAAACTAATTGTGCAGTTGTGTTCTTTAAATGCCTGAAAATCGGTGGTTAGTTTCCTACAGACTGTGAGCATATGATGTAGATCATTAGCTTCAAGACATTAAATGGGTTTTGAGAACATACCAAGATATTTGGGTTGCTAGAATCAAACTATTTAAAGTTTTCTAAAGCAATATTGGAGTTCTATATAATAAAATAAAATTTTAGAAATTTGGTGTAGTTGATGACCATATGATTTAAAATCATACTACAGTGTAAACTGATGTACATGAAATAAAGTGTGGACATGTGTTCAGGGCACTTATTTCACAGTTCAAATACTGAAGACTTAAAGCTTGTATTATCCTGTTATTCAATAATAAACTGGAATTTTCTTACTAGTCTTCAAAACTAAGAAATAGAATGGCTCTGCTGAAAGCCCCTATCAAGGTTTTAGTGGCACTACTCATCAGGGTTAACAATACCTAATTTAGATTTGTGAATAAAAAGCATTGGGTCATACAGTTGTACATATGTGCAATCCCACTTGTAACAGTCCCACCTTTCCATCTGCCTTCCTTTGCTCAAGCAACTGTGGCAGTGCAGGTTACAATAAGAGATCTTCCTCAATAACTGAAGTTTAGCTTAGAACGGTAGTATAATGGCCTTCCATTATCCTTTGAGATGCACATTTAGCCTAGAAGCTGGGACAGCTGAAGTAGATTCCTGGGAGAAAAGGGAAGATGCCAACAAATGGCTTGATGGACAGCCTGGCAGGGGGTAAGCAGGATTATCAAGGGAAATAAATGGCTGATGTCATTAGGCTCTATATCACATGCGAAGAGACTTTTTGATAGTCCCAGCCAGACTGAGAATTACAGTATGTATGGGTTTCTTTCAATGCCTCAAAGCATTTGGCATTGCAAAGGATGTTGCAATCATATACAGTTGCCTTGAGCACAAAACAAGAAAAGCCCCTCCTGCTGGTAAAGAACCAGAGCTGGCCACAGGGACCAGATTGCCTCTGTTGGACTAGTGAACCAGCCAGTGTCACTCCTCTTTATCTCAGTTCTCCCACTCCATATTCTATATACAGATACTCCTTCATCAGACATCTCTAACACTGGAAATGATATACTGTAAGACTAACTGGTACAAATATCATTCATTAGTGGCATTTAGTCAGTCTTAGAATTAATAACTATTTGGGTATGAAAATTGGTGGCTGGATGTGTACCACACAAACTCATATATTGTAAGCACAATACACAAGCATTTAAGAAAAAAACCATGAGCTACTACTTGGAATACTGTGCATGCAATGGTATATTGAAACATTTTAAAGCATACCATTAGCTATCAGCATTTAAATACAGTTTACAAATAGGAGGAGGACAAGAACCCACTGAATGAGCCCATTAGTCATATGTACATCACATTATGATCCACCAGTCAGTAGACAGAGTAACTGGACAGGAAAATCTGCTCCCTGCTGACCTCATGGGGCTCCTTAGAAAGAAAGAGGATTTCAAGATAGGGATAGGCAGACCATAGAATCATAGAATCATAGAATGCACTAGGCTGGAAGGGACCTCTAGAGGTCATCTAGTCCAACACCCCTGCTGTGAGCAGGGATATCCACTACTAGATCAGGCTGCTCAGAGTCCCATCAAGCCTGACTTTGAATGTCTCCAGAGATGGGGTTTCCACCACCTCCCTGGGCAACCTGTCCGAGTGGTACACCACTGTTGTGAATATGCCCTCAGAAATGAGCGGCAGATAGAGCAATGAAAATATCTGTTAAGTTTATTTTATATATATATATATACAAACTCTGTAACGGGGTATTTACAGTCACCCTCCACAGGTATCGCTATTCGGTTAGTGAAGCTATCTTTACAGAATGTTTGTGTATGAGCAATTGAATCAAACAATTCACAGAACTTAGAATCGAAACTAATCCAGAAAGCGGCAGGGGGAGGGCTTGGTCAGTGACCGGCAACCCTCCACCCGGAGCAATCCAAACACTACCCTAACTGAAAACTGTAAAGAAAGGCTTGGCTTACAAGCTGAGAACTTCGTGAGGTCTCCCCTTAATAATGTTTATAGTCCAGAGAACGTGGCATGGATGTGCTGTAAGACGGAGACAGGAAATGGCGCCGGCCGCGTGGCTGCACCGCGTGGCTGCTGCTCCTCCCAGGACACAAAGGTTCCCTGCTCAGGGGGGGCTGTGGCAGGTCAGCGACTCTGGTTCACATGGGCTACCGGTGTTTCTCCTGCAGCAATGGATCGCAGAGTGGTTGATCCCACGGGGTACTGTTCATGCCTCTGCACGCAGCTGGGTGATGGTGGCAAAGGAGCGTGAGGCCTCTTGGAGCACTGGCTTGAGTCCCAGGCAAGGTGGACCACGGCAGCACTGGCACACACACACTCACAGGCTCCAACACGATGTGGGGGGCTCATTTACCAAACAACCCCTATTTACCATTTGCCTCAGTCAGTACTGGTCCAATGAGCATTCTGTTGCTAATGCGAAGATTAAGCAATGGACTAACACCTACCAAATACGGCATAAGTATATGCTATACCCAGGGAAACAAAACATATAGCCTGGGCCTTGCGTACCACAGGGGTGAGACCACGCCCAGGCAGGCTGTTTACCTGGACTCAGTGGCGCCAGGATCCCCCCCGCTGCCCCCAGAAAGCAGGGGGAACAAAGGAGGGTTAACACTCAGAGAAGTATGTTCCAGAAATGTTTGGGGCACAATCCTGACCATAAGCATCCTTCACTACAATCACCCTCACAGTAAGGTACTTCTTCCTAATGTCCTGTCTACATCTATCGTCTCCAGTTTAAAACCATTGCCTCTTCTCCTAGTGCTTCATGCTTTTGTAAACAGTCCCTCCCCAGCTTGCTGGTAGGCCCCCTTCTGGTACTGGAAGGTCTATACTATAGAAGTACTATACTATATTATACTATACTATACTATACTATACTATACTATACTATACTATACTATACAGGTACTATAAGGTCTCCCTAGAGCCTTCTCTTCTCCAGGCTGAGCAACCTCAACTCTCTCACACTCTCTTAGTAGGAGAGGGGCTCCAGCCCTCTAATCATTTTTGTGGCTCTCCTCTCTAGACCTGATCCGTAAGTTTCATATCCATCTTGTGTTGAGGGCCCCAGAGCTGGAAAAAGTACTACAGGTAAGGTCTCACCAGAGCAGAATAAATTGGCAGTCACCTCTCTTGACCTGCTGGCCACATTTCTTTTGATGCAGCCCAATATGCTGCAAGTGCCCATTGCTGACCCTCTGGATACAACCATCCAGCCAATTCCCTGTCTGCTGAACAGCCCACCCATGGAATCCATGTTGTAATGGGTTGGGGCAGGTCCCCTCCCCACCACAGGCAGAAATAACGACTCAGGCAACCGGATTGCAAAAGTGATGAAAGTTTAAATAGAAAGCGGTGAATGTTACATAAAACCCAAAGCACAGTGACAAAGAAAGATCCCATCCCCACCTGAGGGTGCATGCAAAACCCCCAGGGCTCCTTCTTCCCCCTCCCTCTGCTGGGCTAGTCTCAGCTGGCCAGGCCTGAGACTGCCCATCCCCCTGTGGCCTTGGGCCCAATCAGGCCCATGGCCGGGAGATCTCTCCCCCAGTTACCAAGTCTCGGAGAGGGAAGGAAAGAGGAAGTGCCAGACTCCGCACTGGATCTTATAGTGGTGCAAAGAATTATGGTAGGGAATACACAATTTCCTGTGTCCATCCCTCTGGGCTGGACTTCTGGACACAGGAAGTGAATGCACCAGGGGGGCACCCAGCTCAAACTACAACATGCCACCCCTGTATTTCATACCATAATCTTTGCACCCAAACACATCATCAGATCAGAAAACTTCTGATGACATGTCCGGCAGAGTCCATATCTTCATCTGGGCGTCCACTCAAACAGTCTCTCATTCAGGCTCAAGCATCAGTCCATTCCAGTTGTTCTTCCTCATGTGATGGAACCTCCCAGCGACGCAGTCCTTCTCCTGCAACGTGAATTCCTTGTGGACTCCTTGGGACATCCTGGTCACCTGGAAATACCTCACAACTTCTCAGCCAAGCCTTTACTCTCCTATTCAGCGGCAAATTCTCCACCCCTGGGGCAGGCCAGTCGGAACAATCCGGCTCCACGACTGCCTTTTTCAATCCATCCAGGGTGCCGCAGCCAACCGCTTTCACGCGGACCAAAGCTACACGGATGCATGTCAGAGGCACTCCGCACCCCCCGGCTGGGCGCTCGCGTACCGAGGCAGGACAGCATCCGGCTGCACAACCTCCACCCCCGGAAGAGGGAGGAGCTGCGCCACAGCCCACTGAAGAAGCAGGGAGGCGGAGCCAGGTGCTCGGCGCCATTTTCGGAGCACGTCCGAAAACACCAGGGAAAGATTTACAGCTGCCGCCGCCGCCTGAACGCAGCCCGGCTCGGGCGGTGCCGCCGCCGCCGCTTGAACGCGGCCCGGCCCGGCCCCCGCCGTCTCTGTCGCCGCGATGCAGAGTCCGAGTCACCTCCAGCAGTCGCTTGCCCGCTCGCCGCGGGTGTCCGCTCCCCGCAGCGGCCGCGGGCCGACCACGCTCTGCTTGCCGCTGCCCCTCCTCCGCTCCCTGCCGCTCCGCAGAGAACGAGGAGAAGGCAGGTCTCGCCTTCTTAGGCTACTAGAGCACTCTTAAGCTACCCTGGGCAGAAAGTCACAGAAAGAACCACCCCTCGCTGTTCCCAAACAACAGGAGGGACTTCCATGCCATCAGCTACGCACCAGCTATCCTTCTGCAGCCCACAGGAGTTCACACAGTCGCCCCGGCAACAAAACCTGAGCCCCAACTTTCCAAACCCAAACCGACGCCCAGAACTAAATTTAAACTCTCCATCTTTTGCAATCCGAGCTGCAGTTGGCCCCACGTTGGTGCGCCAAAAATGTAATGGGTTGGGGCAGGTCCCCTCCCCACCACAGGCAGAAATAACGACTCAGGCAACCGGATTGCAAAAGTGATGAAAGTTTAAATAGAAAGCGGTGAATGTTACATAAAACCCAAAGCACAGTGACAAAGAAAGATCCCATCCCCACCTGAGGGTGCATGCAAAACCCCCAGGGCTCCTTCTTCCCCCTCCCTCTGCTGGGCTAGTCTCAGCTGGCCAGGCCTGAGACTGCCCATCCCCCTGTGGCCTTGGGCCCAATCAGGCCCATGGCCGGGAGATCTCTCCCCCAGTTACCAAGTCTCGGAGAGGGAAGGAAAGAGGAAGTGCCAGACTCCGCACTGGATCTTATAGTGGTGCAAAGAATTATGGTAGGGAATACACAATTTCCTGTGTCCATCCCTCTGGGCTGGACTTCTGGACACAGGAAGTGAATGCACCAGGGGGGCACCCAGCTCAAACTACAACACATGTCTTTCCAACTTGGAGAGGATGATATTAAGGGGAAGACTGATGAATTCACAGCAGGATGGATTCACACTGCAGATGGGCTTCTTTGCTCACTCAGCCCTCACTCCCAGAACCACAGGAGCCACGTGCACTCTCTGACAGTCCCGGGCACATGAATGTGCCATATACTACATGTACATACCACATGTATGTACCACATGTACATGTACCACATGAACATACAACACATAAAAGCATGGTTGTTTCCTGGCCAAGATGTTAGCCCCTGGCTTGGACAGCAGCACTCCGAGCTGGGTTAGGAACTGGTTGGAGGGCTGAGCCCAGAGAGTGGTGGTGAATAGTGCCACATCCAGCTGGCAGCCAGGCACTAGTGGTGTCCCCCAGGGATCAGTGCTGGGCCCCATCCTGTTCAATATCTTTATTGATGATCTGGACGAGGGGATTGAGTCCATCATCAGTAAATTTGCAGATGACACCAAGCTGGGGGGCAGGTGTTGATCACTTAGAGGGTAGGAGATCTCTGCAGAGGGACCTTGAGAGGCTGGAGAGATGGGCAGAGTCCAACATGATGGCATTCAATAAGGCCAAGTGCCAGGTGCTGCACTTTGGCCACAACAACCCCATGCAGTGCTTTGCAATACAGGTGGTGGTTTATAATGTTATGGTTTAACACTTAACACCACCTCTTTAAAGACGCTTACGCTTAAGAGTATAGCAACATACAGTACTAAGCTGGTGACCTGCTAAAACTGTGTTAAATGCTGTAGAAATAAGTGGAGTTTGCATTTCAGACAATCTCTAGTTTTGCAGAGAATAAAAGAAGAAAAAAAATCCACTCACACCATATCATACAAACAGGACTGAAGGGGAAGGACACGGATAACAAATCTGTCAGTTGATATCATGCTGAAATCCTGCCATGGCAAGCCTAAAAACACTTCAGGTGGAAGAGTTTTTTAGTGACATAAACCTGTTTTTAAAGTAAATTTTACTAAATCACTTCCCTATATGCATATAAGTATCATGCAAATATATGAAAAGATGTTGTTGACACAATGTTTAATACTGAGTGTAAAACAACGAAAGAAAGTTGTCACAATCTGCTTTCCCGAACCAGTCGTAGGCAGCGGAGGATGTTATGTTAAGATTTGAAAATACCCTCAGAGTAAATTAAGGTGAACCCACACCGAATGGCTGATGAGCTATGCTTATTTGATCCAATCAAAGCTCTTAGTCATTTGCATCTTAAGGATGTTTGATTGGACCGAAGAAGAGGGAAGAGAAAGGGAATATAGAGGGAAAGAGAATGAGGTAAGAAGAGAGAAAGGAAGATATCACCACACTTGGATGCAGTGATGTCTTCATGGAACTAGTCCAAGTTCTGTGGTGGTGGTGGGTATGTACATCCAGTAAGTACTTCTGTGGAAGATGCAATATGTGGATCCAAGAAGTTGTGGTCCTATTGTACTTTCTGGGCATGGGGGTTGATCTTCCTAAATCACAGAGATCGTACACATGGTTTGGAACAAATACATCCAGCAGTTCTCCTCGAGAACCAAAAAGAGCCATCAGAAACCATGGCCGTGTCTATTCAGATCAAGTATGGTCACACCTTGTTGTCTTGGTCTGGAGAGGGAAGGAGACTCAGTTGTTTTGAATATTCCCATGTTGTGAAATTAATAGGCACAAACGAGGCCAAAATATCAACAGCTAGGCTGTTTATTACATAAATAAAATGGAAATAAGAAGGGGAGAGGGAGAAGATAGAGAGGGAGAGAGAGAAGAGAGAGAGAGAAGAGGAAAGGAGTTATATTACCACACCCCTCACCACCCCACCCCCCCCACCCCCCCCCACCCCCCCAAGGCAGTTTGAGTCTGTGGAGGAAAGGTGCTGCAGGAGGTGCTGAGTTTGTAGAGAAAGGGTGCTGAGGCTTTGGCTGGAGAAGAGATGAGGTCCACTGGGCAGCCTGGGTCAGCTCCATGAGTTACAGTAAGCGGGACTTAGGACACGGAGAGAGGGTTCAGTCTGCTTCCTTCCTTCTCAGCGGCATGGTCCTCCTCCAGCGTTTTTCTCTCCTGCGTTTTTCTTCCTCTAGAGCCAGTAGTGGTCAAGTCTTTTATACAGTTTTTAGTCCTTAGGTATGTGTCCAAGCATTGTCCCTCAGGAATTCAGGAGCCAGGAAATCCTCCTGTAAATATCCAGGTATCGTTCCCCAGGAAATCTTTCTGTGTATTCCTGTGTGTTTAGGCAGGGGTCTAGATGGAGGGGGGGAGGGCCTCCACCTTCCCCTTTCTCCATCTACCCTGCCCACACACCCATTACACATCTAGAAACAGGTGGTGAGTCCATTGTCTCGCCACCCTCCCTTCCTGGGGGTATCTGATAGCTGGAAATGATCTTGTCTTGAAGGCGTGATGGCTGGGTCCTTGGGTCATTGTTGTAAGCCAGCTGCAGTCCAGTGTTATCACGATGCAATCGCAAGGTGATTTGCATCCAGGATTGGTATTGTCTGGGCAAGCAGCAAGTGATTTTATCTTTGTTGAGTCATACCAGGAGTTTAGACTCTTACACTTGTTTGAGACACTAGAAGGTGGTGCTCTCACAAAAGTTCAAATTGTATCCCAAGAACCAATAAAAAGCCACAAACAAGCAAACAAAAACAAATGGCCACATCAACTTTGCAGTTATTTCAGTCATGATACAGAAATCAATACAGAAATCAATGCATCTGTATAGTCTGTTAATATTATGTTAGTTTAAATCTTTAATGATACATACAAGTTTTTTATGCAAGCCCTATTTACTGGAAATATATTCAGAATTTAGAGTCGCTTTTACAGGTGAGGGAAGAATGAAAAATATATTTAAATATAACAGAGTGAATAAAATTATAAACCCTTCATTTCCTTAAATACATAGACATCAGTGCTGGGCTAACTCATGTTCTTTGAAAAATTTAAATACATTTATATTGTTAATTTATATAATTCTAGATTTCTGAAGTACTGAGGTGATGCCATTGAATTTTAGTATCTAATGATACTTATGGTAATATTTACCCTGAAGGTCCTAAGTATGTTCTTTGAAGCTTCTGAATTAAGTATTTTTGATCACTTTGAAACCTATGGGATAATTAGTTTTCTGCAGAAGAAATGCTGAAATTCCACTATTTTTGGAATATCACTTCCCTTCAAACTCTGTATAATGTTTAATAAATGCGATGCCATGAAATCAAACTCAATAGTCAAGACGACTAAACAGGTATTCTTTACTTCAGTGCTGCAATACAGAGGAATCTTTTCCAGAGTCTGTACCACCCAAACCTCAAATGAGCAAAGATTTTATAGCCCCAAAACATGCATATTCATGACATTGCCAAGAAACAATTAACATAGAGTGCTGGGTTTGGCTGAGCTGGAGTTAATTCTCCTCACAGCATCTTTCTAGTGCTGTGTTTTGCAGCAGTAGTTGATAACACAGCAGTGTTTTGGCTACTGTGGAATAAGTATCCAGGCTGTGTCCTTTCAACATTTCCCTGCTCCAAGAGTATGCTGAGAGGTGGGCAAGATCTTGTGAGAGGATATGGCTAAGTTGTCTGGCCCAGACTGGCCAAAGGGGTGCTCCGTGCTATATGACGTCTGCTCAGATATAAGAATGAAGTGAAAGAAGGGATTCATCCATGGCATCTATCCTCCCAAGTAACCACCAAGTTTAGAGAGCCCTGCTGTCCGAGACTGACCATCGTCCTGCTGATGGGAAGTGGAGACTAACATCCCTTTCTCTCTGCTTTTCACTTCCATGCCATCTATTGCTTTTTCTTATTATTTTTATTAAAATTGCTTCTATCTTATTGCTGGCTTTTGTTACATTTTTCCCCTCTCCCCCTGTCCATTTAAGAGAGGGAGTGATAGAATGGCTTTGGTGGGCATCTGGCCTCTAGGCCATGGCCAAACCACCATACATAGCCATTATTTTTGCACGAAAGCATTATCATACCGTAACACCTTTTCCCGCATGCGTACTATAGTCCTTAGGTGGTCTTTTAAGGACCTCTGGTGGTCAGTTACTTCCTCTATTCTTCTTCATCGCTGCTGCTTCTGGTGACTTATGTTCTTCCAGTGACCTGTGTTCTTAGAATTCTTTACTCCAGTTGTTAGAAAACACAAGATCAGCTCCAGTGAAATTCAGCCCTGAGTGTGTGCTCTTATAGATAATACTGCTCTCAAAGGATTACCAAATGCTTACATATGCATTTCACAATACAGTTACTGATATTGTTGGTGCTTGTTTTGCCACTGGCAAGTTTCCTTTAAGCTGAAGTTGAAATTTTGCTTCAATCATGGACTAGATGATCTTTGAGGTCTCTTCCAACCTTGGTGATACCGTGATACTGGTTCCTATGGTCGTGTTGTCAGACCTGTTTCCTACTCAGAAAACACTGAAGAGACTTTTAAAGTCCTATTCACATCAGCACTTGACATGTATTATGAATTTGCATCTGATGTGAAAAATTTGCAGTAACAGACTTTTCCAAAGAGATTTTTTTAATGGTTAATTGAAAATTATTTCAGGACCTGTCATCAGTCTGTATTATCACCTAATCTTGTTTCAATCATTAATAACTTAGATACCTATTACCTCCAGCACAAAAATACACACACATGCAATTTAAAATTAATTGGAGACTCTTCTGTATAAATTTAAAATTAGAGTAAATAGGTGTAATATAAAATAAGGTTTCTGCCTTTGGTTTTCTTCCAAACTAAAATTCTGCCCCAAGTTCTATTTACAAATGGGACACCTAGACCAGTGCATAATAATTTAAAAAAAAAAAAAAAATTACATAAATTTGAACTTCAGTTTTAAAAGAGAGTTATCACAGAGGTGACTCAATTTCCAGGCTCCTTCAATGGAGGAAACAAGTTAATTAAGTGAGTTGTAAGTATCTTTTAAATTTTCTGTTTTGTTTTGTTTTGTTGTGGTTGACTGATGTGTGTTTTATTGGTCTAAAGTAGAAATGTGTTGGTTTTACATAGATTACCCTCCAACCTCGGTGATACATATCCCCGGATTCTTCAAAAGCGCTTTCTGCTTTCAGTTGACAGTAGATTCTCCATGACTTTTCATACTTTTCTTAGTGCTTTGGTTTGTGTATAGTATAAACTGACTTTAAATTTATCAAATATAACACACTAAATTTATGACAAATAAGGTGTAATGGGTTGGGGCAGACCCCCTCCCCACCACGTGCAAAAATAACGACTCAGACAAACTGATTGCAAAAGTAGTGGAGAGTTTAAATAGAGAACAGTGAGTGTGCACAAAAGGAAACATAGTGACAAGAAAGAAACCAAAGTAAACCCAGAAAGACCCCAAACCCCACCTGAGGGTGCATCCAAAACCCCCAGGGCTCCTCCTTCCCCCCCCCTACTATTAGGCTGGTCTCAGCTGGCCAGATATGAGCCTGCCCATCCCCCAGTGGCCTTGGGCCCAATCAGGCCCATGGCCGGGAGATCTCTCCCCCAGTTACCAAGTCTCGGGGAGGGAAGGAAAGAGGAAGTGCCAGACCCCACCGCAAAATTTATAGTGGTGCAAGGGATTATGGTAGAAATACCTAATTTCCTGGGTCCGCCCACTGGGATGGACTTCTGGACACAGGAAACACCCCTGTAGCAGAGGGCACCCAGCCCAAACTACGACATAAGGATATTGGTCCGCAAAAGAGTGCCTGTTGACGATGGAGTACAGAATCAATACAGACGACCAGTATGATTTAAGTATTTTTCAGTTTATTAAGGAAGCTCTACAGCTTATATAGACTCACAGACCATAGTTGGCATAAGTTCATTGGTTCCCCACAGGTGTCCACACATCGTACTGTTATACATTATTGGTTAAATTAATAATATCATGCAAGGTTGTTGATTGACGTGTGCATCCTGTTATTCCAAGATAGCTCTCTGTGTTTATAGCTACCAGTGCCTTGCTTTAGTTACATACTGCTAGCACAGCACTATTTTGCTAAACTGCTAGCTACTTCTACACTTATGCTAAGCATGTCCTACCACTATCACAGTATCACAGTATCACTAAGGTTGGAAGAGACCTCAAAGATCATCGAGTCCAACGTGTCACCACAGACCTCATGACTAGACCATGGCACCAAGTGCCACGTCCAACCTCCTCTTGAACACCTCCAGGGATGGTAACTCCACCACCTCCCTGGGCAGCACATTCCAGTGATGAATCACTCTCGTGGTGAAGAACTTTCTCCTCACCTCAAGCCTAAACTTCCCCTGGCACAGCTTGAGGCTGTGTCCCCTTGTTGTGGTGCTGGTTGCCTGGGAGAAGAGACCAACCCCTTCCTGGCTACAACCACCTTTCAGGTAGTTGTAGAGAGCAATGAGGTCTCCCCTGAGCCTCCTCTTCTCCAGCCTAAACAATCCCAGCTCCCTCAGCCTCTCCTCATAGAGCTTATGTTCAAGGCCTCTCCCCAGCCTTGTTGCCCTTCTCTGGACACGTTCAAGTGTCTCAATGTCCTTCTTAAACTGAGGGGCCCAGAACTGGAAACAGGACTCAAGGTGAGGCCTAACCAATGCAGAGTACAGGGGCACAATGACTTCCCTGCTCCTGCTGGCCACACTGTTCCTGATGCAGGCCAGAATGCCGTTGGCCTTCTTGGCCACCTGGTCACACTACTGGCTCATGTTTAGGTGGCTGTCAATCAGCACCCCCAGGTCCCTCTCTGTTTGGCAGCTCTCCAGCCACTCTGACCCCAGCCTGTAGTTCTGCATGGGGTTGTTGTGGCCAAAGTGCAGCACCCAGCACTCAAACCAAATGTCAAGCTCTAAGCTTATATTGCCAGATTTCTCACACCACTTGTTGCTATGATTGCCACAAGTGCCCTAAGCTTTTTCATTTTCTCTCATATGCCTGGTCTCTCTGAAAACTACATTGATTTCTCATTTGCTATATTTCATAAGCTCTGCTCCCACTTAGAATAGTGAGTTACATTTACATGTCATTTATAGACATCTGTCATTGGAAATAATTCGCTAGGTTCAAGTTCACAAACTTAAATTGAATGCCAGGAGCCATGATACCAAACAGAGATCAGCAGCTGGTAGAATAATAATACATGAAATCATGAGTTGTGACTTCATCAAGGATGGATCTGATTGACAGGCTGTAGTGCCACCCTCCTAGCAGAGATAAGAGCTTTGCCACAAGACTGTCTTCCACAGGGTGGATACATAAGGCTTGAAATGGTACTTGCTGGACTGGAACGTCGCCTGAGGTTCAGAAAAAGTATTGTGTCCCCCCCGTTATAGGTTTAGAATTAACATACTAATAAAAATGAAAGTTTCCTATATCATTCAAGAGTCCAGAGGGTTGGACTGGACATTACAAAATATTTTTTGTCTCATCCCATTCCCCTGCAAATCTCTGCATAAGCTGAAGCTACAGCTTGTTCTTTCTTTTCTTTCCTCCTTTTAGCTCCTCTGTGCTTTGCTCTTTCTGGCTCCTTGCTTAACTTTGTTGGGGTTATGGTAAGCCTTGGTTGCAGTGGGGGACAGGGAAAGATAATATTTGTTAGCTGTGCAACAGCTTTTGGGTTTTGTTCAGGGGGGTCTCAGCTATTGTTTGGTTATATGTATGTATATGTTGGTTACCTTTATCTTTACTTTTGTATTTAGTCTACATTTGTAAATATTCTTTTCATTTAACTTCCAAATTCTGAGTAAGTGCTGTTATTTACTCTTTCTTGGGGTAGGCCCTAGATTCTGTCTGGTGCAAAACCAGCACACAATTTAATTGGCACCCAGTGTGGGGCAATTATAATTTGATGAGTTTTGGTTGATTGATAAAAAATTAGGAAATTAAAATGAAGTTATTCTGGATTTTGTGGCATTTGATCTCTCTGGCTGTGACTATGCTGTTTTATAAGTAGTAGTTTTATGCTGTGCACAGGAAAATTTTCCACAGATCTTGAATAGAAAGGGCTAGAATGCAAATAAATTACCATTGGATGCAAAAGGAAAATAATGATAAGGTCTAAATATAACCCCATGGGTCTAATAGCTAACATAAAGCTAGTTTTGTAAACCAACCTTTTCTCTTTTGCGCTTCCTTCCTTCAGTCTGGCAGATAGTAACTGGTGCTTCTGCTAGCTTGCTGACCTTGGATGCATTTCTCTGTTGTGGCTAAGTACTAAGAAGATCTGCTCTTCTCTTTCTCTTGTCCCATGTACGGGGGAAGGAGGGGGAAGAGGAGGAAGTTGTTGCTAACCCCGTGGTTTTGTCCAGGGGGGTTCTTGTGCTGTTTATAAATGGTAAATACATGAAAACCATATGTATTTTGTACCTACTCACTGCATTCCCTATTTTAGATTGTAGTTGTGCTTGTAAATACAGCTTCATTTGCTCCCAACTGAGCTGGTCTGGCAAATTTTATGTTGGGGGATAATTTCAACCTACCACATTCTTATTAATTGGCACTTATCCAATTGTGGAGCATTGCTCGATTCATTAATTAATTAGTGCTCAGATAAAGGAAGCCAAAATGAAGCTGTGGAACTCAGTGAAGGCAATGTTTGGAGGTGTTGGTGATTATTGCCTTGGTTTTTTCGATTACGGGAGATAACTTTTCAGTACGTATTCCACCTGAGTTTCTGGAATTTACAGTCCCCATAACTGCAAGTGTTTTAACTAATTTGAATCCTACAATGGTTTGTCTTCTGTGCCTGAATTTGCTGCCCTTAGTTGGTATATTAGGGTTGGCTATAGCTTTGTGGAGAGAAAAACGTCAGACTAGGCAGGTTTTTACCTTCAGGCAGCAGCAGGGAGCTAAGAATTAGCAAAGAAACAGTTTCAGATCACAGTGGGGGAGGGAGTTAAAAACAGAGCTAAGAAACGCTTACCTACAATACCCTTAGGGAAAGAAAATGTCCAGATTCCCCATTTTCCAACTGACCCAGAGGTCTGGAATCAAGAGGCAATGTGGGTCCTTGCGGTGTCTGACAGAAGACAGCAAAGCAAACCCCCGGCAGCACGGGCAGGGACAAGCGGCGGCACGGCCGGCAAAAAGCCAGTGGGGCGGCAGCGGCAAGCCCTGCTCAAGCGGCAGCGGCGGCAAGCTGGGCTGTGCCGGCAAGCCCTACACAAGGGCCAGCTCTGCCTGCGACCCTCGCTGGGGCGGCGGCAAGCTCGACTGTGCCGGCAAGCCCTGCAGAAGCGGCGGCTGTGCCTGAAGCCACAGTGCAAGCGGCGGTAAGCTCGGCTGCACCTGTAAAGGCAGCAGTCCCAGCAGTTTCGCCTCCCGCCACTGTCCAACATGAAACGGCGTCCAAGCGCGCTGCTGTGGGCAGTGATCCCTGTGGGAAAATCCCTCATAAGGACATGGTGGAAGAATTGCGTTGTATTAAATGCTGTATAAGGATGCGTGCAAGCAGCAGTGGCAGCGGTGGCAACTTCACCGACAGCAGCCATGGGTGAGGCAGAGATGCTTCCACCTGCAGTAGCTGGAACGGTAGGGTCCCAAAGAGTGTCCAGTAACACTGTTTCTATGCCAACCGTTTCTGTCGAACCAGCTGTGAGTTTCCAAGCAGCGCCAGTGTCTGTTAACCTGGTTGCTACTGTTGAAAAGGACCCTCTGATCCAGCTCCAAATCCACCTCCATGTAAAGCAAAGGCAATGACAAACAAACCAGTCTTAGATGAAGCAGAAACACAGATGGACAATTTGTCATGCAGTGAACCATGATACTGGTTTGGAGAAAGGTGGTGCTCCAGAACACATCCAGTTCATCGATGACATCATTGTCTGGGGTAAAACTGCAGAAGAAGTCTTCAAGAAAGGTAACAAAATCATTGACATTCTTCTGAATGCAAGTCTTGCCATCAAGCAAGACAAGGTGAAAGGACCTGCCAGAGAGATCCAGTTTCTGGGAGTGTGGTGGCAGGATGGATGCCGACACATTCCAGTGGATGTGGTAAATAGAGTCTCTACCATGGCAAATCCCACGAACAAGCAAGAAACAGTTTCCAGTGGGGACCTGAACAACAAGCAGCCTTTGACCAGATAAAGCAAGTTGTCCAAGCAATGGGTCTGGGACCTGTCCGAGATGGTCCAGACATTAAGAACATTTTGTACACGGCTGCAGGTGACAATGGTCCAACCTGGTGCTTGTGGCAAAGAGCTCCAGGTGAGACACGAGGATGTCCTCTTAGTTTCTGGAGTCGAGGTTATAGAGGTTCAGAGGCTAATTATACTCCAACAGAGAAAGAGATTCCAGCTGCCTATGAAGGAGTAAAAGCAGCTTCTGAAGTGATTGGAACTGAGTCACAACTTCTTCTAGCTCATAGACTGCCAGTTTTGAATTGGCTGTTCAAAGGCAAAGGTTCCACACCACATCATGCCAGATGCCACATGGTCCAAGTGGATGGCTCTGGTAACACAGAGAGCTCAAATGGAAAATCTTGAAAGACCTGGTCTGGTGGAGGTGATCTCAAGTTGGCCTGAAGGCACCAACTGTACTAAACCTCCAGAGGAGAAAGTAACTCATGCTGATGAAGCTCCTCCTTACAATGACCTTTCTGATGATGAAAAGAAATATGCTTTGTTCACAGGCAGTTCCTGTCATCTGGTTGGGAACACAGCATCGAGTGGATATTCCACATCCCCTACTATGCACCAGCTGCAGGGAAGATTGAAGGCTACAACAGTTTGCTCAAGACCACTCTCAAAGCCATGGGGGGGTGGAACTTCAAAAACTGGGAAAAACATTTAGCACAAGCAACCTGGCTGGTGAATAGTAGAGGTTCAGTGAACCAAGCTGGACCAGCACACTCGGATCTGCTATGAAAAATAGAAGGTGATAGAGTTCCTGTTACTCAAGAAAAGAACCTGTTAGGGAGAACTGTTTGGGTATTTTCTCCTTCAGAAGAGGCCAAACCTGTCCAAGGGGTGGTTTCTGCTGAAGGCCCTGGTCACGCTTAGTGGGTAATGCAAGAGAATGGTGAAATTCAATGTATTCCACAAAGAAATCTAACTTTAGCTGAGAGAGTATAAATTCAGAGTGTATAGTACAAGCTGTTAGGAGTTTCTGTTTCAGGTACAACATCATGCCCAAAAGAAGAATCCACGAGCAATCTACATTACTCAAGCACAAACCCTGAGACTCCTGAGTCACCTGGGAGACCGTGTTCTGCATCTCATCTGCGAAGAGACAAACTGTTTGCTTATTTCCCCATTCTGAACTTTTGAATCATTTGCATCTGAGATAGTCAGAATGGAAGATGAACTGCTCATTATTGTAGATACTGGTTTGGATTAGATGGATAGCATTAGGAAACAATGGAATTATTTAGTAGGGGAGGACTAAAGGCACTTCAATGCCCTTCTTGTATTAAGGGCCAAAACGTCAACACAGTATTCAAGTTGTGGCCTCACCAATGCTGAGTACATGTGGACAATCACTTCATTGGTCTTGCTGGCCACACTATTCCTGATGCAAGCCAGGATGCAGTTGACTTTTACCTGGGCATACTGCTGGCTCATATTCAGCTGGCTGTCAACCATCATCTCCAAATCCTTTTCTACTGAGCAGTTTTCCAAGCCTGCAGGGTTGCAGGGATTGTTGTGACCAAAGTGCAGGACCTGGTACTTGGTCTTGTTGAACACTGTACAACTGGCCTCAGTGCATTGATCCATCTAGTCCAGATCCCTCTGCAGAGCCTCACTATCCTACACTAACATCTAACTAGGCATTATCTGCAAACTTACTGAGAGTGTACTGGATCTCTTGATCCAGATCATCGATAAAGAAATTAAGCAGATGATCAGTCTTCATCTTCTATGTGGCATTTTATCTCATCCATACCCGAGTGTCTCCTGCATTTTGGTTCTTTGCATAAAATTTAACTCCTTGTACATGTCTTTGGTAGGTTAACAGGAGGCAGGAAAGGCAAACTGGTTCATGTGGGAAATTCAGTTTTTACCTGAAATTTGTTCTAACTGAATGACAAGCAAATGGGTTACAGGTATGTTCAAGAAAAGCAGGTAGACAACAATGTTCTGGAGAGATCTTCAGAAAACCTTTAGAAATATTTTCCTATGAGCATCACCCCTGCTATCCAGGACAAAATGACAGTAGGAAAAGTGTCCTTATTTGAACTGGTCCCATTAGGGTTTTGAACAACTCGTTTCAAGGACAGGTGGATTTTCATTCTCATTTCTTATATAATACCCATCTTAACTGAGAGCAAATAAGAAGTGTAATAAGCAAAAAATAAGTAATCCTCTTGGTTTCTCTGGGCTTCAGAATTGGCTTGTTCTACCACTTAATAAGAAGTTAGTATCCCTTGATGGAGTGAGTGTCTTAGCTACAGCTTCTAAAATTTCCATTTGAGAACTGAGCAGACACAAGACAACAGCAATATGTTTAACTGGCCAACTATGCCTGCACATATTAGCAAATCTTGTTTGCTACATCTGTGTTTTCTATTTTTTGCCAAATTGGAATTTGTTGTCTAAATTAGGAACTAAATGATCTTAGTTCTGCAATCCTTTGGGCTAAAAGGCCTACACGAAAAGTATGATGTGACTGTCTTTCAGAAAACACATAATTTGTGCCCTGTTTAAAGACCATAAATCTCTATTTAGATTGTCTTTTGCAAGTAGTAAGACTAGTTCAACTGCTCTTCTCAGCATCTATGTTAAGGTCATCTTCTGCACATAGCACCTTCTTTCGTACAGTTTAATTTGTCAGTGTGGTGGGTTTACACCAGACAGAGTATGGAATTTACTCCAAAAAGAGTAAATACCATGCTTACTCAGAATTTGGAAGTTAAATGAAAATAATATTTACAAAATAGACTAAATACAAAAGCAACTAAATATAAAAGGTAATAAACATATACATACATATAACCCAACAATAGCCCGACCCCCCTGGACAAAGCCCAGAAGGCTGTTGTCAGCCAACAAATATTATCTCTCTCCTGTCCCCACCACTGTTCTTACCATAACCCAAACATAAGAGAGGAAGCAAAGCCAGAAGGAGAGAAAGAGGGAAAAGAAGCAAGAAGAGGGGAAACAAACTGTGCTTCAGATTATGTAGAAATTTTACAGACAGTGGAGTGGGATAAAGATGTTCTGCTCAGCCCCTTGGAGACATCCATCCTCCTGAACTCTTGAATTCTCTGGAAAATTTTTATTTACAATTAGGACATTAGTCTCTAAAGCTGTAACAGTGAGGAATAAATTTGTTCTGCTGAGGGGAAAAAACCACACCATATAGTAGCTGCACATTCACTGTGAAGTTTTCTCAGTAGACGTACTTCTTGCATCAGATAGGCCTGCTGTTAAGACGAGAAAGCTCATTGCAAATATGATTCATTGTTATCTAAGAAATTAAATAAATTCCATTTTATGAGGGTGGTAGAGACCATACTTCTAAAATTCTGCCATTATCACGACTGACAGATTCACAGTCATGTCATGGGAATGTGCCTAGTGGCTGATAGTATAGAACCACACCACTCACTGACTGACAGAACTTTTCTTGCTTGGCAGGATGGCTATAGTGAGTAAGGAATGGTTCCTTCTTCTGGTAAACATGCACGTGTATACACTAGGTTCAGATCAGAGGCTTAGCCTGTAGAGTTCCTGGTTTACTCATTGCCCTTGTGTCTTGGAAAGCATTCCCCTGTCTTTAGTCACATGTGGTTTATTAAGTGGTGTGGGGAACTGATGAGTGTGCTTCAGTGATGACATGGATTGCACTTAGGAGAAGCATGAGTGTAAAACTAATAAATACTAGTTTAATAAATAAATTGTCAACAATCCCCAAACCAATGCTTTTTTTTTTTTTCTGTTAATTGATCTGAATAATTCATAAATAAAGATGTCTAGAAAGAGGAAACAGAGATATTTTTTCCTCATTGAGCCAAGTTCCTTGATCCTGAATTCCTTTACTGAATTCAGTCTGCTAATTAAGTGTTAAATACTATTTGCTGGGAGGTATGCGTTTGCCACACATGCCCTTCAAGATAATAAAATCCTGAAGTATTCAGAGAAACTACTGTTCAACAGACCTTTAACCTCTGGAAGGTCTCACCTTCTTCAGCTGTGTTGAAGTTACGTAAAGCAGAAAGCAAATAGGCTGCTCTGTACTGCAAAGACAGCACAGTGCTGTAGGACCACTGTGATATGGGTTGGCTATAAATAGCTGTGAGCACAAATTTTTCTGAAGAGGAGCACTGACGCCCAGAGCTCTCTGCCAAGGTTTTGCTTTCCCAATGTCAGAGTGCACCCTCAGCAAGTTTGCTGATGACACCAAGCTGTGTGGTGCAGCAGACACACTGGAATGAAGGGATCCATCCAGAGGGACCTTGACAGACTGCAGAGCAGGGCCCAAGACAATCTCATGAGGTTCAACAAGACCAAATGCAAGGTCCTGCATCTGGGTCAGGGCAATCCCAAGCACTGATATAGGCTGGGCAGGGACTGGCTTGAGAGCAGCCCTGAAGAAAAGGACCTGGGGGTGCTGGGGGATAAGCTCAACAGGAGCCAGCAGTGAGCACTTGCAGCCCAGAGAGCCAAGCAGAGCCTGGGCTGCATCAAGAGAAGCATAGCCAGCAGGTCAAGGGAGGTGATTCTCCCCCTCTGCTCCACTCTGGTGAGACCCCACCTGGAGCACTGTGTCCAGTTCTGGAGCCTCTGTGCCAGGAAGGATCTGGAGGTGCTGGATCATGTCTAGAGAAGGGCCACGAGGATGATCAGAAGGCTGGAGCTTCTCTCCTGTGAGGACAAACTGAGGGAGTTGGGAATATTGGGTGAAAGGTTGGACTTGATGATCTTTGAGATATTTTCCAATATTATTGATTCTATGATTCTATGATTCTATTCAGTCTGGAGAAGGGAAGGTTCTGAGGAGACCTAATTGTGGCCTTCTAGTATCTGAAGAGGGCTACAGGAAAGCTGGGGAGGGAATTTTAAGGGCGTTAGGGAGTGATAGGACTGGGGGGAATGGAACAAAACTAGAAATGGGTAGATTCAGATTGGCTGTTAGGAAGAAGTTCTTCCCCAGGAGGGTGGTGAGACACTGGCACAGGTTGCCCAGGGAAGTGATGGAAACCTCATCCCTGGAGGTTTTTGCAGCCAGGCTGGATGCGGCTGTGAGCAACCTGCTGTAGTGTGAGGTGTCCCTGCCCATGGCAGGGGGGCTGGAACTGGATGATCCTTGAGGTCCCTTCCAACCCTGACAATTCTGTGATTCTATGGATAATTGCCTTCTATGGATAAAAGCCTTGTTTTTGTGCAGCTATGCTGACTTCTGCCAATCATTATCTAGTCATGTTGGAGTGCAGAAACTTACCTCTGGCAAACTGGCAATTGAGACTTCTGAGGCTGTTAGTTGTCTCTTTTCCTAACAGCACCCTTAGGGAGCACTGAGTCATACAAACCTTCATCCCACTGACAGCTCTCTGGATCCATTTTCAGGTTTTGCATTCCTGTCCATGGGGCTCATGGACCATTGAGGGAGATTTACTAGCTTTATTGGTTGATCTATGATTCTCATATTGTCTGGAAACCTGACAGTACAAGAGACACTTAGCAGCCTCATCCTCCCAGAGGAATCAGATCTCTTAACAAGTGTGAGTCTTCATACATGTCCTGAGAAATACTGTCTAACCTGCGCTGGGGTGAAATGGACTGGATATTTCAGACCACATGAGTGGTTCAGTGAAGCATTATCTACTTAAGGATGAACAGAGGGGGAATGTGGATTTGGTCATCACTCTAGATGGTCAGGGACTGTGAAGACTATGTCCAATGTTGTCAAGGAAATATCATTCTGTCTTTTCACCCTGGAAGAAAGTAAACTTTCTACCCAGACTGGGCCCATTAAGAATAAGAACTTAAGCAGCAATTTATCCTCCCTCCTTTTTCTTCTGTTAGCCATCACAGCAGCCAGGATGCCATAAACTCCTGATGCATTTCCCTCTTAGAGAATGTGTCAAATATGTCCCTTATAGTGGTTTAACAATATTTCTATCATACTTCATCTCATTTTGGCTAGGGCTGAAGATCTCCCTGTGTACCTAAAAGAGCACAACCTCTTGCCACACTTTGCAACCTCATTTATTCATTACCTACTATTTCTATTTCAACCCAACAGTTTTATCATGTGCTACTTAGACCATCATCATCAGGCATTAAAACAACCAGGTAGTGGTTAGCTCATCTTTGTTGTGTTTTTATTTTTTGTTTGTTTGAAGCCAAAACTGCTTAAAGCTGGCCTGATATTTTCCTGCTTCCTCTTGTATTGGGTTGGACTGAGCTGGAGTTAATTCTCCTCACAGCATCTTTCTAGTGCTGTGGTTTTTGCAGCAGTAGTTGATAACACAGCAGTGTTTTGGCTGCAGCTGAATCCAGTATCCAGGCTGTGTCTTTTCAACATTTTCCTCCCCCAAGAGTACATCGAGGGGTGGGCAAAATCTTGGGAGAGATATTCCATACCATATGACATCAGCTCAGGTATAAGAATGAAGTGAAAGAAGGAAGTGTGGGGATTCGTCCATGGGGTCTATCTTCCCAAGGAACCACCAAGCTTAGAGAGCCCTGATGCCCAAGACGAACCACCGTCCTGCTGATGGGAAGCAGAGACTAACATCTCTCTCTCTGCTTTTTGCTTCCGTGCGTTCTATTGCTGTTTGCTTATTAGTGTTATTCAACTGCTCCTATCTTATTCCTGGATTTTGTTATATTTTCTTTCCCTTCTTCCCCTGTTCACTTAAGAGGGGGAGTGATAGAGCAGCTTTGGTGGGCATCTGGTCTCCAGGCCAGAGCCAAAACACCACACCTCTGTTCTTTCTGTGGAGACAGGAGCCTCAAATAAAGAAACATCATCCTGTCCCTTTGGTATGAATCTACTACACCCTCTCCAGCTCCTCTTTGTCAGCTGAGGACTTGTTTGGGTTTAGGATCACTTTGAAACTTATAGTATGCTTTGAGCTCTTCTCTTTTGGTAACAAGAAGAACTCCTAATGTGGAATTATGGTTTCATCTCTATTCAGAGTCTGTTCTTAATCTGCTGCGCTGTCTTCCAGTAAAGGCAGAGAGGCCCATGATAACAGTGACAGTGTCAGTCTGACAAGAAAAAGTTCCTCCCTTTCTACACATTAAGTCTTTCCCCTTGCTGCCACAGCTTAACACTCTGCCCTTTGTCTGCTCGTTTCCCCAAATGAAGAAGAAAGACACGGATGTCAGCTGCAACTGCCACCCATGTGGATGGCCACTTTATAAAATGATAAAAGGAGAATATCTGCAAACTGAAAGTATTTCAACATCCAGGGCACCTGTAATCTGTACTATTTATACTGTATTGAGATGATTCCCTTCACCCCTTACACTTGCAAAGAGGACCAAAGAGTACTGTTTTGGTCTAGTTCAGCTGCTTCTGAGGATCCCAGCTGCTACTATGCAGAAGGATACTACGCTAAGTTACTAATTAAGCAGCAATTGAGAATTTCTAATGCCTTGGAGATTATGGTGTTGCCATTTGAGTTTCCAGGGCTCAAATCCATGGGGCAGAATGCAAGACACACATGTAAACAGTCAGTTACAAAAGAGACAACCCAAGCTGTGAAGCACCAGGGTCAGTAGAAACTGCATCACCATTTTAACTTCCAATTATTTTTCCTAAACCAAGAAATATTATTTCTCATTTGAGCCCCATACTTTTAAAAGTTGGGCACCAATTCTTGTGTCACCATTTGAACTTCAATGGCTTGAGCCCATGGGATAGAATGCAGGCTATACCCCTCTTCCCCCTCCCAATCCCCCCATACAGAAAAGGTAGGAAGGGAAAGTGAAAGGGTAAACAAAAGACTTGAACAGAAATTAGCAGTTAAGAAAGTTATTTTTACAAAAAATAAAAGGTATTTAGGGGAAAAGGGATGGACAGAGATACAGGGAAGGAGACATATAGAGATATACAGAACCAGGTCATGGATGGCATTCTTTGGATGCAGGCCCTGACATGTGGGGGTAGGTCAGGACCACATGGCAGGTGCAGCCCTGTGGTCAGCAAGCCTCAGGGAGCCAAAGGGCAAGAGACAGCTAGGTGGCAGTTCCTGCTCCTTAAATAGAGGCAGGGAAAGGGGAGGGAATAACCTGATCTGGTAACACCCCTGGGGTCAAGTTCCCACCCCTTGGGGCCAGGGTGCCTCCCTCTGGAGTCAGATTTCATGGTGGGGGGGTGTCAGATTCCCGCCCACTTAGGGGGGTTGGGTTTCTACCCTCCCACCTGGTAGCTCTTAAACCACAACGTTTGGAAAGACCTTAAAATTTGTATGATCCAGGCCTGGTGCACTGGGCTACACCTCTTCTTGATGGGGGCTGAAAACAACCCAGCCCCCAGGTAGACAAAAGAAAACCTGATCCAGGTGGGCAGAAAGAGAGACTTGGTTTTCCCCTCCCAGGAGGAGGGGTCCCCCTGGGTCAAAGGTGGTCTGTGCTACTCCCTCTTCCCGTCCGGGGAAAGCCTATTTAAGGAGAAACACCTCTCCCCTCTTTCCCTTTCCCCTGCACATCACCTACTTGAGGGAGGTCATCTGCTGTTGTTTCTGCATCCACTCTTTCCAAAGAACTCACTTAATTCGTATCAAGGGAACGCAATGCCAGCTGGGCCTGGGTTTGTATATTTTTCTATTTACCCTTTACCCTATACCTTTGTAACTTTCCCTGTTACTTCTGTACGTATTGTTAAAAAATTACCTTTTTCCTTCCAAAGCAATTCCAGACCATTTTCTTTCATGACTTTATCTCTCCTTTCTCCTGTCTAATTTCCTTTACCTTCCCAGGAAAAGGGAGAGAGGAGAGGGAATCTAAATCTGTTTCCATTTGGGCTTTTGGACTCCAGGTAAAGCTCAAACCAGCACACCTGGGTACCAATTATGTAGGCTGGTGCCACAAATACCACAAACTTAAATTCTGCATAGAGACTAATACAGAATGCTTCTGCACAGAGTTTATGTAGCATATAGTAACATCCTCACAACTTTTACTACATAGTAGTAAAATTGCATACAAACCTATACAAACCTCAAACAAGTTCACACCTCCACAAAGGCTCATATATAGATTCTTTGTTCATTTGTAGCATAAACTTGTAAATAGCGTCTACTCCCCTTGCCTCTTTCACTGTCATCTCAACCATGCAAAATACCTCTTGTTGTAACTGCTATAAAGTACAGCTGAACTCTGCCCAAAGACTGGGTTGAGTTGTACTGCTGAGAATCGATGGGCTTGTCAATGTGCTTGCAGAACTAAGATAGAATCATAGAATCACAATCATCATAGAATGGTCTGAGTTGGAAGGGGCCTCCGAAAGTCATCTAGTACAACCCCCTCTGCAGTCAGCAGGGGCATCCTCAACTAGATCAGGTTGTCCAGAGCCCTGTCGAGCCTTGCTTTGTATATCTCCAGGGATGGGGCCCCAACCACCTCCCCAGGAAACCTGTTCTGATGTTCCACTATCCTCATGGTAAAGAACTTGTTCCTAACATCCAATCTAAATCTACTCTAGTTTGAAGCCATTACCCCTTGTCCTATTACTGCAGGCTTTTGTAAAGAGTTTCTCTCCATTCTTCTTGTAGACCACCTTCTTCAGGTACTAGAAGGCTACTATTATGTCTCGCCTGAACTTCCTCTTTTCCAGGCTGAACATCTCCAGCTCTCTCAGCTTGTCTTTGTAGCAGAGGTGTTCCAACCCCTGATCCCGTACTGAGGGCTCTGATGAGCTGCCCTGTGCCCAGGCTCACATCTAGGGTGCCTGAATGTTACCCACTCTTCAGGATCCAGACAGCCTGCTATGATCCTCATTTATTAGCAGGGAGGGATACACATTTGGGCAGCTGTTGATTGTTGCTGACTAGCATGTGGTAATGTCAAGATGACTGTTTTATGTGTGTTACTACATTATTTTCATCAGAGGTGCCCACTCAACCATTCTCTAGGCTAATGAAGGTATGTCAAACCACTGAGTGACAGATCTTTGCTAATTAGTTCAGAAAGACAACTGGTAAATGTCTATCTAGTGTGCTTCTTCAGGTGGTGGAAAAACTTCAAGGTAACCAACAACAATTCTGCAGAAAACAATTCCGGGAAAGCTCCAAACCAGAAAGCACTGACTTCTTAAGCTGCACATTGAATCAGATGGAGTTACATTTACAGATTGATGGAAGTGTACCCTGAGTGGTTATCAAAACTGCTAACCAGGACAACCACTGTGACAGAGGAGAATGTAACTTTTCAACACCTATGCAGCAGACAGTTAAATACGTAATATGCATTGCTAGATGTCACAAATTCCAAGCATTAGCGTAGGCAAATAAATTCTGCAAGTGAGCAGATCAGGAAGGAAAAGATATTTTCCTTTGAATAGACTCTATGACTACTCCCCTCTACCCACTCAATGAAAAGTGAAGGAGAAGTGGTCGTCAGTTATTTCTCCTTCTTAGTGCCATGCCTTAACAAATGCACTGGGGGAGAGACCATATCATGGAATAACTCAAAGAACTGACTGTCTTTGTTACTTCCTTTTCTGATGCTTTCATCAGCACCCTAAGGAGGCAATCAGTTTTGCTGTTACATGGATGCACCATAATAGGACACAAATGCAGAAATGAGAGGTAAATAATAAAAAGACCAAATTGTCACAAATTCAGGAAGGTCTCCTTACTGTAAGGTGAAACTATGTAAAAAGCCTCTAGCTTTGTTTATAGCTCATAGTTGCAAAAAAAAAAATAAAAGGCAGCCAAAACTATTTCTGCTAGCTACCTTCCCACTCTTTCTGCAGTGAGTTTTGTGTTTACCTCAAATATTTAATGCACATAGATAGCTGCACTTATAAATATTTAATAAAATATATGCAAACAGCCTACTGCTGACTGTAAGCTGAGGAAAACTCCCTGAATCCTTCCTTTCAATATAACCCAAAGAACTGCCTATAGTTTTTATGCACTTTGTTGCTAGTATGGTAAAGGATTAACTGAACACACGTCACTGCTGTTGCCAAGATAAGGTGCTCAAGGCTTAACTAAAGCTATCAAAAATATAAGATGCATGACAGACAATCCTTATCCAAACAAGCTTTATCCCATTCCCTCATTTCATTCCCCAAAACTTTCACAGTACAGTCTGGTGGAAACCTGATAAACTATTTGCTTTTTCAAATTCTAAGCAGACTAATAACTGCTGTCACCAAACCTGGAAAAATAAACAAACATATCTTTATTCCAACAGTA
Organism: Dryobates pubescens; assembly: GCF_014839835.1. NCBI lineage: Eukaryota > Metazoa > Chordata > Aves > Piciformes > Picidae > Dryobates > Dryobates pubescens. Next base: position 3,326,223 of record NC_071620.1, read on the forward strand.
ACACAAAATTTTGCCAACATACCTAAGTGACGGAGTCCATTAACAGCCACTGTAACTGCATTGTAATGTTTGGGACAATATTTACAAACAGGGAAACAAAAAATTGCAGCTTCTGCATACTATACCCATAAAGTCAATAGGCCAACACAGATAGCCAGAGAGTGATACTCCTCAGCTACCTGGGCTGCTGGGTATGTGTCCAGGCCTGCAATCAGAAATTACTTACAGGACCTCCTGCCCTTACTCTGCAGCCTAATTATGCCAGACCAGAAATATGTGGCTAACATTTAGGCAGAACAAACTGATTACTGGGAAAAAATTTCCTCACTTCCTCTCGTGGCCCCAGAGAGCCTTTCTTCTTTAGCCCTTTCATTATCAAGAAAAGATTTCCTCCTCCAGATGCCGGATGAGTATTTGGGTTTTCATTTCTAGAGCTGTTCTTTCCTCAGTTTCCTGAACAAGGTGCAGCACATTTCTCTCCATTTATGCTCTCAGAATTGTGCCTCCTGCCAGCCACACTCTGCTCCATGGATTCCCTTTGCATGTTATTAAAAAAAATCCCAAACATAACAAGGCCCTAAAAAATTCTAATTGTTTTCTGTGTGTCTGCCTCCCTAACTGTGATTGCTATGTGTCTTGGTAAAACCAGCAAATGCTTTAATAGATAGCAATACAAAGATTTGACATTATAAATATATAAGATGAGCTGTATGTACAGTGGTAGATATGGTTATAACTGTCCTTCCATCCCAGTTTGGTATTTCCCCACCCTGGCTAAGTAAACAGGGAAAAGTACTGAACAGGGTTGTAAACTAGAAATATTCTATTTCAAAAAGACTTGGAGAAAAGCCTGTCTGTTATTTGCTTAAGGGATGATTATGAGGTGCCTTAGAGATGTGAAAGAAGGCAAATACAGATATTCCAGAAAACAAATGCATTTACAAGTACTTGTAGGAAACACCGGTGATGTTGTACTGATTATGATATGTTCACCCAAGAATGAATAAATCAGCCTGAAACAGATCTATTGAAGAACAGCTGGAATGAGTAAAGTGCAACATCTAAATTATAATGCGAATTTAATATCTTACCTGAGGAAATACCAAAGAGATATTTTTGCTCTAGAGTAGAAGCAGGTGAATAAAAGGCTTCACATACTAGCAAATATGTGAATAAATTACTCAATACTAACTCTAGTTTTGCAGTTAGGAAAGAAAAAATCCTAAATCTGTGACATCACTTGGTTTAAGAGCAAAATTCTAATTAACAATAGGATAAAAATTAAAAAGTACAAATAGCATCCAATAGAAACTTAGCATTGCAATCTATGGACTTGCAAGTTTGCTCAAGCATTTAAAAAGGGTGTATTTTAAAACTTAAGCAACAGTGACCTATTTAATGTAAATTAATCCCAAAATTAACTAGAATATTTGTAATTAGGCAGTTTGACATAAGAGTTATAAGGCACACCCGTGTCTCCAGTCTGAGCTGGCCCTTATGCAAGCAAAAGTCATCTTCAATCAATGGGCTTTATTGGACAACTTCTTAGGAATCCTATTTTAGAGGCTCATTAATGCCTTAGAGATAGTGACAGCGGGTAGGTTTTACACATTCTTGTCATGTACTCTGCTGCATATAGCTCTTTAGTAACTGGTAGAGCTTATATTATTAAGATCATTCTGTCAAGAAAAAAGGGATGCAATTATGGAAATAAGATAAATTAGAGATACTGAATTTGCAGAGCTTTGAAAATTGAAAGACTTATCAGCAATGAGAACATTTTCCAGCAGTTTGGGGAAACAGATCTCTTATTCAGATAGCCATGATGCTTCTGCATCACTGATGGTAATGTGATTAGCTCTTCAGCATTCTGAGAAGGGAAAGATATATAGGATTTATTATTATTATTATTACTATTACTTTTGATTTACATTCCTTTTTGGTTTATATTTCTTTCTGAGTGTGATCTGGCAGGCTGGAAATAGTGTAGCATTAGTCAATAAAATAAGAGCTGAGAAGGTACCAATTTATTTTGTGTCTTATGCAAAGAAAATAGAAAACTCCAAGGCATTTAAAAGTCACTGTTTCTCTGTATTATTCAAAACTTTAATCCATCATTAGAAACAAAGACTTTGGAAGTCCTATTTTGACTAGAGTTTGCAGTAAGTGCTGTTATTCAGCCTAGGTATTACAAGATTATTCTTTGTGTTTGAGCCTTCAGTTGAGTTAAGTAAGTGCACTTACATGTTCCCTCTTTCTCTGCCATTAACTGCTTTCTTTATGGCAGCCTCTAGTTAGGTCCTCAAGCTGTGGACTGTGAAGTACCTCAAAGAGGATTGCCAGCTGTTAGACAGCAACAGATAGCAGCAATTCAGTTCCCTAAACATGCAGTAGATCTTTTCTTTTTTTTTTTTTTTTTTGTCTTTTTGGTTTTTTGTTTTTTTTTTTTTCCCCAGGAGTGGAAGATGAGAATACAAAATACTGACTGTAGGTGTTTGTGCTCTTCAGGAAACTGCTAGCTACCTTTAGCTACTGGCAATGTATCATTTTCTTTGGTATAGACAGCGTATACTAGTGGTTGTTCACTCCCTTGCCCTTGAAGAACTCATCACACATTGAAATAGTCAAGCAAACTGTAGATGCTTGACATATTCAGAGTGGATTGCAGCAGCAAATGGTTTGGGAAACACTGTGAACTAAGGATTTCTCTTGGAAAGAGTATAATGTTCCTTTTCTGCCTACCTTTCTCACTGTCATCACTCAGATGTCTCAGAACACATCAGATGGCTCCACATTTCTACATGAGTGCGTGGCACTCCCTGAGATGTCAGGGAGACAAAGTCCTGCCATACCCTAGGACATGCCATACCTTGGGCTACAAGTAGAGCTGGGTATCTGGTTTGCTTGCAGCATGGTGATGTCAGCGCTTGCACACCAGAGCACAGTGGGCAGAGACGAATTCTTCTCTAACCCATGATCCTTCCAAAGAAGGTAGGTAAGGGTTGTGAAGGCCATTGTGATAGTCTTGTGACTGTTTCACAGTTATGGGGCTCCTGGAAAGCATTTTATCCCAGACTAACAGAGAAATGTGGAAACCACAAAAAGTTGTTTGATAGTATAGGAACTACTCTCAACTGGAATATAAAACAACCTTCCTTCTGCCTGAAGCAGGTGCTGTGCCTTGTAGTTCTACAAAATGACACTTGCTCATGGTCATATCACTACAACATTGTGGCACTGCTTCCTTATACCTCTATTTGCTGAACTTAGAGTATATGGATCTACAAGAAGAAAAAAGATTGGAGCTTCTGGCTCCACCACATGAGTCTAAAAAAATATACAATTCAGTGCTCCCAAACCAGACCCAGCATGGCTGTGAGCAAAAATAGTTGCTGCTACTGCTTCTCTTACAGCTGCCAGAGGCTCTGATCTTGCAGGATGAGCTGCACAGAGACCAGAAGTGGGTGAAGAGCTTTCAGATAATAAGGATCAATTCCAAGCCCTATATTTTCTTGTCAACAAATGGCAGGTAAAACACAGAGGATGCTTCCCAACAGAATTGAGGACATGTGGCTGGAAAGCTGTCTGGCAGAAAGGGACCTGGGGATTCTAATCAGCAAGCAGCTGAAGAGGAGCCAGTAGTGTGTCCAGGTGGCCAAGAAAACCAATGGCTTCCTGGCTTGTCAGAAATGCTGTGTGTGGCAGGAGTAGGGAGGTGATTGTCCCCTTGTACTCAGCTCTAGTGAGGCCACACCTCTAGTGTTGTGTTCAGTTTTGGGCACCTCAATACAGGACAGATGTGGAGGTGCTGGAGCCAGGGCAGAGCAGGGCAAGGAAGCTGTGAAGGGCCTGAAGAAGAAATCCTATGAGGAGCAACTGAGGGAGCTGGGACTGCTTAGTTTGGAGGAGGCTGAGGGGACAGCTCACATGTAGTGGTTTGAGCCTTAACTGGGAGTTAAGACCTCAGATGGGGGCAAGGCTGAGAATCTCTCCCCGGCTCCCCCCTCCTCCCTCCCAACAGAGAGGGGAAAAAAAAGTAAAGGGAAGGAGCAAATCCACCAAACAATACTTTGGAGTCAGCCTGGAAGTAGAGAGGTAAAGAGTTTTCTTTAAACTATATATATATATAACAAGGGCAAGGAACAAGGATGGATGGGAAGGGGGAAAAAAAAAAAACAAGAATACAAAGCCAGTCTCTCTCTCTGAAGAGGCATGGAGGCATCGGGGAGCAGGATCAGGCCCAACCACGTGGCAGAGGAGCAGGAAAGCAGCCACAGTAGCTCTCTTCCAGGAGAGGCAGGAGCCAAAAGGAGCCCTAATGACTGCAATGTCCTGCTTTTTATACCCTGGCTAGGCAGAGAGCGGGGAGTGAAATAGACTCAGTTTCCCAGGGGGGAAAAGGCCCTGCAGGGAGGGGAAAGCACCTGCAAGCCCTCCACCCTGTTTTGTTTCTTTTCAGAATGGGCGTTAACCCACCACATCATGGCTCTCTAGAACTACTTGAAAGGATGATGCAGAGAGGCTGGTGCTGGTCTCTTCTCACAGGTAATTAGGGATAGAACAAGAGAGAATGGCCTCAAGCTGCAACTGGGTAGGTTTAGACTGGACAGTAGGAAGAAGTTTTTCCCAGCAAGAGCGGTCAGGCATTGGAATGTACTGCCCAAGGAGGTGGTGGAGTCACCAACCCTGGATGTGTTTAAAGGTGGTTTGGATGTGGTGCTTGGGGATATGGTTTAGGGGTAAGCCTTGTAGAATAGGGTTCTGGGTTGGACTTGGTGATCCTGAGGGTCTTTTCCAACCTGAATGTTTCTGTGCTTCTGTGAACATAGTACTTATTTTGTGATTGCTACTACCCTTTTACCTTCTAGATAAGTAAGAGACTCTGGGCTGTCTTGAAACAGCTTGCAAAATTCAGGGCTCTCTATTGTAGGGGACATAGGCACTCTCTTGTCAGGAAATATAGCATAAATTTTTAAAGCAGATCAGCAAATGGGAGATACTGCTTACCTCCTGTGTGAGAATCTAGAAACTATGAATATTTTAGCTGTGCCTTTTGTCCTTATAGGGCAGTTAAATATGCACTTAGTTGTCAGTAGAAGATAAGAGATTAAGATGCAAGTGTACCCAACAGTCAGAATATAATTGCAGCCTGCTCTTCCATACAGTCTCTGTTGGGACTGGGCTTACAAGCCACAGGAGAAGACTGAAGAATGAAACCTGCACTGATTACATGTCCAATTTGTCACAACATTAGTCACTGGCCATAATAATTGAGTGGGAGACTGATATGAGTAGAGTGTGCATTTATGCTTCCTTTACTGAAACAGAGCAGTGGTGCTTAGATTAAAGATATCAGATTATAGGTACCTCAACTGTATGCAAAATAAAATGGATTTTAGAAATTGTTTTCTTCAACTTAGGAATTCTGGTTCTTTCTCTTCTACTTCTTGTTTCCTCCACAAGAATGTCAAGAGCTCCATTCATCATAGACAGTTTTTGTTGCTACCACTTTGCCTCTGTTTTTCCCTTCACAACCTTCAAAAGCCACCTTCCTTCATCACATGATTCTTTATGCCACACTGCAGTTAGGGGCTTTTGCCTCTTATTCAGACCTTTACTTCCTTTTCACTCTCTTCTTAGTTTTTGAGGCACACCTCCTCTACACATGTGTGTTTGTTTTAGTATACTGCCAAAAAAACCAAGTCTTGTGCCTCACAGGACACTGGTCTACAAGACTGTATTAATGTCAGGACACTTTTCCTTCTTTCACATCTGTCAGTGAGCTCAGTGACACCTGATCTTGCTCTTTGATCACCTGTGACTGTCAATGTTGACATTTTCGGTGAGCAAAGCTGTGTATTGCACCTTTTCTCAGGTAATTTTCAGGCTGAGGTGATCAGCTGTGCTTGCTTCTGTCTAGAGATTGATTCCTCGGATCAGATTTCATTCATTCATAGATTCATTCATAGACTACCAGGTTGGAAGGGACCTCAAGGACCACCTAGTTCAACCTGTCAGAGTGAGAATATAGTTTAAGTGAGACGGTCCAGCACCCTGTCAAGCTGGGCCATGAAACTGCCTAATGTAGAGGAATCCACCACCTCCCTTGGGAGTTTATTCCAGCGTCCATGTTACAAATCAGGGGGATAGCGCAAAAAAAGCTGAAACTGATTGCAGCATGCCACAATCAGGATGAGGCACAGGACTGCACAAAAATTAAAGGTATGGGAGGCAGCATGGTCCATAAAACAAATAACCTGCTGTCATGGTTTTGAATTATGAAATAGTAATAAAAATATTTATTATTATTTATTAATATTAAAAATATGAGTAAGTTACTGACAGTGTATTGAGCGATTCTAGTGTACAGTCATGGAAGTAATTTCCCTAAATAGAACAGTTAACCAAATTTGAACCAAATTAGAAAAATACAGAACAGTTATTCAAAAAGGAAGAGAACTAGGGTGCAGTCTGCTGCTTGCCCAGTAGGGAAAGACTTAACAGGCACCTTGCTGCTCGCTGTTGAAAGCAATGGTGAGCTAGGAGTCAGGGAGGACAATTACAACTAAAGAACCTTTCAATGAGACTGAAACCAATTTTTACTCACAAGTTCTAACTCTGAGAGTTACTGGGGCTGCTGCATTATAATCCACAGGTTACAGTACTACGTGGGCTAAAGCACAGGGAATTTAAACAGAACCAGAACTGGTGTTAAACGTGTGAACACTGGAAAAGATCACTTGTAGCTTGTTGCTAAGCTGGTTGCTAAGCTGGTAAACACCAAGGCTGCGGGGCTTGGCAGGGTTGTGGCTGGCACCCGGGAGCGGTCCCTTCCAAAGACATAGAAAGAGCTTTCTCCTGCTGCTGTGGTGTGGCTTGAGCCCCTCTGCTAGGCAACCATTCAGGCTGCCAGAGGCTAGTTCATCTAGAACAGGCCCTCAGGCTCCTCAGTGCTGGTGGTGCTGTGGAGTTTACAAAGCTCTGGGGGAAGGAGTTCCTGTCTTGGAGCAGCTGCTTTTGCCAGGGCTTCTTCCCAGGGCCGTGGAGCACTTGGCTGGAGAAGAGGAGGCTCAGGGGAGACCTTACTGCTCTCTACAATTACCTGAAAGGTGATTGTAGACAGGAGGGGGTTGGTCTCTTCTCCCAGGCAACCAGCACCAGAACAAGAGGACACAGTCTCAAGCTGCTCCAGGAGAAGTTTAGGCTCGGGGTGAGGAGAAAGTTCTTCCCAGAAAGAGTAATTGTCCATTGGAATGTGCTGCCTAGAGATGTTGTGAAGTCACTGTCCCTGGAGTTGTTCAAAAAAGGCATTTGGAGCCATGGTTTAATTGTCAGGTGATGTCAGGTGATAGGTTGGACTTGATGATCTCTGAGGTCTTTTCCAACATGGTTGATTCTGTGACATGTTTTGGCAATATTTTGGGCATAATTCTGGGCATAATGCACTCTCCACCACACCTGAATAACAGGAAGATTTGGATGGAAGTTGTCCTTAATTACCCTTCCTGAAAGGAGACACCTGTGGGTTGAGTAGTGTGTCCCCATTAGAGAGTGAGTACAGTGAGTGAGGGACAGCTGCTTCACCACTGTCTGAAACAAGATTGTTTCTCCTCTGCCAAAACCGACACCTGAAACAATATGGGCAAGGTGAAGACAGCAGAGGGATTTGAACTGAACTAATTCCAAACAAAGTGACTAGGTTGGATATGAAGGACAGCAAACAACAGTAAACCATGAATACCAGCACAGTCCACCAGAGCTGAGCTGGGCTCTCAGCCATTCTTCAGGCTCCCAAGCCTCCATGTGTCTTTTGAAGGGCTGGCAACTGCTTAACTTTTGATGCCCATCAGTCTTCATACTGTAGGTGCATTGATGCTGTAGGTGACAGCTGAGGGGAGAGAGGAGGTGTGAGCATTAAAGTAAAAAAAGTGAGAACCACCATTAGGGTTTTATGAATGTTATCTTCACCCTGTTCAGAGAGCTGATTAATGTCCTAATTATCTCAACACAGCAGGATTCTTCTAAGATTCTTCCTCCTGCAGCTGAATAGTTTTTACAGCATTTCAAGGTTTCCTGTTTATTGACAGAACTTAAAATTTCTTATTTTTCCCTTCCATCGAAGAGGAGAGCAAAAGTATGCACACTGCACACAGTTCCCGAAGAGGCTTTCTGTGTAGGTTCCATAAATCTTCTAATTGTTCTAATTTCTTTTCTGAAACACCCTTACTAATTCTTACCTTAAAAAAACAACAACAACAACAACAAAAAAAATTCAGGTGGATTTTCTTTCCAAAATATCTCAATGGTTTCTAAGCTTGAAGTTCTGAACACTTTTCTTACATCAGCATACCAAAAAGCTTTAGCAAACATGGGAGGTAGCCTGTCTTGGCTTTCCTTTTCTTCACACTGGAATATGCAGTACTTGATTCTTACTATTTCTAGTTTAAGCATTCACATTATTGTTTTGAGATTACAAAGCCTTTCTCTAAAGTTTTCTGTGCCGTTTCCTCAAGAGGGGACAAGAAACTGCCAAAAAACATACAGTCTTTGAAAAGAAAATAATGGAATTGGATTACAGGAGTAACAAAAAAAGCTGACTTATTTTTTTAAGGAGACCAGAGTATACTTTTGGTTTCTTTTGAGAAACCCTGCTGCAGGTATTTGTGTTTTGTGTTGTTCCCACCTCCACCCCACCCCCCTTTTAACCACTTAGAATGAGGCAAAATGAGAGTCCAAAGATCAAATTTTCCTCTGTTGTGGATGAAGATGCACAATCCTGAGGAGAACTCAGTGTTACTGTGAGATTTCCACATGTGAGACTGGTTGCTGCAGACTACTTCTGCTTCCTGAAATCAGTTAAAGCAAACAAAGTTTTAAAAATATGTATTTAGTTTTTTCAATTTACAACAGCTTTCACTGAGTTTTTTTGGTTGGTTGGTTGGTTGGTATTTTGGGGGGCTTTTGCTTTGGATTCATTTGGTTTGGTTTGGTTTTGGGGGTTGGTTTGTTTTAAAATTTGAAATACGGTGCCAGAGCAACTCCTCTGATTAAATGAAGAAACAACAGAGATTCATCCTATGAAGAAGTATAGAACTGGAATTCCTAATCTTGGGGTACTTGTCCCATGTCTTATTCTGAACTCTGGATTCTAGCCACCGATCATTGCTATCACTAATGCTTATTTTAATTGTGTCTTCAAAATTAAAATATAATGAATGCTTGACTGCCAAATATTGGCTCCACTCTTGACTCTACATTACTGAGAGTAGGCTGACTGGAGGAACCCAGAAATGTATAAAGGTAATAGGAGAAGCCAGTCAGGATATTGTTTTGATAGCAATTGATAGCAAAATTGACCCCACCCAAAGTACTGTGTCCATCTTGGGACATGGAACTGTTAGAGCTGGTCCAGAGGTGGGCAACAAAGATGATCAGAAGGCTGGAGCACCTCTCCTTTGAAGACAAACTGAGAGTTGCAGAACTAGATGATATATAAAGTCTTTTCCAACCCAAACCCTTCTATGATTCTATGATAGTATTTGGATGCCTGAATTGCCAGAGGCATACGGTCAGTGTAGTTTAACTTTCAACTACTTTTCTTTCCTGAGATAATGGTATTTTTCTATTCATAGAGATATCCTGAAGACTTTCTAAACCAGTCCTCTGTTTGGATCAGCTCCTTAATGGTTTACCAAATAAAACATACTTATCTCCTGTTTCACTGGGAATCCCATTTTCTCCTAACATAGCTTCAATTTCTCTGAGCTTTATTCCTCTCTCAATTTTCCACAACCCCCCCCTACATTTGTTTTAACATTTCTCAGTGTGGCACTGCTGACTAAGAGCTCCCCTGTGAGTTCAACATGGAACTAGCATCTGTTTATAACTCCCACTTTGAACAAACCTAAGCTTATTCTTAAAAATAACTGTATGCATTTGAAATTATAATCAACAACAATGAAAACATGCAATTCATTCTTTTGTAGTCTGCATGTTTATAGTGTAACTGAAGCTGCAATGTAGTTTGATCCTGTGATCATCCCTGCTTAACCTTGACCATATCTGTGAAACAGTACAGCAGCCTATGTGCAATTATGTGCAAAACAGTAAGAGGAAAAAATATTTGATTTTTGGATCTGGCAGCATCATGGTCATCATTACCAACAGCAGCAATTTCCATTCAACCAAATTAAAGCTCCAATGAAAAGAATACAGACTCGAAAGTGATGACAGGGCAATACTAGCATGAGATTGCTGGTTTAGTGCTGAGGGACTGTGCCAGAGGAGGCGTGTAAGTATTTACAGCATTAGCTAAGATGTTAAATGGAAATATTCTTTGGCATGTGAGTGGGAATAGTTTTGGACCATTCAGTTACATCAAACTATGGATGAAGATCATTTAAATTTATATACAATTGTCTTTCTAATAGCCAGGAACTGGACACTGTTTAATTTACTAGTTTAAGAAGAGCCGAAGAAGGTCGATCACGCTAAATAGTTGATGTTTTTTGTTACTGGTACATAATGGTAACTGGTGAGACAAATCACAGATTAAATGTCTTCCTAGCTGCTTCTTCCTAGCAAAACAAAAACCCCACCAAACAAACAAACAAAAACCCCAACAAAAACCAAACAAACAGAACTACTTGTTGGTTTTAATTTAAAATGTGTTTTGGTTAAAATTCATGATGATAATGAATACCTTGGATATTACTTTTCCTCTATGTGTGAAAGGCTCATAAGATTTTTTTATAAGCAGTTTGTCATTCTGAAGCCCTCTATTGTATGTGAATTTTATATAGTGCCAGACATGACAGTTATGCATACAGATTGCTGCAGAATCTCTTCACCATAATAAAGAAACCATATGAGAAATCTGACTCCTTCAGTAATTCTGTTATCAGAAATTAAACCTTAATGGAAGAAAAAATGTGTGCAGGTAGATATTTGTGGTAGTTTTAGGCTATCCCACCTTTTAACCCACCACAATATTTTACAGCTTAGTAGGACTGCTGGCATGATTAAAGTTTAGGAATGTGAATTAGTATATTGCTGAATCTGAGCTTCAGGAGATGTGATGGAACTTCCTTATCTTTATATGTACAAGTAGAGTGGACTGTTCATGATTTGTTTGCCCTGCTTAACAAGAGAGATGTTAAATTCCCATACTTACAAATACTTTGTTCTGACGTAAAACAAACTTTGTTGCCTGAGATCCTGTGCATCAAAAGTGCAAAGAACTTTCTTTTTTTCCCTTTCCCTCTAAATGACAAATTAGTTAAGCAGTGTTTCTGTACTTTAATTAGACTGTAGAAACCTATGAGAATGCCTTAATTTGGCTTTCAGCTGTTTACTTTGCATCAGTAAAATCCATATACCTTAAAGGAGATCTCAACTATAATTGAAAGTGTTATTGAACTAAACCAAATTACCAATGGTTATTTCATTATGTAATGCTGTTGGCACAAAAAGCAGAATTCAAATTCGCTTTCTTTTGGCCTTGCAGAGTATAGAGCAATGCTTGTAATTCAATCAGGTAATGGCAGGGCCTGCTGTCAGTACTTAGGGAAACTTCTTACCCCTGAAGTTCATACATTTGAGCTAAACTCTGCATGTTGAATTCCAAAACCCACAACACTTGGGAACTGTAGTCATTTATTTTTTTTCCCCACCATTGGATATGTCTTCCACTGGAATTTGACATGCTGCATTTTACATTTATTTGTACAAAACCCAGGTAATTTTATGCCTACTAAAAATGTCTTATGATAATATTGTCTGATGGGTGCAATTCTTCTGAGCTGTAGGATAAAAAAATAAATAAACGTCATGTTGCATCATACCAAACAGTAAGTGGAAGTCAGGTGTTTATTTGAGACTCTCATGTTTTATTTATAGTGCCAAGAACTACAGCAGATTGTGGGTAGAGGTGAAACACATAAACAGTTGCTCTAAATAGACAGTACTTGATTTTTCAAGCTATTTGATTGTATCTTCAGTTTCAAGTGACTGAAAGGGCTATAATCCAGTGACATGTTCATGCAGAGATGCTTTTGCAGAGAATGATCTTGATGTGCACTAGTGAGCTTTAGTGACCAGCAATCTCCTCTTCCCACTCCATTGCAGTGCTCCGTGCTGTCTTACTTAACCAAAACTTTCCCACTCCATGATTATACCTCCCTTGTGCTGCTAGGTTGCTACAGCAATGCTCTGCAGCTCCCACAGCCCACACTGGACTCCTTCTTCATGCAATAGGCTCATTGTACAGCAGTGTTAGGCACAGGATAGATTAGGGCTTAGCTGGAGCAAATATTTTCCTTGTTAAGTCAGCATTTCCATTGACGTGCAGTCTTGTCATTTAGCAGCTAAGTCAAAGAGCTTGCATTGGATTTGAGCCTCACCTCCTGGCCACCATGGGTTACATTGCACACCAGCACAAATACACATGAGAAAGTAACAAATTACTTTTCCTTTTTTTCAATTTTCTGTGAAGAAGGTGCTGATTTTTTGTCCCTGATGTTCTCTGTCCTAAAGATGTTAGGTGCATCTTCACTGCCCTAACAAATCTGAAAGGTGACCCTTACAGAGTGGCCCTTAGCAAGAAATGAGCAGCTCTTAGTTGCGCATGGTGCAGTAAGGACTGGAGCTAAAAGAATGTTCTTCTAATGATAAATATCACCACTTCTTTTTTATGAAAGAGATGCCTTTAGATAATGATCATGAAAAAAAAAATAGTAATTGTAACTTGCAGCCACCTGCAAGTAGATATACTTGATCTTACTGAATGAAGAATTGAACTCAAAACTCTGCAAGCTCCAGAAAAATGAATGTTGACAGGAAGAAATCATTTGAGAGCAAGGGTGGCCTCTAGAATACTGGCAGTTATACAGACTGCAGAAAGTTTTCTCACTAGTTACTGATGTGTGACAAAACAAGCAAGTATCTCTGTGCTCTGTTAAAGGTACTAGAGGTTATTGTCAAATCAATGCATGAGAAAATAATTTTTGAGCAGCTGTTCTCAGCTCAGAAGTTGATAGTAGCCTTGAACTGAAACAGCTGTAAGATAGATAGATCATATGACTAATGTATCCCCAGAGCTGTGCAGGCATTCAGACCTCTTAAATGATCTTTGTTAACATGTCTCATCAGGCCATATCAATTGATATATGTTGTGTAAAGAGTGGATAATCACCATGAGCTGAAATCCTCCAGAAGTGCCCACATCAATTCTCATTTCTTATTTTCTTCTTGTCAAGTAGTACAACAACTTTGCAAATAAAGAAAAGATAAATCTGCAGCTTGTCCTAAAGGACAACTCTGAAAGGAAGATCTGAGTTGCAAATCTCTGTAAGAAGCTTCAGTGTCTTACTCTCTGTGCTTCATCACCAAATCTCAAGTAATCTTAGCAGCTTCTGATGCTGTGAATATTTGTGGACGTAGTTTCAAGTTCATTTTTATCACAACATTTTGCAGAGGCAGTTCTTACCCTGGGAGCCTGCAGAGACTATCGTTATGATCTGTCAAACCGTCTTCAAATGTCTTGTGCTTCCAGGCTTTTTGAGAAATATGGAAAGCTTATTCTGAGAGTTACTGTAGATATCAAAGCAGTATGTCATAGCTGGAAATGTTTCTACCTAGACTATCAATTCTATATATTTACTTTCATGTGTGACGTGGGGAGTTGATTATTTTTTGATGTGAGCTTTCCTGAGCAGCTATTGTGTCCACTTTAACTTTTATTTTCAGACATCTGTGTAGTGCTCAGCCACAGTAATTTTGAGATATTATACAGAGTATTTAATGTGAGAGAACATCATATGTCCCATATTTAATTACACATTGATCATTCTAATTTGCAGGTGAATTCTGACAACGTCGTTGTCAGATCCCCTTTAGACACACTGCTATACAATACACAATAAAGGCGCTACCCTATTTGGAACTCACAATCCTACCTGGTTTACTGTCCCAAGGTTGCTGTTAGCTGTTCTTGATATATGCTATTATTATCCTGCAAGGTTTTGGGGTCTCACAGGTTATTCATACAGCAATGGCACACTCTGTCAAAGTGATGCTTACATAAATAATCATTCAAGAACTTCAGAATGGTGAACCTCATTGGAAAAGGGGATTATAATATTTTAATTTGCAACAGAAATGTCACTTTAAAAGGGGGATTATTCTGCAAGCCAAGCATTACAAATAATTAGAGCTCAAAATGTTTTTGTTTTCTTTTGAAATTTAATAGAGGAAATGTTAAAATATCAGGAGAAAGCAAATGCAAATAATTTAAAATATGTTTAAATCAGCTCAATTCTTTCTACCAGTTATAGCAAGTTATTTTCTTATGGTTGGTTAATCAAAAGCTACAAATTATATTTCATATCAGCTGCAATATTTGTTACAATACTCTCAGAAGTTTAACACTGGGTGTAGGTAATAACTTCACATACTCAGTAAATTGAATGATACAACATTTGAAACCCTTCTCCCATGGTATTTCTGCAGGTTTCTTAGCCTAAACTTCTCCTATTGTTTTTTGTTTGTTGTTTGTTTGTTTTTTCAGTTGAGAGTATTTCAGGAGCTTAAAATTTCTTACAGTTTTTCTTTGGGACTATTAATTTTTGCACTTGGAGGATACCTGAAGAGTCAAAGCAAAAGACCTTGCCTCAAGAAAGTATTGATATCTAAAAGGAAGAACAGTTCTTTTATTGCAGTTTGTTTAATTATTGTTTATTCTGAACTTCAGAAAGTATTAGAGTGTGGTGGTTTGAAAGGAAAGGCTCTGCTTTCCCTCCCCCACTGAGAAAGAGACCACGGCTAAACCCAGTCAGAGAAATGAGAGTATATTTTACAAGGAAACAGACTATATGTAACACAACAAATACAGGTATTTTACAATATATACAGGAATATACAGCAAATGAACTCAACCAGAAACCAGACCCCCCACAGAGGGGGCTTCCCCCTGTGCCCCCTTCACCCCCCAACCTCCCTTCTCCCCCAAAAGAGGTAGAAAAGAGATGTGGACGGTTAACAGGGCAGGAAAGGAAGAAAGGTCTGGCACAGGGAGTTAGTATCTTATCTTAGTTGGCCAGAATCCCAGAAGCAGATCCAGCCGAGAGGGACAGCGAAGGAAGGAAGACTGAGAGAAAGTTCCCAGCTCCCCTGGGTCCAATCTCACCTCCCACAACCCTACCAATGAAATTCGTTTAGAATACCAAAATATTTTTATAAACATTTAGCCAGTGTGCCCCTTTCTTAAAGGCACAGCGTCAAACGGCCACATAGGGAAAAAAAGAAAGTGAAATATATGCTGTTGTTCGGTTGTTTTTTCTCATGTATTTTTCTCAGTGGGTTATAATGCAGCAGCCCTGGTAACTCCCCGAGTTAGAAATTGTGAGTAAAAATTGGTTTAAGTTTCTTTGAAAGGTTCTTTAGTTGTATGTGTCCCCTGACTCCTAACCTGACTGCTGCTTTGAGTAGCCAGGTGCCTTCCAAGTCCTTCTCTTGTGGGCAAGTGGTAGACTGTACCCAAGTTCTCTTCCTTGTTGAATAACTATATCGTCATTTTCTAATCTGGTTCAAAACTGGCTAACTGTCCTGTCTATGGCAATTATATCCCTGAGCATACACTAGAATCTGCAAATAGTTTAGTAATAATGTTAATATTAATAAATCGTTATTAATGTTTTTATTAATGTTTCATATTTCATATTAATAACCACAACAGGTAGTTGTCAGAAATGTAATGCATATGGTTTAACCAGAAAAAGGAAAAAGTCTTCAATTGAAAACCTTCAGACAGTACTCATTTTCTTTTCCCAGCAGCACAGTAGTAATGGCATTTCTCATTATCTGCAATATCTGTTCTTCCTTTAGTGTATGTGGTTATCACTCCTTTGACCTGGGATGAACCTTTATACAGGGACTAATATTTTCTGAGTCCTGTAGTTGCATCCCTGTGGCACTTTATTACAGGATGTTGCTGCCGTTTCTTTCTGTTGCTGATACCTAACAATTCTTGGAACATAGCCAAGGAATGCAGCTCCACTAAGACTCAATCAACAAAATGGCAAGTGGTAGTTATCTACACCAGCTGCACACGTTTGTTATCCTGCATAGCTGCTCATTGCTAAGTGCTGAGCCATTGCCAGAGCTAATAAAGTGGAGACTTCCATTAGGTATATTCAGCTTTGGTTAATCTTGGAAGGAAAATTAATGTTTCTATTTCAAAGATATTTTTTTAAGAGCATCATGATGAATTTTATGTCTACAAATGAGTTTATATAACTGCACAGGGAGCATTGAAGGATCTGTACCAGAACTTGGTCAATGTTTCATCTCAAATAACAAGTTTGAATATTGAGCAGACCCACTTCCCAAAAATATTTAATGGCACTATTCATTAAAAAAAGTTTAAAATGCATAGTTGCTGAAGGATTACATAACAATGGAATTCAATATTTGCTTGTTCCTTACTCTTTTTTTTGAATATGCACATCAGTATTATGTAAATATAAAAGCATATGTGGATTAAATAGAAAATATTTCATTATGGTATGCCCCAGTCATTGCAAGTCACACAGCCAGAAATTAAATAGATTTCTCTAGAAGACACCCAGTGCTTGATGCTTTTTATTAATCAAAAGACATTTTCATTTTATTTCAGGACAGCTTCTGAAAGCAGATCTGATTAGGTCCATGCGGAGGCAATCACAAAACTCTATATTGTTTATTGTTTGATTTTTTTTTTTTCCTTTACTGACCTGTACATATTGCATCTTAAACTAGGTGTATTGAGCCAACTTCTTTGTCTTCAATAGTCAGTCATTTAAAAGAAAAACTAAATGAGGTTAAAATTTAACTTAATTACTTCTCTATGAAGCCATCACACACAATCAAAGTGCTTCTACTAACGCATATAGCATTAACAGCTGGTTGAAAGAACCCCTGGTGAAAGCAGGTGGTTTATCTACCTTTATTTCCTTGTGCTATTAGCAAATCTTGATCACTTTCTTTGTGATGGGAAAACTTGTGTCCTTGATTATAAGTAGGAAGAGACTGGATGGGGTGCTCGGTGCCGTGGTTTAGTTGATTAGATAGTGATGGATGATAGGTTGGACATGATGATCTTAAAGGTCTTTTCCAACCTGGTTAATACTAATTCTAAATAAATATACAAAACAGACTTTGTATAATCTCCTGGCTGCACCCAGAGGACAAACAGAGAAGGACTCTCTGCCTCAGGCACACTGCATGCCAGCCTTTCTTTTGCTTGCAAATTCCAGCATAATTCAGGGACCTGAGTCTAGTAAATGACACCTGAATAAGTGACAGTGTGAGAGCACCTTCAGGCCCAGCATTATAAGGCAAGGTGAAGCTGTGGGTAGCCATTCCAAAAGCACAACTGCTGCTCAGTTATGAGGAGGTAAAGAATGAGATTAATTGGCAGGCTGAAGGAATTTGACTATACATGACAAATATACATGGTAAATGATGTAGAGTGGCTTGGCAGCTCATCTGCCAGTGCTCTCAGCACCCTAGGATGGATCCCATCCAGTCCCATGGACTTGTGGGGATACAAGTGTCTCAGCAGGTCCCTTACTGCTTCCTGCTGGATGACAGGGGAACTATACTGGTCCCTGGCTACATCTGCCAGATCAGGAGGCTTCTTGTCCTGAAGACAACTTGTCCCACTATTGAAGATAGAGACAAAGAAGGTATTAAGTACCTCTACCTTTTCCTCATCTTTTGTTACTTTATTCCTCTCTGCATCCAATAAAGAGTGGAGGTTGTCCTTGCCTCTTCTTTTGCCATTAATATATTTATATAAACATTTACAGTATCACAGCACCACTAAGGTTGGAAGAGACCTCAAAGATCATCAAGTCCAGCCTGTCACCACAGACCTCATGACTAGACCATGGCACCAAGTGTCACATCCAATCCCCTCTTGAACACCTCCAGGGATGATGACTCCACCACCTCCCTGGGCAGCCCATTCCAATGACGAGTGACTCTCGTGGTGAAGAACTTTCTCCTCACCTCGAGCCTAAACTTCCCCTGGCACAACTTGAGACTGTGTCTCTTTCGCAGCAGTGGCCATTCTAAGTTCTAAATGGGCTTTGTTGCAGAATGGCTTGCAAAGACATGGTTCTATGGAACAATGGTTTGAACAGAGCATGTAGGCCAGACTCCATCTTGTTATTTACTGCTCACAGTAAGCTAGTGTGTTGATGCAGCCAGGCCACCGTGGCCTTGTGGCTGTGCTTGCAGCTGCCTGCAAAGGATAACAGGATACCAAAGCAAGGTCACTACGCCCTTACAGGCGATAACAAGTAAAGAAGAATGTAAAACAATTCTTGTGATTATCTCATCAGGATGGGAAAGCAGGATGTTTAACTGCAGAAGGTGGGGTTGGCAGCTAGGCTACTGTATATAAGAAGTGTCTGATGCTCAATAAAGTTGGATTTCGTAGATCATATTGATCGGTGGCGACCCCTTCTTGCGACAGGGCTTTTGCCTCTCTAATTTTTTTCCTGCATGACCTAGCAACATCTTTAAACTCTTCCTGGGATATCTCCCCTTTTTTCCAAGGGTGATATGCCCTCTTTTTCTGCCCTTAATTCCCTTAGAAGCTCCTTGCCCATCTAGTCCATCTGTCTCCCTCATCGGCTCATCTTCCAGCACATTGGCACAGCCTGTTCCTGTGCCTTCAAGAGTACTTTCTTGCAAGAGTTCTTTCCTTCTTTCTCTCCTGCTCTCCTTTTCAGGTGACAGGAGCCGCCAGCACCCCGGCGATCCCAAGGCACACTGCGAGGATCGGCAGAGCCGTCTTTTCACGTGCCTGCTGCTCGTGATCGCTGCATCACCAGCGGCAAATTTAAAAGGGCAGGGGCGGCTCACGGGGGCTTCCATTTCAGCGGGAAGCTCTCTCGTATTTTCTGGTGCTCTCACTCGGCTGCAGCCAGCCACACGTGCCCCCGCCCCTGCTGGAGCCTGGCGCTTGAGATACAGGATAGTGGGGACAACTCCTGCATTAGCTGTGGAGCAGATCGACTATCTGCTTAATCTAGTGGCCAGACTGAAGGACGAGGTTGCTAGACTTAGAGCAGTAAGGGAATGTAGAAGGGAGATTAACTTGAGTAACCAGGCTCTGCAGGCTCCCCCAGCAGAGGCTGGTTATCCAAAAAGCAGCAGGGAATGGACGCAGGTTCCTCTCAAAAGACACAAAGTAAAACCTCTTTGTCTCCCCTCACCTTCCACACTGCCCTTGGAAAACAAGTATGGGGCACTGGAGGTTGAGGGTGATGTGATTCTGATGCCAGAGGACACACCATCTGGGGTTTTACCTGAGGCTAAACAACCTAAGGTTAATCAGCCTTCCCCCGGCATCAGTAGTCTCTCCCTCAAAAAAAAGAGTAGGATAATTGTTACTGGTGATTCCCTCCTGAGGGGAACAGAGGGCCCCATATGTCAGCCAGACCCTTCTCACAGGGGAGTTTGCTGCCTCCTGGGAGCTCAAGTTAGGGATGTTACCAGAAAGCTGCCTAGTCTGGTGCAGCCCTCTGTCTATATTCCCTTAGTAGTTATGCAGTTAGGGAATGATGATGTTGCAACCAGAACTCCCAGGGCTATCAAAAATTACTTCAAGGGCCTGGGAGATCTGATGAGGGGTCAGGTGCACAAATAATTTTTTTATCAATACCCTTAGTTGCAGGAGGGAACACCATAAGGAACAGGTCAGCAGCCATAGTCAACAAGTGGCTTAGAGGCTGGTGCAATCAAAAGAATATTGGGGGTTTTGATCTTGGAGAAATTTCTACTGCACCAGGTTAGCTGGCAACAGATGGAGTACATCTGTCCCAGAGGAGGGGAAAGATGACAGTGTAAGAGTATGGCCTATCCCTCAAAGGGAAAAAGATTCTAGGAAGGGAATTGGCAGGTCTCATTGATAGGGCTTTAAACCTGATTCAGAGGGGGAAGGGGCTGAAACCAGTCTCCCCAGGCAGGAGTCTGGGTGTGATAAGCTGGAGCCAGGGGTGAAACCAGCAGCCCAGCTGAAGTGCATGTACACTAATGCACGAAACATGGGCAAAAAACAAGAGCTGGAAGTCTTGATACAGCAGGAAAGTTATGATGTAGTTGCCATCACAGAGATGTGGTGGGACAACTCACATGACTGGAGTGCTGCAATTGATGGCTGCAGGCTCTTCAGGAGAGACAGGCAAGGAAGAAGGGGCAGAAGGGTGGCCCTGTACATCAGGGAGGCACTAGATGCCATTGAGCTGGAGATCAGGGACGATCCGGTTGAGTGCTTGTGGGTGAAAATTAGAGGGAAGATCAGCATGGCAAACATCCTGGCTGGAGTCCGTTATAGACCACCCAACCAGGAGGAAAATATTGATGAATCCCCCAATCTGTGGGACAAGTGGCTATTTATTGAGAGATGCATACATGCTTTACTTCCCTTCCCCACAGCCTACTGATGTTAGCAAACTCCTGGCCAAGCTGGCAGCCACGGCTTGGACAGCAGCACTCTGAGCTGGGTTAGGAACTGGCTGGAGGGCCAAGCCCAGAGAGTGGTGGTGAATGGTGCCACATCCAGCTGGTGGCCAGGCACTAGTGGTGTGCCCCAGTGTCTCGGTCCGAAGAGGGAAGGAGACTAGTTCTTTTTATTATTCCCGTGTTGTGAAATTAAAGGCATAAGCGAAGCCAAAATATCAACAGCTAGACTATTTATTACATAAATAAAATGGAAATAAGAAGGGGAGAGGGAGAAGATAGAGAGGGAGAGAGAGAAGAGAGAGAGAGAAGAGGAAGGGAATTATATTACCACAGCCCTCACCCCCACCCCCAAGGCAGTTTGAGTCTGTGGAGGAAAGGTGCTGCAGGAGATGCTGGGTTTGTAGAGAAAGGGTGCTGAGGCTTTGGCTGGAGGAGAGATGAGATCCACTGGGCAGCTTGGGTCAGCTCCAGGAGTTGCAGTAGATGGGACTTAGGACACAGAGAAAGGGTTCAGTCTGCTTCTCCCAGGCTCCACGGCCTCTTTTCTCCGGAGCAGCATTGTCCCGGGCTTTTCCTTCCTCCTCAGCGGCATGCTCCTTCTTCTGCATTTTTCTTTTCCTGCGTTTTCCTTCTTGCTAAGCCAGTAGTGGTCAAGCCTTTTATACAGTTTTTAGTCCTTAGGTATGTGTCCAAGCATTGTCCCTCAGGAATTCAGGAGCCAGAAAGTCCTCCTTAGGTAAATATCCAGGTATCGTTCCCCAGGAAATCTTTCTGTGTAATCCTGTGTGTTTAGGCAGGGGTCTAGATGGAGAGGGGGGAGGGCCTCCACCTTCCCCTTCTCCATTTAACCTGCCCACACACCCATTACACATCCAGAAACAAGTGGTGAGTCCATTGTCTCGCCACCCTCCCTTCCTGGAAATGATCTTGTCCTGAAGGCGTGATGGCTGGGTCCTTGGGCCAGCTGCAGTCCAGTGTTATCACGATGCAATCACAAGGTGATTTGCATCCAGGATTGGTCTTTGCTCTGCCCAAAAACATATTGCCTGGGCAAGCAGCAAGTGATTTTATCTTTGTTGAGTCATACAAGGAATTTAGACTCTCACACCCAGGGATCAGTGCTGGGCCCCATGCTCTTTAACATCTTTATTGATGATCTGGACGAGGGCATTGAGTCCATCATCAGTAAATTTGCTGACGACACCAAGCTGGGGGCAGGAGTTGATCTACTGGAGGGTAGAAAGGCTCTGCAGAGGGACCTCGACAAGCTGGACAGATGGGCAGAGTCCAAGGACATGAGATTGAACACATCCAAGTGCCGGGTTCTGCACATTGGCCACAACAACCTCATGCAGTGCTGCAGGCTGGGGTCAGAGTGGCTGGAGAGTGGCCAGGTAGAGAGGGACCTAGGGGTACTGGTCGATGGTAGGCTGAACATGAGCCTGCAGTGTGCCCAGGCAGCCAGGAGGGCCAATGGCATTCTGGCCTGCATCAGGAACAGTGTGGCCAGCAGGAGCAGGGAGGTCATTCTGCCCCTGTGCACCACACTGGTTAGGCCACACTTCAAGTACTGTGTCCAGTTCTGGGCCCCTCAGTTTAGAAGGAGGTTGAGTTGCTGGAGCATGTCCAGAGAAGGGCAACAAAATTGGTGAGGGGCTTGGAACACAGCCTTGTGAGGAGAGACTGAGGGAGCTGGGGTTGCTTAGCCTGGAGGGGAGGAGACTCAGGGGTGACCTTATTGGTCACAGGACATTTCTAGCTTAAGCTGCTGCTTAAATTGCCTCTGAAACACCATAACTTCCCTGTATACAGTTAAAGCTGCCAAGCGTCTTGTCGAGTCGCCATAAGGTGGACAAGCAGCAAAATTGCAACTTCGTTCTTTAATCGAAATTAATTCTGCAAATATCCTAATTGAGTTGAAATTGTACATATGAAACCAGTTATGGGATAAATCTCACAATCTTGCACTAGAATATGTGTATAAAACAGTGATTAATTGATTAGTAATGTTATTAATAATTAATTTTAAAAACAGTTTTTGTATTTAAAATGTCTTACGAACCTCTTCATCACAGTTTCCAACAGGATTTATATGCCAAGAGAATTGTCTTATCACTATCAGAGGCAGAGATAAGGACCATGTCATGGAATAATTTTGTTTATATGATAATCCCTTTGATATCTTTAAAGAATTTATTCTACAGAATGATGGTCAAATGATGTACTTAAACATTGTGGTCAATATTAATAAATCACTTTCACTAGAGAAGGATGCCAGCAGTCATCAGTCACTGTATATCAGTAGTAGTACCCTCCCCCTTTAGGTTGTAGGAGATACTGGCATTATTGATGTTAATTGACAGTTAGCATTAAGAATAGGGCATGATGTCTGTATCTGAGCATGAAGTGTGGAAAATTAAATGTTCAATTAATTACCTATATATGAAGAGTTGGCATCAAACCACTCATCCCTATATAATGTTGGGAGGTGGTAAATGATTAAGAAGTTCCTGTAGGTTGTAAGTTAAAGGTCTTTTACAGTTTGAAGGTGGAATTTTAGCCTAGATCCTGACTGCAAAGACTGAAAGTAAAGAATTACTATTGGTTACAGAAGAAAAATAATGCTAAGGTCTATATAATTCATTGGATTGCAAATGGGAATATGGAGTAGTGGCACAAACAATTATTTTCTTCTTCTGTCGCTTCTGCTTGCAACTTTTCTGTCTCTTCTGTGGCCTTGCCAGGGGATCTCTGTTTTGACTACTGTGTGAGGTAATGGGAAGGAGGGAGGGAGTGAAGGAGGAGGTGAACAGGTCCCCTGGATCCATCTAGAGGTGAACAGGTCCCCTGGATCCATCTAGGGGGCTCTGAGAAGTTTCTGTGTTGTTTATAGATAGTGAATATATATATAGTCCATGTATTGTATATTTTATATTTATTCATTGCCTTTCATATTTCTAGATCGCAGTTTGCTTGAAAATAGAGCTTCATTTGCATCCATCCCAAACTGAGCTGGTCT
The DNA here is from genome assembly GCF_014839835.1 of Dryobates pubescens. NCBI lineage: Eukaryota > Metazoa > Chordata > Aves > Piciformes > Picidae > Dryobates > Dryobates pubescens. The sequence continues at coordinate 3,349,753 of NC_071620.1, forward strand.
GAGCAATTTTTATTTTGGGGATAGTTCTCCAAATTACTTGGGGGATAATTTCAACCCACCACAAGTTCTCATTCAGAACTACAATTCTGCTCAAGTGTGATAACAGTATCTTTGAAGAGAGGATGTTCCCTTTCTCTTCAGAAATGCTGGTAAAAATCCACATATGCACACTGATGATTTTTATCGTACCCTCTTGATTTAGAATAGGGATTATATATATTTTTGTATATAATACCTGATAGGAGTTTTTCTGTATACCCTATTGCATATTAAGATATTTCATTTTCTCAGGATAAACAAATGTAGGTTGTCTGAATGAATATAATCTGTAGAAATCTGGGAAGATATTCTACATTCTCAGACAATTTTCAAAGCTCATACCAACTTTGATCAAAGACACCAAACATAGAACATAGCAGTTGTTTGGATTCCCTGAAATTAAAAATAATTCCCTTTTGCAGTTATCCTCATTCTGCATAGCAAATGCCACTAAATTAATCAACTCTGGAAAATGTCTTTGGATGTTTGGCCTTTCTAGTTAGCTTTAGAAAGTTTTTAATACACAATTTTATTTCAACTCCCATCTGTCTGTTTTGGTTTTGTTTTCAAATGAGCATTCCTTATACAACCTGGATGCATTTTTAAAAACTATTGGTTTTAGTCTCAGTTTTGAAGTGTTTTAGTAGAGACATATTTGTATTTTTATTGATATTTAAAATATAGATTCACAAAAACAGTTCTGAGTATAGAATCCCTAAAAACAGAGCTACTTACACAAATTCAGTTCACTTTCCCCAGACTATGTCACTCAAACACAGACGTTGCATGTGGAAATTAAAACCCTCCCAATTCTGAAAGCCTTCTCCATTACATTTATACCTTACAGAAATGTTGCTCTTTACCTTCAAGACCAGAAACAATCACGGATGAGAACACCGAAGCAAGCTATCACAGAACTTGGTATAAAGTTACTCTCGTTAAACACTAAGAATGCAGTACGCAAACTTTGTTGTGTACTAACTGTGGAAAACAAGGGATGGTAGATAATGAGATGTTTTGCCCACCTTCAGATCTGTGTGAGAATGGATGGGAGGATGGGGATAATGGAATGCCATATTGCTGGAGCAGATTGGAAAACAGGTAAGTGAGAGACACCTGTTAGAGTGAAAGTGTAAATAGTGGATCCAAATCACAGAATCAACCAGGCTGGAAGAGACCTTCAAGATCTTCAAGTCCAACCAATCACCCAACTCTAACTAATCAACTAGACCATGGCACTAATTGCCTCATCCAGGCTCCTCCTCCATCCCCCAGGGATGTCAACCGCACCACCTCCCCCATCAGCCCATTCCAATTGTCAATCTCTCTTTCTGTGAAGAATTTATTTCCAACATCCATCCTAAACTTCGCCCTACACAGCTTGAGACTGTGTCCTCTTGTTCTGGTGCTGGTTGCCTGGGAGAAGAGACCAACCCCCACCTGGCTACAACCTCCCTTCAGGGAGTTGTAAGAGCAAGAAGGTCTCCCCTAAGCCTCCTCTTCTCCAGTCTAAGCAACCCCAGCTCCCTCAGCCTCTCCTCATAGGGCTTGTGCTCCAGACCCCTCCCCAGCCTTGTACTTCAGCCCTGCTCCCCAGCCCTGTGCTTCAGACCCCTCCCCAACATTTTTATCCTTCTCTGTACACATTCAAGCAATTCAAAATGTTTCTTAAATTGAGGATCCCAGAATTGGACACAGGACTCAAGGTGTGGCCTGACCAGTGCTGAGCACAGGGCACAATGACTTCCCTGCTCCTGATAGCCACACTATTTCTGCTGCAGGCCAGGATGCTATTGGCCTTCTTGGCCACCTGGGCACACTGCTGGCTCATGTTCAGCTGCTGTCAGCCACTACCCCCAGGTCCCTTTCTGCCTGGCTGCTCTCCAGCCACTCTGACCCCAGCCTGTAGCACTGCATGGGGTTGTTGTGGCCAAAGTGCAGAACTTGGCATTTGGACTTGTTGAATGCCATCATGTTGGACTCTGCCCATCTGTCCAGCCTCTCAAGGTCCCTCTGCAGAGCTCTCCTACCCTCTAACAGATCAACATCTGCTCCCAGCTTGGGGTCGTCTGCACATTTACTGACGATGGACTCAATCCCCTTAACCAGATCATCAAGAAAGATATTGAACAGGATGGGGCCCATCACTGATCCGTGGAGTACACCACTAGTGCCTGGCTGCCAGCTGGATGTGACACCATTCACCGCCATTCTCTGGGCTTGGCCCTCCAGCCAGTTCCTAACCCAGCTCAGAGTGCTGCTGTCCAAGCCATGGCTGCCAGCTTGGCCAGGAGTTTGCTAACATCAGTAGGCTGTGGGGAAGGGAAGTAAAGCATGTATGCATCTCTCAATAAATAGCCACTTGTCCCACAGATTGGGGCCATTTGCCTGCCTGCTGTAGTTGCTGTCTTCACACAACCCCATCTATTATGTTGTATTTCAGCTCACCATGTTGAGTTAACAGCAGGATCAGGCCCAGTATATTTTATGATGCTTGTGAATGCAAGCCACATTAACTGAAGAAAAAATGTTAACACTGATTTTTTTCCAGCTAAGTAGTCAGACCATGGTAGAAATTAAATGATCATGCTGATATCTAAATGTAGAAACTAGGACCTGTGACCTCTGGGCAACTGGAAGCCTTTGAGGTTATATGTCTGGTGTTCTGCTTATTTGCTTTTTAGACTCAAAACAGCCAGTGTTCAGCTGCACCAAATCACCAGCTGTCTCCCTCTACCTTTCTCTCTCTCCTGCCCCATACTGTCTTTGCCTCCCTCTTCTTCCTCTCTTTGTCATTCTTTTTCTTTAGGAACAGTTGATGCATTCACATTTGGTATACAGAAATTGCACAAAACTACTCCAATTAGGAATGAGAGTGCTAGAAATTACCTGTAGAAATTTGAGTAAAAAGAGCATACAATAATACAGAAAGCTGACACTAAGATGTTTAATACATATGTACAGATGCAGTTTTTTCCCACAGTAAACATGAAAACAGACATAATTCAGAAGAGTGCAGAGTGACAGCAAAGAATTATAGGGGAAAAGAATTAAAATAAGATGTTATGAGAGAGATTCACACTGCCTGTCTTAATATGCTTTTGTTGTAATGTCATACTGCTGCTATGATTAAAGGGGAAAGAAGAAAGAAAGAAAAAGAAGAAAGAAAGAAAGAAAGAAGGAAAGAAGGAAGGAAAGAAGGAAAGAAGGAAAGAAAGAAAGAAAGAGAAAGAAGGAAAGAAAGAAAGAAAGAAAGAAAGAAAGAAAGAAAGAAAGAAAGAAAGAAAGAAAGAAAGAAAGAAAGAAAGAAAGAGAAGGAAGGAAAGAAGGAAAGAAAGAAGCAAAGAAAGAAGGAAAGAAAGAAAGAAAGAAAGAAAGAAAAAGAAAGAAAGAAAGAAAGAAAGAAAGAAAGAAAGAAAGAAAGAAAGAAAGAAAGAAAGAAAGAAAGAAAGAAAGAAAGAAAGAAAGAAAGAAAGAAAGAAAGAAAGAGAAGGAAGGAAAGAAGGAAGGAAAGAAGGAAGGAAAGAAGGAAAGAAAGAAGGAAAGAAAAGGAAAGAAAGAAAGAAAGAAAGAAAGAAAGAAAGAAAGAAAGAAAGAGGACAAAGGAAGGGAGGAAGGAAAGAAGGGAGGAAGGAAGGAAGGAAGGGAGGGAGGAAGGGAGGAAGGAAGGGAGGGAGGAAGGAAGGGAGGAAGGAATGAAGGGAGGAAGGAACGAAGGAAGGAAGGAAGGAAGGAAGGAAGGAAAGCTGAAAAATGCTTGACTTAGTATAAACACTATTTAGCTATCACTACCATCATTGTGTATTATCAATACTATTGTCTTCCTAAATCCAAAATACAGCATTTTATCAGCTACTTGTAAGAAAGTTAATTCTGTCCTAGCCTAAACCTGGACACACCTCCATGGATGTCAATGACATCATGTTAGGAGTAGAAAAAAACCGTAAGTGACTATAAGTAAAAAGGGAAAAATAATTTATGTTTCTGCTTTTGCATGAAAAATTCAGAAACTTCTGCTTTCTGTGTTGCAAAAGTTGTCAACTGAATTTTGGATCTGGAGAGTATTGAGAAAATATTGTGCAATATAAACATTAAGGCACAAAGAACCATAGAAAAACTAGTTTAAATTGAAAGAGAACCCATCATTGCTGTTGTCTCTGTGTGGCAGTACATCCAAGGCCCTTCCCACAAAGCTGGGATGGGGGAAGCAGAGAAGGTGGGACACTGAGAAGCACACAAGTTGATCTTGGTATTCAGATTTGTGTGATGACTGCTTACTCAGACTACAGCATGAGGCACCACAGCTTGGCCTTAAGAACAGAATGCCCAAATTGACAGTAGTTCTAATATTGAGTGGAGGAGGTGGGAAACTGAAACACACATAAATGTGTTACCTCTGTGCATATGCAGAAGCACAGATATTGGCAGGTATTGAATGGGTAATCACATGAACAGGTGCCCATTTTGCTGTCCCATTAACTTTTCAATTATTATTATTATTGCAGTGCTGTCTATGCAAACCCAAGATTGTCAACTACAATGAAATTTAAGGATTTATTGAGAGAATGGTATTTTTTCAATGGCTGTATAACTGAAAAATTAAATGAGGAATTAATGTCAAATCTAACAATGACTCTGCAAATTATGGAAAATGTTTTATCATATTAGGTTAGAAAACAAAGAGGACTGCCAATTTTATTTTCCATCTTAGAATAAGTGCAAATTATGTTTACCTTCCAGGAACAGACTGAAACAAGAAGAGAAGAATGTAGCAAAAGCTGGGGAGGGACTTTTGAGGGTGTCAGGGAATGATAGGACTGGGGCGAATGGAACAAAATTAGAAATGGGTAGTTTCATACTGATTGGATGTTAGGAAGAAACTTCCCCATGAGGGTGGTGAGAGACTGGCACAGGTTGCCCAGGGAGGTGGTGGAAGCCTTATCCCTGGAGGTTTTGAAGGCCAGGCTGGGTGTGGCTCTGAGCAACCTGCTGTAGTGTGAGGTGTCCCTGCCCAAGGCAAAGGGGTTGGAACTGGATGATCCCTTTCAACCCTAACAATTCTATGATTCTATGAAATGCAGGACTGCTTTGCAAGGGAGACTCAGAGAAGGTAAAGAGGAGAACTAAGCACATTGGCTTTTTCAGGTTTTTTGGTTGATGCTAGGTTTAACTCACACAAAATAAAAAATAGGCAGAGACAGCAAGAGAAAAACACTTATAAGAACTTTCTGCTAGAAGTGAACCCTGGTTTTGTCATGTTGTATCAGCTTTTTGCAGTCTTCTTGGTGGCAACTGTTTTTCAAATTAAAATTCAAGACGACTGTGGCCAAAAGAGCAGTCCCAGCTGAATGCAGGGACACAGCAAGGTCACAAAAGATTGTACGGTTCAACCTGATCTGAACCTCGTGATGGAACAAGAGCAAGACTGGTGCAAGACTCTTTCAAAAGATGGGAAACAGTCTTCTTGTTCAATTAAAACTGACTTGTAACATTATTGTTATCGATATTTTTTACATTGTGCCATGTTAAACACAGCTTTACACCTGGAAACTGAAGCTGGTATGTATTTCTTGTTGAAAAGTTTAAGTATCACAGTATAACTGAGGTTGGAAGAGACCCCAAGGATCATCAAGTCCAACCTGTCTCGGTAGACCTCATGACTAGACCATGGCACCAAGTGCCACGTCCAATCCCCTCTTGAACACCTCCAGGGATGGTGACTCCACCACCTCCCTGGGCAGCCCATTCCAATGACGAATGTCTCGCTCAGTGAAGAACTTTCTCCTCACTTCGAGTCTAAACGTCCTCTGGCGCAGCTTGAGACTGTATCCCCTTGTTCTGGTGCTGGTTGCCTGGGAGAAGAGAACAACCCCTTCCTATCTACAACCACCTTTCAGGGAGTTGTAGAGGGCAATGAGGTCACCCCTGATCCTTCTCTTCTCCAGGCTAAACAATCCCAACTCCCTTAGCCTCTCCTTATAGGGCTTGTGCTCAATGCCTCTCCCCAGCCTTGTTGCCCTTCTCTGGACACATTCAAGTGTCTCAATGTCCTTCTTCAACTGAGGGGCTCAGAACTGGACCTCCATTGCTTTAAACAACTATGTGCCAGTTTTCCATGTCCAGAAAAAGGAAAGTGTTTGTATATTCTGACTGAAGTATAAACCCAGTTTTCAGTTATTCTGGTTTTAGGTCAATTTTAGAGAAACGTAAGGAACTGATTCTCCTTCTCTCTTTCACTTCCTTCTCTCAGCTAATTTACACTTAGGAATAAAACCAAGTGCAATTTAGTTCAATTATTCCAAAGCATGGAGTAATTGCATGGAACCTCATGACAGTTGTCCAGTGAGGAAAAGTATTTTTGTCTGCATTTTATGTTCAATGAGTGAAGTAGAAAGACATGAAACTACCTGGCAGGAGTTCTGAATAGCAGTAGCAGTCCAAACTTAAATTTGATTTGCAGTACAAAGGCTGGGGATTCTAGCAAGAGCTCTTGCTTAAAATATCTTTAAAATTTGAAGATCAGCCACTCCCTTTTTAGGAGTACAGTTAGTGATTGAGAGTGAAGTGATCTGTGGAGAGTTTCGAAGAGGAAATAAGAGGTTGGTAAATTAAAGTGATTGAACTATATTTTAGGAATCGATTGTGATTCTAATCTTAATTCTGAGCTTGTGACTAGAGAATTGTTATGAAGAAGGGAGAATTAGGTAAGAAATTAATAATAATATCTTAATTATTTATTAATTTGACTTCACCTCCCACATAATGTGATACAGAGGTTATAAAGGTTTGGTACTTCAGTTGAGAATTCTCTTCACAATAGGAAAAGATAGATGAAAAAACAGTAATATTACCCCACTAACAAAAGGAAGGAATTTCCCAGAGCCTTTAGGAATATATCAAATACTCACAGTGTTGTTTGCTGATTATGGGAATTCCTCTTACCATCTATTTTTAATCAGAAAGTCCTCCTGAACTCCTACTGCCTCTTAGTCCACATGTGGGGGGGGGAAAGACCCAAGAGAAAAGAGCTTGTTTGCTTTGCAGCTCACTTCTTTTATCGAAGCCAATCTAATTTTGTTGCATTGTCACCAGATAGCATGTCCAAAACAAGATTAAGGAAAGTAGGCACCAGGGACAGATAAGCATCTGCCCTATGCCCAAACATGTCCTAACATGTTGCCTTTGTCTTACCCTACCTGGCAGGGCAGATAGCCTGCGGGAGGGGTTCATGTAAGTCAACTGAGCCATAGCAATGGGAGGGGGCAGGTGTCTCACCCTGGCTCTCTCTATCCCAGGAGGCTTTGGTGGGGGGTGAGGAGGGGATGGGCTTTGGATATACTGTCACAAGAATGAGTGCAGTTTTCATGGAAATGTTGAACTGTGAAATTGGTACTGAAATCACTACCAGGTTTTCCTCTGCCTATTTACTGTTATACTACAAATACAAGCATTTCAGATATAAAAAAACCTGGAGAACAGGAAGAAGGGAAATGTGTGTACAACAGACATCCTTCAGCATAATCAACATAAATATACATAGTCCACTGAGAATGTTTGAGTTCATAAGTTGTTTAGTTGTGGAAAGATTAGGTGAGTCAAATCTGGTTTGACATTGTTTGACTTTATTTTGGGTTTCTGGTCATGAAAACCAGGATCTGTTTGCTTTTCAACAGTACAGAAGATGGATATTTCATATTAAAACATTTCCAATCCACTTACCTTTCACTGATGAAAAATGACAGGAAGATATTATGACCAAGGCAAACCACCACCAATATAATTTCTGCTACTTTGACTGGGCTTCAATTACCATTGATGTGTGCTTAAAATATCTAGTCATGCTGTTAACACATTGTAAATGTACTCTTGTCATGGGATGAGCTGTATCTGCTGATGATATTCAATTTCATGCTGCAGTCATGTTGACTGCATGAAAGTGCTTGCTGGAGAAAAGTATTATGGGGCTTGAAGTTCAGACTGTAACATGGGAGGCTTTCTGTTCTAGTTAGTGCTTTTGGTTTCTGGGTTTAGAATGTTGGCTGCAAGTTGCAGGGGTGAGGTAGGTTGCTGGCTTCTGCTGCTGCTTCTGCATTTTGCTGTGTTTTCTGCAAGTGGGCTAGGGTAAATTGCACGTCTTGTCATCTCATTGAACTCTCCTTATCTCAACCCAGAGGGGTTTTTGTGTGTGTGTTGCTTTCTCTCACATCAGTGTGTAGAGAGTGGGGTGGAAGAGTAGGCTGTGTTAACACAACACAGTCCATATTTGGCATCCCAGTGTACGGCTCAAAAGAAGCAGCTGCCATAACTAAGTCAGTTTTGGCAGGAGATGAGAGGGTTGAAACACCAAGAAGCAAGACAACACGAGGATTCAATTAAGGCTTGAGGCTTGTTAAGAGACGTTTATGTAAACTGTTTTTTACCCTACGGTGTGTTTGCTGTGTTGATGTATTTGCTTTCTGTGGGTGGCTAGAGCCAATGTGCTAAGGTCCTGTAGGAGCTTGCCGTGGTGCTGAGCGTTACCTTAGGGGAATGGTGCAGAGTTTTGCTGTTGCTGTGCTGGTTACTGGCATGTGAAATTTCTTTCAGAGCAACAGAGGTGTCTCCCAAGAATACAACCTTGAGATGTGCCCCAAGGCTGGATACTTCTGAGTGACAAGATGTGTGGCTCTCCCAAGTACCATAGAATAGTGGTCACTTTCAGTGGTTTCAAATTTAACCCCTGAGGAAGTGAAAAATCCTGACAAGCATGTTGAATGTTTGGAAAAAGTCTGTTATCATCCTGGAAGTTGCTGAGAGACACTGTGATGTGTTGGGGGCCCATGCCTGTTGAGCCCTTCTCATCACTATTCAGAGTGCTCAGGGGCAAAAGAAGGTCTCTGGGCCTACAGGCAGACCAACAGGCATGGCAGCTGCAGCACAGAAACAGCATGTGCCAGTATTAGCTGCCCCTGTACAGAAAAAGAAATACACAAGGAGAGCAGCTCCTTGGGCAAAGGATGAGGAGGAACCAAGATTATCACAGGAACAAGAGAAAGAGCCAGGCCTTCTTGCTTGGAAGATGCTCAAGGACAAATGGTTCATAAAATGACTCTCAGTAAGAGGGAGGTCTCTCTTCCTTTGTACAGGCCTGTGTTTCAGCTGTGAAAGAAATGTCCCAGAACACAGAGAGAATCCAAGAGAACCTGTTCTATTTCCCACTTCTATGGTCACATGTTTTAGCCATGAGAAGCAGGTGGCACTTCCCTGCCCAAGGGAGAGAATCTGGGAGGTACACACCACAGTGCACCACATGGTTTTACCTATGTGACCATGGAGGGGACATGAGGAAGTGGGATGGAATATGCCCTTCGGACTTAGTTGCCCAAGTACATGAATTACAAGGAAAGTCTCCCCAGAGGAACACATCCTCAGTTTCCAGTGGAAAATCACTCAAAAAGAACAGAAGAGCTGATACCACTTCTGATCCTCCTGAATGGACTCCTAAAGCATCTTCACAAGATGAAAGTGATTCTGGTCAGAATCAGAGGGACCATGACTCCACCCAGATGGGGGAGAGGGACAGCTGGGTTTGTTGGACTGTATAAAACCAATGGCTTGGAAAGCTAAAGTCATGAGAGTGTAAAGCTTTAGCAGATACATGCACACAGTGTGCTCTGATGCCATCAAACTATGAGGGGTAGAACCCAGTTGTATTTCTAGTGTAACAGGGGGATGCCAAATGCTGGATATGTTAGAAGCAGAGCACCAGAAGGCAAGCCACAGTTTGCTTTTGCTTGGAGAAGTGGAAGGAGTCACTGGAACTGACTGCCCCAGGGGTGGAACCACAGCCCCACCATTTGGACTGGTCAAGGACTGATCCAGACTGTACTGACACAGGGTGGAGCTCCAGAGTACCTACAGTGAGAATTCTTCTGTATACTGCAACACGGTCTCATTTTGAGTGAGAATGGTCAGCAAATGATGTATGAGGTATATTGCTTGATGTTAATCACTGCTAAGCGTCATGTAGAATAAGGGCTGGAGAATATATTGGGTTGAGTTGAATCTGCTGATGGATATTCAGTACCAGGCTGTTTTCATGACAGCTTCAAAATGAAAGTGCTGGCTGGAGCAAAGTATTATGAGGCTTCAAGTTCAGATGGTAACATGAGACACTTCCTGTTTCAGTTTTTGCTTTTGGTTTCTGGGTTTGGGGGATGGCTTTTTCCACTGGCTGGGCTGCAGGTCATGGGGAGGGGTATGTGTCTGGATTCTGCTGCTGCTTCTGCTTTTGCTGCACTTTCCTGCAAGTGGGCTAAGGTATTTGTGCATCTTGTCCACTCACTGGATTCTCTTTATCTCAATCCAGAGGTATTTATTGTGTTGCTTTCTCTCCTCTGTGTATGTAGAGAGTGGGATGGGAGAGTAGGCTGTGTTAACCCAGCACAACTCTTTAATGATGATTTGACTGAACATTCTTTCAGTGATACATTAACCTTAGTCAAGTGTAATAAGTGCATTACAAATGCTGTACTAACATGGTAGAAAAGATCTTCTCTCACTCCCCTCCTCCTCCCTGCCTCCCCTGGGCTCTTGTAATGTAAAAGAAAAAACTGAGGGCTGATACCAGTCTCCTGTATATGTCTAGGAATCACAGCTTAGAAACCATAAAGATCAGACTTTGGTTTTGATCGGCTTCAAACTTTGGTCTTGCAGATACTGCATTTTCTTAATCAGAAGATCCATCCTCAATGCAGCACAAAGGATTACAGCAAGGGTTTTTTTTTATTTACTGGTTGCACAAGAAGTAAAAAATGTGTGGTAAAGAGAGAGAATGTCATTTTCCTGGAGGAAATTGTCCGTAGAAAATATATTCTTGTATGGAAGCTCTTTCTGGAGGTGCAGCACATATGTCAATAAAAAAGAACTAAATTTATCCTACTGACCAGTGGTCAATGGCTTATTCAATCAGCCCACTACAGCCAATGGGTTTTGTAGTGACATTCACTGCACTTAAGAGTACAGGAATTCTGTGCACTTGAGCATCATTTTAGATGAAAAAAATGCTTCTACTTCTCTTCAATTTCAATATCATTGATAGTCCCAGTCCTGCCTCTGGAGGAAATAACAAAACATACCTGTAGCAAAACATTTTTATTTAATATTTTAAATATATATTCAACATTTTGAATTATTAATACTCATTGGTTTGGGTTTTGGTGTGTTTTTCCTGTGTGCTGAGTGTGTTGCTGCAAAATTAGGTATGAGCACTATTCCTGTCTTGGAGAAATTATACTTTAAATATAGATAAAACCCTAAAAGGAGAAAGAAACATAAAAGTTCCTATAGCTACACAGCTGAAATCATTGAATAGTTTATGATTTAGTAAATATAAAGAGTACTAGAAATGCTCTGAATTAATTAATTTTATTTGGAGGGAAAAATAATTTCTGCATTCTCTTTAGCAATTTTTCTTACTATTTTTCTTACGGAATTCTGATTTTGGTTTTCAGATTCTGATTTTCAGTCTTTATAACTAAAAGCTTGAGGAAGTGAATGAGGTTGTTAAACCATGGGTAGCCATGGAAACAATGGAAGGTATACAGCCATTTTAAAAAGTACCCTCTCTAAACAAAGCCATTGAAAAAAATAATCTTAAAATTTGATTGCTTAAACTGTAGTTGAAAGTCTGGTGTTTCCACAGACAGCACTGCAGTAATAAAGCCAAAGCTGCTGTGACAAAAAGTATCTGGCAAGATAGAAAACTACAGACTAATAATGTGAGGAAAACTTTGGCTCATTTTCCCAATCACATGACCCGCCAGCTAACTGTTTCAAAATAAGTTTAAAAAAAATAAAATCTACTTATTTTATTAGAGCAAATAGGAAATTACTGTAATGAAAGTCAAGAAAATTGACTAATTTGAACTTTAATATGAAAAGCCAGATAATCCACTGCACTGGATTTACATGGGTGTGATGTGTGTGTGCATGTGTTATAAATAATTTTTCAGTATTGTTCTGTATCAAGGAATGGAAATTTATTTTAGTTAGTCCTTGAATATATTGAATATATTCCATGTGTTCTAATTTCCATGGCTTAAAACTTAGTGTAAAATCCTGACAGCTCAGAAATCTTCAAGAAATTTGTCATTGCATTACAGTATCACAGTATCACAGTAACTAAGGTTGGAAGAGACCCCAAGGATCATCAAGTCCAACCTGTTCCAACAGACCTCACAACTAGACCATGGCACCAAGTGCCACGTCCAATCTCCCCCTGAACACCTCCAGGGATGGTGACTCCACCGGGCAGCCCATTCCAATGACGAATGACTCGCTCAGTGAAGAACTTTTTCCTCACCTCGAGTCTAAACCTCCCCTGGCACAGCTTGAGACTGTGTCCCCTTGTTCTGGTGGGAATGGAATGGAATGGAATGGAATGGAATGGAATGGAATGGAATGGAATAGAATAGAATTAACCATGTTGGAAAAGACCTTTGCAATCATCAAGTCCAACCTATCACCCAGCACTTTAAACTCTTTAAACATGGACATGTTAAATAATCATAGAATCAATAAGGTTGGAAAAGATCTCAAAGATCATCAAGGCCAACCTGTTGCCCAACACCTCATAAGTACTAAACCACGGCACAAAGTGCCATGTCCAATCCCCTCTTGAACACCCCCAGGGATGGTGACTCCACCACCTCCCTGGGCAGCACATTCCAACAGCTAACAACTCTCTTTATGAAGAACTTTCTCCTCACCTCGAGCCTAAAGACAGTTTCTTTTTATCCTAGTGGTACTGGATCCTTGAGTAAGTGGTAATGGTAGTTCTTTTTGATTGTTTCTATGCAATTATGCCTGAAGAACTACTTTTGTATATTTAGAATCCATTTCAATGTGCAGTTGGATATTTTCAGATTCCTCCATCAAACAATGCTGAAATAACTACAGGCACACAGACTAGATATACAGACTGCTTCTGCTTAGATGAAGGAAGCATATAAATATCATGCACTGTTTGGTCATTTGTAGAAATGTGTTGCTGTATATTTTAATATTTAGAGCTAAGTACTCTTTTTCCATTTATCATTTCCTTGTGGTGACAGTGTTGTGTATCTAAAAATATTTTCAGGTGCTTTGGTGTGGTTTTTCAATTTAGTAGTGCAGACACACTCTGGACACTGTAAATTATAGAAAAATCAACAATGTTGATTTTCTAAATCAACAATGTTGATTTTTCCTTTCAAATTCCTTTGAATTTGCAGCAAACTCTAAAAAGAGCATTCACTACATTGATGATCAGAGGTGTTTCTTGGAGGGGGGGTTGGTTTGTTTGGTACGTTTGGGGGAGATTTTTGTGGTTTTGTGGTTGTTTGGTGGTGGTTGGTTTTTTTTAAATCAGTTGAAACGGTATTCAATTACACACAAATAAACATTTCAATACTTACAAAGCTAATTAACACCTATTCAGTCAGGCTGCAGTGAGATCAGTATGATCTGAAAGACCAGGCCAAAATAGTTTCCTACTTTTCCATCCGATGTTTATCATCTCCACGTGAGAGAGATTTTTCTTAGACATGCATAAAGAATGAAGAGAGTGGTAATCAAATGCAAAGAAAAGGAGAAAAGAGCCTGGGGTATGATGATGTTCTTCAAAATACACAGAACAAATGCAAGGGAATAAAGGCCGATCTACTGGGGGGAGGTGGGGAAAGAGAGACAGAATTAAAGACATCTGGTCAGACCAGTTAGTTACAATGTGCCAGAATTTTAATTCTGTATTTTGTTCCTTTCCTTTTTCTCCAAAATAACCAGCTTTCCTTTATAGTTGTCTTCATAAATATTCCACCATTTCTCCATCTGTCTTTTTTCTAATTCTGCACTGTTTTTATGCATTTAGGTTGAAAACTTTATCATTTTGAGAGGAAGAGAATTGAGCCATGTACCAGATTCTTTCTGCCTACACAAAATGCTGCTGGAAATTCAGGGACTTGAGGGTTTTGGGTTGGACTTTTTGCTGATCATTAATACTGGAAACACATTTTGATTTAGTAATAAGTATTACCTTAGTGTGGGGACTAAAGAAAACAAGTTAATGACTTTTGAGTATGGAGCACGGTGTTCTGAGAAAGAAACAGACTTGCTAATTGAAACAAAACTTTGGGAGGCGCTATGATAGAAAGTGGACAAGATAACAAAACACCTCTTGTAGACCTCAGTGGTGAGAGTAGTTTTGAAATGCTCAATGGCAGTTTAGATAAATGTTGTTTTGCTAGAATGGAAAAGTACTGCTAGAATCAGGCTTGCTTTGTACTGTGGTAGAAAGAATAAATAAGCTGTGTTCCCATAATAAAGGGATCCTGCCCTTTCCTCTAAGCTCTCTATGGTGATGAGTCTCTCGTTCAGAGATGCTGTGGGAGATTTTACCCCACAAGAATAACAGTATACCCACTAAAGACAGGGAAGTTATCTTTTTCTTTGTAAATTTCAGTGTTTTTCCATGGATTTACCTGCATTAGTCAGTTATTTATGTAATGGCTCATTGCAATGCCCAAAACGGTTGCTAACTTTTCCTGGATACATCTTTTCTTTTCTTCTTATTTGAAGGAGAAAGAAAATATTGGTGCAGGCTACACAGACAATTCTTTTAGCAATAGCTACTTCCTTCACTGTCATATCTGCTGCCGTCTGCAGCAAAATTTTTAAATTCATTCATCATTATCCTTGCATTCTCCAAACAGTGTTGATCAGAACTACAGGCAGTATGGTTGTGGGGTGTTTAAATGTTTGTGTTTTCATGTCAGCTTTGTAATTAAGAATGTGTAAATTCACACTGAATACTTCCAGAATTATGATTGAGTGCTCCCCACAAGCTATATGGCCTCAAACCCCACCTTGGGGGGACTGTTAAATGTCAGAGAAGTCTGTTAGCAACAACTCAGTAGATCCACAGGACTCTTCTCTTTTGCCAGTAGCTTAATCTCCTGTGCAAAGTCTTTATCTGGATTTGTGTGGGAGACTGTTATTTAGCACAGTAAGCAGACAAGGTCATTCTCCTATAGTGATGACCTTCCTGACCTATTAGAGCACACCAAATATTATGCTGATCCATCAAAAAGATCAAGACAAAGACAATAATAGCCCCTGTGATTTATGTTTCTTTTTTTTTATGACAAGTTCACAAGTTTGCAAAAAAATGACAGAGTAATAGATAATTTCTGGGTTTTATCACTCAGATCAGACAAATTTAATGTTTCCTATGAAAAGACAAATGCTATGCTTTTATTTGTGGAGGCCAAAGAAAGAACAGATTGTTTTTTTTCCCTTAGCATTTCTAAAGTTAAAATTATTTTCTTTGAAGACCAGAGTGAGATTTGGCAAAGTGAAATGCAAAGGCAATGATTATTGATAATGTACATTTGTTTCAATATTTGACACAGACAAGGTCAGAGAGCATTAACCAGAGAGCTCTTTAATAATGAGGGGTGAGTGGTAGAATAGAATAGAATAGAATAGAATAGAATAGAATAGAATAGAATAGAAGAGACCAGGTTGGAAGAGACCTTCAAGATCATCGTGTCCAACTTACCATCCAACACCACCTAATCAACTAAACCATGCAACCACGTACCCTATCAAGTCTCCTCCTGAACACCACCAGTGATGGTGACTCCACCATCTCCTCAGGCAGCCCCTTCCAATGGGCAGTCACTCTCTCTGTGTAGAACTTCCTCCTAACCTCCAGCCTAAACCTTCCCTGGCGCAGCTTGAGACTGTGTCCTCTTGTTCTGTTGCTGGTTGCCTGGGAGAAGAGAACAACATCTGCCTGTCTACAACCTCCCTTTAAAGAAATTGTGGAGAGCAATAAGGTCACCCCTGAGTCTCCTTTTCCCCAGGCTAACCAGACGCAGTTCCCTCAGCCTCTCCTCATAGGGCTTGTGTTCCAAACCCCTCACCAATTTTGTTGCCCTTCTCTGGACACCTTCCATCAAGTCAACATCCTTCCTAAACTGAGGGGCCCAAAACTGGACACAGTACTCGAGGTGCAGCCTAACCAGTGCAGTGTACAGGGGCAGAATGACCTCCCTGCTCCTGCTGGCCACACTGTTCCTGATGCAGGCCAGGATGCCATTGGCCCTCCTGGCTGCCTGGGCACACTACTGGCTCATGTTCTGCCTACCATCAACCAGTACCCCTAGGTCCCTCTCTGCCTGGCTGCGTTCCAGCAACTCTGACCCCAGTCTGTAGCACTGCATGGGGTTATTGTGGCCAATGTGCAGAACCCGGCACTTGGATGTGTTCAATCTCATGCCGTTGGACTCTGCCCATCTGTCCAGCTTGTCGAGGTCCCTCTGCAGAGCCTCTCTACCCTCCAGCAGATCAACTCCTGCCCCCAGCTTGGTGTCGTCAGCAAATTTACTGATGATGGACTCAACCCCCTCATCCAGATCATCAATAAAGATGTTAAAGAGCACAGGGCCCAGCACTGATCCTTGGGGCACACCACTAGTGCCTGGCTGCCAGCTGGATGTGGCACCATTCACCACCACTCTCTGGGCTCGGCCCTCCAGCCAGTTCCTAAGCCATCGCAGTGTGCTCCCATCCAAGCCATGGGCTGACAGCTTGGCCAGGAGTCTGCCATGGGGGACGGTGTCAAAGGCCTTGCTGAGGTCCAGGTAGACTACATCCACAGCCTGCCCCACATCCACCAGGCAGTCACCTGATCATAGAAGGAGATGAGGTTGGTCAGGCAGGACCTGCCCTTCCTAAACCCATGCTGGCTGGGCCTGATCCCCTGTGATTCTGCTGTGTGCTTGTAGATTACGAAATCATACACAGTCAAGAAAATTAACAGAAACAGCAACCCAAAGCTACCTTTGTATAAGCTAGACCTCCTGAATACACTTTCCAATATAGATTTTCACTCATACCACCATAAATAAGACGAACACACACTGTATATTACAGAGTTGGTTTTCAACCTCTTAAGTCTGTTGCTATATCATATCTAGGAACAAAACCTCACTGTAGAAAACTCACGTAAAACTTTTAGTATTCAGAAGTCAGATTTATTTTGCACTTCTGTGAGCAAAATAATTCTTAATTATTTTATACTATTAAAATAATTTGGGTTTATATTATTATGTTAGTACTTTAAAACCACAAAGAGTGAGTGGGAGAGGAATGAACCTAGTACCACATGTATTTGTCATAAAACAGAAGAGTTGCATATAAATCAAAGAACTGGACATTAATAAAAAAAATATTCATGAGGTACATGATTTATTTTTTTTTTTGGCCTTTCCCTGTGTCCTTGATCTTGGATTGAAAAACAAGGGTTATGTTTTTTTTGCCCTGTTATTCAGAGTACAGGAAATGAAAGTGCTAAACCATCTCCCACAAGACATTTTTAATCACTCTGAGACATACATATCAGGTGACTTCTGTCTGTACAAAACAAGGAAGAAAGGTCTTTTTAGAGCACTAATGGTTCTTATTAGCCCACTTTTCAACCACTCAATGTCCACTACAAGCACTAACATTTCTGTATCATAATAATAATTCTGCTGAATCTCATAAGGTTCTTGTGTTCAGTCCCTGATAACTTTCAAATTCACAAGCTCATTCAATCAGAAAAACTGCTTGCTGCCCTATGACTGAATGTGTGATCAGAAATGAGCAGTCACCGAAAGCATCGTACAATGTCTTTTCAGGGTGGTTGTACTACAGTTTGACCAATGGGCCATGCTGGGAGCACCACTTCTGTATCTTGAAATCTTTATGACTGCTGCTAGAGAAATCAGAGCTGCAAGGCATCATTGAGTCAAACTAAAACATTCATCCCTACTAAAGGAAATATATAGTGAGAAGCAAGCCCTAGCTAGATCTTACCACAGAAATTTTGCATCCTTTACAACTGGAACTTTTCTGACATTTACTAACCCTTTCGCCTTCTGGTTCCCAGTGTTGCCATAGTAGCCCAAACATGCCGAGGATCAAAGAAACACAGAGAATGGAGTATTACTGTGTAAGTCTCAACAATACTGGTTTTTGTATGTGGGATCCATTATCCAGCAATTTGGATTTCTCCTGCCTTTTATCACAGGTGCACATAATTCTGCCTTGTAGACTGCCCTGGGCCACTGCATAGTTTATGTAACACAGCTACATTCACTCCCTTTTTGGGATTCACTCCTGGTGTATTCACTCCCTTTGTATTCACTCCCTTTGTGGGATTCACTCCCTTTGTGAGATTAATGGTCAACCCTGGACAATTGGAATGGGCAGGTAGCTTACCTGCAAACTACCTACCTTTGTAAACGGTGTGGATAAACATAGTTAGCTACAGGTTTGTCACTTCATGCTGAGAGCTTGATTCAAGAAAAAGAAAGCTCCCTTGTCAGTAAAAATTCAGTGCAGAAAAAGAAAACATGTAACAACTCACATTTCTGAAACAGTGTGTTGTGTTTGGACTGAGCTGGAGATGATTCTCCTAAAGCATCTTTCTAGTGCTGCATTCTGCAGTGCTGTACTGAATGTTGATAATACAGCAGTGTTTTGGCTACTACTGAGCTGAGCACCCAGGCTGTGCTTTTCCAACATTTCCCTGCCCTGAGAGTATGCTGAGGGGACACGGCTGAGCCAGTGACCCAAACTGGCCAAAGGAGTATCCCATGCCATATGACGTCAGCTCCAATATAAGAATGAAGTGAAAGAAGGAAATGGGGGGAGATTCATCAATGGCATCTGTCCTCCTGAGACTGACCACCATCTGCTGATGGGAAGCAGAGATCAAGATTTCTCTCCTTTCACTTCCTAGGCACTTTGTTTATCATTATGATTAAATTGCTTCTATCTGTGGTAGTTTTAGGCTGTGCCTAGGAAAATTTTCCACAGATCGAGTAGGAAAGTGACAGAATGTAAATAAAGTACCACTGGATATAAAAGGGAAAATAATGATAAGGTCTAAATAATTCCATGGGTCCGGTATCTAGCATAAAACTAGTTGAATAAACAAACTCTCTCTTTTTGGTTTCTTTGCACTAGCAGATACTGGCTGATGCTTTTGCTTAGCTGTTGCTGACCTTGACTGTGTTCTGTGTCGTGGCTAAGTACTAGCAAATTACTCTCTGCTCTTCTCTCTCTCTTTTACCTTGTATAGGGTGGGGGAAGGGAACAGGGAGGGGGAAGCTATTAGTAGCCCCCTGGTTTTGTCCAAGGGGGTCCTTGTGTTGTTTATAAATTGTAAATGTATGGAAATATTATGTATTTTATACATACTCATTGCATTCCATATTTTAGATTGCAGTTTTGCTTGTAAATACAGCTTCAGTTGCTTTCCACTGAGCTGGTCTGGCAATTTTATGTTGGGGGGTAGTTTCAACCTATCACACTATCTTAGAACTGGCTTTTGTTACATTGTCCACTCTCCCCTTGTCCATGTAAGAAGGGGAGTGATAGAGTGGCTTTGGTGGGTATTGGTGAGGCCCTAGACAGGGCCAAACCACCTCAAAACAGCATCTGAATTTCATGCACAACAATTTTAATTTAATAAAGAATATTCCTAAAAATATTTAACAGGGTCACCATGGGAAATTAAGCATCAATCTATGCTTATAAAATTAATAATTTCAAGACTGTTACAATGAGGAATGCTTTCTGTAACAATTATAAGCATGAAATACAGTTATTGTATGGCATTTATCTTTACTTTCAAAGTCGATGCAGTTCAGTGTTGGCTTTTGCTATATGACATAATGCTGCCTGAAAAATTTGAATCTGGCAGTTCAAGGTAGACAGCCTTATTCAGTGGTAAACAACACATTCATTTTCTGTTTCTCAATGAGCAATTCAGAACTGTTACATTATGCAATTACTAAATGAAACAAATTCCTGTGGAATATTACAGCATTGAATCATAAAATGGTCCAGGCCAGAAGGGGCCTCCAAAGGTCATCTAGTCTGACCTCCCCACAGCCAGAAGTGATGTTCCCAACCACATCAGGTTGTCCAGGGCCTCGTCAAGCCTCACCTTGAGTATCTCTAGGGATGGGGCCTCAACCACTTCCCTGGGCAACCTGTTCCAGTGTTCCACTACCCTTATAGTAAAGAACCTGTTCCTAACATCCAATTTAAATCTGCCCTTCTCCAGTCTGAAGCCATTTGCCCTTGTCCTGTCACCGCAGGCCCTTGCAAACAGTCTCTCTCCATCCTTCCTGTAGCCCCCTCCAGTTACTAGAAGGTTGCTATTAGGTCTCCCCAGAGCCTCCTCTTCTCCAGGATGAACACACCCAGTTCCCTCAACTTTCCTCATAGCAGAGGTGCCCCATCCTGGATCATTTTTGTGGCCCTCCTCTCGACCCTCTCCATTAGGTCCCTGTCTTTCTTATATTGAGGGCTCCAGACCTGCACACAGTATTCCAGGTGAGGTCTCACCAGAGCAAAGTTGCAGAATCACCTCTCTGGATCTGCTGGCAATGCTGCTTTGGATGCAGCCCAAAGTTGTTGAGTCTTCCTTCCTTGAATTTAAGGAATAAATTGAAAAGGGTGTCAGATTAACTTAGGTCTATGATGTACTGTTACTCCAGTTTTTACAAGTTCTGTTTATTATCTTTTTTCCTAAAAAGTTCAATTTTTTTCTCCATAAATGTAAAAGATCCATTTTGGAACCAGTGCTATTCAGTATCTTCACAAATGACCTAAACTATGGGACTGACCATACCCTCAGCAGGTTCCCAGGTGACATCAAGCTGAGTGGTGCAGCTGACGTTCCATAAGAATGGGATTCTGTCCAGAAGGACCTAGAGAAGCTCAAGAAATGGGCCTATGTGAAACTCATGAGATTCTATAAGGCCAAATGCAAGGTTCTGTGTCTGGGTCAAGACAATCTCCAGTATCAATAGAGGCTGGGGAATGATGTTACCGAGAGCAACCCCATGGTGAAGGATTTTGGGGGTATTGGTGGATGAGAGATGGACATAACTGTATCCTGGGCTGCATCAAAAGGTATGTGGCAACAGGTCCATTGAGGTAATTCTGCTCCTCTACTCCACTTGGAGTACTGTGCCCCCCTGGAGTACTGTACTGAGCTCTGGGATTATCAGCACAAAAAAGATGTGGACTTTTTGGAACAGGTTCAGAGGGCTGCAAAAATGATTCAAGAAACATCTTTCCTATGGAGAAAGTCTGGGAAGGTCGAGCTTCAGACTACAGAAAAAGCGGCTGTAGGAAGACCTTATTGCAGCCATCAGTACTTAAAGGGGACTTGATGACATGCAGGTGTTTCAGGAGAACTGAACTAAAATCAAAAAATATTTCCAACTTTGAGTTGTCAGTGTTCTCCTCTTCTTCCCATGAACTTACAGCTGGAGAATAAATGAATGAATGGTCAAAGACTACAAGAATACCAAGGAATAATAAGAAATTTTTGGAGTAGATTTAAGGCAAAAGAGCTAAAAGCAAAGGATAAAACCCAGGAAAAAACCACATGTTTAAACAGTTTCTGGCTCACAGAGAAAACAAACCAACAAATCCAAATGGAATTTGTTAGATGGAAGAAAAGTTATCCTAGATGAACTATAGAAACATACATAATACAATTCTTTTTACTTATATAAAATGAAGTGCATTACTCCAGCAAGACTACATTGTACTTTCTCTGAAACAAATTCACAGTAGCAGAAAACAACCCAGACATCCATTTTTCTTTCTTATTTGAAGCCTGAATCAAAAGATGAAAATTGGACTCTTCTTTACAAGCTTTTAGTTGCAGAATCTATTGATCTACTCAAAGAAACAGCATGGAAAATAGAATCAGTATCACAAACTGTCAGGCATAATTGTAAATGTGCAATTCATAATGAATTCTCATACCTACATTTATTTATGTTATAAATTGTGTTTTTCAACAAGAGTCAGAAAACATTTGAGAAATAAAAACTCAAAATGTTTGTATACTACCTTGCTGTCATGATTTGCATTAAGTCAGAAACAAACTCTTGAAAACATGTCAAAACCTTGTCATAAATGTGAAATTTATCTCAGCTGGATATTGCCATTACTGGATGTAGTTAGCATAATCACACTGATTTGTGGTTTCTTGGGATATTTCAGTTTCATGATGGCCTTTAGTTTTTATTAAAAACAATTAAGTGACAACATTTTTGTTATAGTGCCAACCATATCTTATTTCTCCAACAGAACAGGACCTTAGTACTATGTGTGTGTTCATATAAACAGATGTGAATGAGATCCATAGGTGAAATGAAATGTTATTGGTTTTACCCAACATTGAACTCTAAGTGCCCAGATATCACTCAAAATCCTACTATAAACATAACTGAAAAGTATTTTGATTTTCTTTTAAAATCAGAATGATGAATATTGACTGTGGCAGTTCAGGCTGAGTGCCTCCTGCTGCTGCCACACAAGATACACCTCTAGTGTCATGAGAGTCCGGCCCAGTGGGTGGACACAGGAAGCTGCCTATTTCATCCCCATGTCCTGCTCCCTATAAATCCATCTGCAAAGTCTCTCACTTCCTTTCTTCCCTCGCTGCTCCCATGGGAGATGCTCCCTGTCAGGTAATGGAAGGGGAGTTATCTCAAGGCCTCTTGGGCCTGGCTTGGCCTAATGCCAGGAGGAGAAGGGGGAAGAGCAATCTCAGATCTGGCCAGCTGAGATTAGCCTACCAGTGGAGGGGAAGAAGAGCGAGCCCTGGGGATTTTGGGTGTACCCTCAGGTAGAGAGAAGGGGAGAGCTGGGATGCTTCTGGGTATGCTGTGAGGGACTCTGTATGCTTTGGGATCCTTTTTGTCACTATGCTTGTAGCTCTCTGTGAAACACTTCACTGCTTTTCCATTTAAACTTTCCATCACTTCTGCAATCCATTTGTCTGAGTGTGGCAATGCCAGCGACGAGCGGTGTGAGCAGTCTGGCAGTGCAGGCCTAGAGCCTGACATGGTGCTAGGCCATGCTCAGCGTAAGTGCAGAGCCAGCTAGCAGTGTACCAAACAGTGCTGTGGCTGCAGCATGTCACTAAAACAAGGCACTGGTAGCTATAAACACAGCAAGTTATCTTGGGACAGCAGGACATGCACCTGCACCAACAAACCTCGTGTGTCAGCAGTAGTTGGACCAATAATCTATAATAGTGTGATGTGTGATCACTCATAGGGGACCAATGAGTCCATGCCAACAAGGCACTCCAAGTTTATATAAGTTGTAGCAGTTCCCTTGCTAGGCACTTCTGCCTTTCCTATCCCTTCTTCTTCCATGCTTTACTTTACTGTGCTATACTCACACCATAGGCCTGCACCCTAGGCCGGCAATACTGGAACAATAAAGGATCGATACTCGATCATATTGGTCAGCCGTATTGATTCCAATCTCCATCATCACCAAATCTGAGTTTCTTTTTTTTTCTGCCTCGGTGGGAGGCAAGAGAGGATCTGCCTCAACCCAGGACAACTGGCTCATACCTGAAGCCACCTAAATTTGCTGTACTTATGCTAGCAAGTAAGAAAAGCATCTCTCTTTTTTTATTCTTTTTCAGTGGTTAAATGGAATTTCTGCTGGACAAACAGAACAGCAAGAAAGTAAAGCCACACTTTCTGAAAATAATTTTGTGATTCTTTGTGCTTTTCAGTCCAAATTCTGGAACAACCAGACAACAACTAAACACACTGCATGTGCAATTGCAGCATGTTCCCAGTCCCCATGTCTGAGACCTGGGTTCCTTCCAGAACACCATTTACTCCCTGGATAAAAGACTTTTCAGAATGACTGTGCACAGCTGTCTATTACCTTGATGTCAAGTGGAGGTGAGACTGATGTGAGAAATGAAATTTCTGGGCAGAAATGAAGTTTTGTTAAAACCACATGACAAGGACTACACATTGGCCACAATAAACCCATGGAGCAACAGGCTAAGGACAGAGTGCCTGAAGAGCAGCCAGGAACAAAGAGACCTGCAGGTACTGGTTGCCCCTAGGCTGAACATGAGCCAGCAGTGTGCCCAGGTGGCCAAGAAGGCCAGAGAATCATAGAATCAATAAGGTTGGAAAGGACCTCTGTGGCAGTTCAGGCATGCCCCAGGGGGTCCAACCCAGTGGGTGGGCACAGGAAGCCAGGTATTTCTTTCCATAATGCCCTGTTCCCCTACAAAATATCAGCAGAAGGTCCTCTCTTCCTCTTTCTTCCCTCACCACTGCCTGAGTAATGGGGTGAGCCACATCGCTTGGGCCTGGCTAGGCCCAAGACTGGGTTGTGGGGGAGGCGGGGAGAAAGAGCCTTGAGGGGGGTTGGGTGTACCCCCGGGTGGGGGTGAGATGCTCTTGGGTATATTTTGGGGATCTCTCTCGTTTTGTCACGGTGCTTGTGGTTCTCTGTAAAACCTTCATTGTTTTTTTCTCCATTTAAACTTTCCACCATTTTTTTTGCAATCCGTTTGTCTGAGTCTTCATTTTTGCCCATGGTGGGAGAATTGGTTTCTCAACCTACCACAACCTCAGAGGTCAGCAAGTCCAACCTGTCACCCAACACATCATGACTACAAACCATGGCACCAAATGCCATGCCCTCTTCAACACCTCCAGGGATGGTGACTCCACCACCTCCCTGGGCAGCACATTCCAATGGCCAACAACTCTTTCTGGGAAGAACTTTCTCCTCACTTCAAGTCTAAACTTCCCCTGGCACAGATTGAGACTGTGTCCTCTTGTTCTGGTGCTGGGTGCCTGGGAGAAGAGACCAACGCCCACCTCGCTACAACCTCCCTTCAGGGAGTTGTAGAGAGCAATAAGGTCTCCCCTGAGCCTCCTCTTCTCCAGTCTAAGCAACTCCAGCTCCCTCAGCCTCTCCTCACAGGGCTGTGCTTCAGACCCCTCTCCAGCTTTGTTGCCCTTCTCTAGCATCTCAACATCTTTCTTGAATTGAGTGGCCCAGAACTGGACACAGTTCTCAAGGTGTGGCCTAACCAGTGCTGAGCACAGGGCAGAAGGACTTCCCTGCTTCTGCTGGCCACATGATTTCTGCGGCAGGCCAGGATGCCTGGGCACACTGCTGGCTCCTGTTCAGCTGCTGTCAGCCACTACCCCCAGGTCCCTCTCTGCCTGGCTGTTCTCCAACCACTCTGATCCCCGCCGGTAGCACTGCATGGGGCTGTTGTGACCAAAGTGCAGCACCTGACACTTGGACTTGTTGAATACCATCCTGTTGGACTCTGCCCATCTGTCTAGCCAGTCAAGGTCCCTCTGCAGAGCTCTCCTACCCTCTAACAGATCAACTCCTGGTCCCTGCTTGGTGGCATCTGCAAATTTATTGATGACTGATTCAATCCCCTCATCCAGATCATCACTAAAGATATTGAACAGGATGGGGCCCAGCACTGATCCCTGGGGGACGCCACTGGTGACTGGCTGCCAGCTGGCTGTGGCACCATTCACCACCACTCTCTGGGCTCAGCCCTCCAGCCAGTTCCTAACCCAGCTCAGAGTGCTGCTGTCCAAGCCAGAGGCTGACAGCTTGGCCAGGAGTTTGCTGTGGGGGCCAGTGTCAAAGGCCTTGCTGAAGTCCAGGTAGACTACATCCACAGGCCTCCCCACATCCACCAGGTGAGTCACCTGATCATAGAAGGAGATGAGGTTGGAGAGGCAGGACCTGCCCTTCCTAAATCCATGTTGGCTGGACCTGAGCCCTTGGCCGTCCTTCAGGTGTGCAGTGATTGCCGCCAGGATAATCTGCTCCATCACTTTCCCTGGCACTGAGGTCAGGCTGCCAGGCCTGGAGTTTCCAGGTTCCTCCATCCGTCCCTTCTTGTGGATGGGGACCACGTTGGCCAGTTTCCAGTCATCTGGGACCTCTCCAATGAGGCAGGACTGGAGGAAAATGATGGAGAGCGGCTTGGCCAGCTCATCTGCCAGCTCTCTCAGCACCCAAGGATGGATCCCATCCAGTCCCATGCACTTTTGAGTATCCAAATGGCTCAGCAGGTCCTGAACTAACTCCTCATGGATTTTCGGGGCAATACTCTGCTCCCTGACCCCATCACCCAGCTCAGGAGGCCACTGGTCCTGAACTCCTGCCTTGCTGTTAAACATTGAGGCAAAGAAGGTGTTCAGGACCTCAGCCGTTTCTTCATCTTTAGTTACAGTGTTACCCTCCAGGTCCAATAAGGAGTGGAGGTTCTTCTTGCCCCTTTTTTAGCATTAATATATTTGCAAAAATGCTTTTTCTTATCTTTCACAGAGGTGGCCAGCTTAAGATAATTTATATCTTTGTTGTTGTTTGTTTTGTGTTTTGTTTTGTGTTTTAATGCTGAGTTACCGAGAATTCTTGTGTTCTTACTTTCAAAACCAGTCATCTTTACACATTATTTTGAAACTGGAAGCCTCACAGTAAAAGGCTGTTAGAAGGCAATGTCGACACATCACGGATCACAACACGGAAAGACTGCTGAAAGGCATGTGCTGTTCAGTCTTTGTCAAGTACGTGAGAAAGGAAACAATGCCAATCAGATAGGGTGAAGTATGCTTTAGTCTGGGTGACAGAAAATGAAGTTTTGCCCTATTTTTTCCATGGCATATTATTCCTTCTAGAAGCTGGGGTCTAGCCTGGAAGATTGATGTGTGATTGTAATTATAGCCCATGAAAAATTACCCCAAGCTTGCAGTCTAGTTTGCTTTGTGTTTGGTATTTTGTAGCTTTAATTGTCAGGGGCTGTATGTTTCCAGTGACTGTTACACTTAGCATAAATTGCATAGGTGGAAGAGAGACACATTGTCAGTGCTCTGTGAAGAGTAATTTGCTTGGTATGGACTCACAATACATTATCTTGCAATGCTATAATTAATCAAGAGCATTTAGGCAAGTTAATATCAGCTGCAGAACAAAAGAGTTTCATCAAATCATGAGTCGCTAGTATTCATTAGCTGTATAATAACCTTTAAAATTACACAGGCAGATTGACATTACTTATGCAACATAGGTTCTACCCTCATGTGCACCTACTCAGCTGAGACCTATTCACTTCCAGAAATAAGAACTTGTGGTGGTTTAGGCTGGGTGCTGGCCCAGATGCCACTGCGCAGGCCACACCTGGGAGGTCCCAAGGGGTGGGCCCAGCCCAGGGGGTGGTCACAGGGAACCAGGTATTCCATTCCCATAATGCCCTGCTCCCCTGTAAAATGTCCATGTGGGGTCTTCACTTCCTCTTTCGTCCCCTGTTGCTGCCTAGGTACAATGGCTGAGCTGCCTCCCTTGGGCCTGCCCGGGACCAAGGCTGGGTTGGGGGGGGAGGAAAGAGCCCTGGGGGGGTTGGGTGTACCCCCAGGTGGGGATGGGATGTTCTTGGGTATGTTCTGGGATCTCTCTCTTTGTCACGGTGCTTGTGGGTCTCTGTAAAACTTTCATTGTTGTTTATCGTTGTTTTCCTATTTAAACTTTCCATCACTTTTGCAATCCGTTTGCCTGAGTCGTTATTTCTGCCTGTGGTGGGGAGGGGATCTGCCCCAACCCATTACAGTACTTCACAGTATTAACAAAAGATTCAAAATCTGTTCCCTTAGCTCTCAGCCTTTTGTTCTGAAATGTACGTGTAATGGTTTTAGTGTGAGGGTCAAAACTTCCCCACTGCCCTCATGTCTCCTCCTTCTGTCTCCTCTCTCCTCCCTCTCCCAGGAGACAAGAAAGGGAGGGAAAAACAAAGGCAGAGGGAGAGTTTACACAGTTGATTTACACAGAATATTTTAGTCCTTCATTACAAAGATGTCAAATTGCGTTAGTATATATAGAACAGAAGGAAAGGGGAAAGGAGGCATAGGAAGTTCCATGGAAACAAGAGGATGAATTATTTCACTGTGAGGGTGACAGAACACTGGAACAGGTGGCCCAGAGGGGTTGTGGAGTCTCCCTCTCCACAGACCTTCCTGGATGAATTCCTGTGTGACCTGCTCTAGGTGATCCTGCTCTGGCAGGAGGGTTGGACTAACTGATCTCTCAAGGTCCCTTCCAGCCCCTAACATTTGTGATTCTGAGTACCCATCCAAGTTCTGTAACAAGCAGGAAATGGCGATGCATGCTCAAGGACTGGAATCTGAGAATCTCCTGACCAGGGTGGTAAGACCCTGCAGTCCTAAATGTTGTAAACGCTGTAAATTCGTGATTCGGATAGTGGGGAATCCTATGTGGTTCAACCCACTAAACATGGTTGCTTATAAATTGCAAATTTTATTTACCTTGTTTCAGAATATCATTGTGTTTATTGATGCAGAGTGGTAAATTACTGATAGATAGAATCATAAGAAATATACTTCTTACTTACAAGAAAAAATGGTTTCATGAGTCATCCTCACTTTACATTATTGCACAGGGTACAGTATTATTTACTTCAGCCTGCCTACAATAGATTCCATTTGGCCTGGTGTACATTCTTCCACATCCAAACCAAGGAGTGGTATTGTCAGCAAATAAGTAGCAGTGACAATCACTGACCACCAGATCTTTAATTTCCCTGAAATTAAGGCAGAAGAATTGTAAGTACAATGGATTCTGCATCTGTGGTAGCCAATGTGTCTGAAGGAGATCCACAGGAGGAGATAAACTGTATTAGAAAAATTACTGCCACTGTGTCCATCTTTTCTTGGGCAGACAGAAGCAGCAATCAAAATGCAACTCTGGGAGTCACATCTTAACCTTTGCTCTGTCTCATGCACAGGTAAAAGCTACTTTAGAGGATACAATAGCCATATTAAATCCTTTTCATGAGAAGTGTTCAAGATTCTGAAGACATAGTCTGAGAAATATTAAACTGTATCTCAAGAACAGAGATGTGTGAAAGTAGAAGACATATTCATAAACTTACACTGGTTTACCAATAAATAAATTAATGAGCTTACTGATTACCAATAAATCACTAGAGTGTCTTGCTCCTGTTTTCCAAGAATGTCTTAAAGGACAAAGAAAACAATTAAAAAGATCATCTACTGTGTGAAGAAGAAAATAAGAATCAGAGTGAGGTGCATTTTCTAATTCTCCTACATACATCTGTGTTCACTCTTTCATTAGAATGAGCTTCATATCCTCAGTTGGACCACATACACAGTCATCAACAGGATTTTTCCACTGCAGTATGTGGGTCACTTTCAAGAAGTAAGAAGGGCACTCAGCTCATGTGGGGGATAGGATCATGGAATGACCAGGACAGAAGGATGTCTCCAGTACTTCTCCTAAGGAAAGGTAGACCCTTACCTAGAATTGTCTTTCCACACCCACTTCAGACTCCCCCTTGTGCTGTGTGAATGACTGTGAGGTTCCCACTTTTTTAATGGGATTTTCAAATAAGTATTTCTGTGAAATAGAACAACTCCCCTATTCTGACAACAGCAACAACAGCAGAAAGATTTACACCAAAAAGAGCTGAACATCACAGTGCAACTAATAAACACTGTACAAAGCCATTTTCTGAAGGGCTACTTTCTGTAAACAAAAAAACCTCTAGCCTGAAAATCTAAAAATGAACCTTTTAAGTTAACCTCTTGGTCAACTTGAAAGAAATTCAACTTTAATTCCTTTGTTATGTGCTTTTAAGGCAGATGTCAAGACTATTGTTTTAAATGATTCCAGTGGCAATCCTGCAAGTTTATGAGTTCTCATCACCAACATCTGGTGAAGAGGTAATGGAAGTGAAAGAGAAAAAGGGATTGAGGGAGGGAGCAGCATCAATATTCTTAAAGTATCACAGCCATCCATTCAAGCGAGAGAGTCCTCCAGAGATCATGACCTCTGTAGATTTATTTCCTGCAAGTTTATATGTTGCAAATTGTGGTAGAACAGAATTCAGCACTAGGGCAAGACAGGTTAGCAGAAAGGGCATAGGCCATCACTGACAGAAACTATCTAGAATGTTGTCAACCACTCTTCCTCTTTCCCTGTTTCTGAGAGGACAATATATTTGAATTTCTATGTTCAGTTTACAGTCTGGAGAGTATATGAACACACATTAATCGGCATTTTTTACCTTGTCTCTCTCACAATATTAAACAATCTTCTGAGAGTTTTTCACACAGTGGTATGCATCTCATCCAGGGTAGTTAAGCAGTTGATGGCAGTTATTTTCATGAGATAACAATCTGTAATCTTCTCTGCTTTACTAACCATTTTCTTGTTTCTCTTTTGTTTTGTTTTATTTTTGTTTGTTTGTCTGTTTGAAGTATCTTTCTTTCCTTGTCCTTTCTGTCAGATAATTAAACTCAGAAAAAGGTCAGTGTAAATACAAACTCAGAATAATGTCAGTGTAAATTCCAGAGTCTATTGAGAAAATAGGTGTTCCCTATTTTTCACTGAGCAAAAGCTACATAATGAAAGAGAATGGGACTACAAAGGGTCAGGTGAGGAACTGTGTTTGAATTCAAGTTATGGAGTGAATCTGATTTTATATGCAACACTTAAAAGTTGAAATAAACTACAAGAAATTAATGAACTAATCAAAGGAAGCAGAACCATGAGACATGAGCAAGTTGATGTAATGCAACCAACTATCAAAAGTTATCTATGAGTTGTGGTGGGGTATTTTGGTTTTGGTTTTTACAGTATCACAGTATCACAGTATAACTAAGGTTGGAAGAGACCCCAAGGATCATCAAGTCCAACCTGTCTCGACAGACCTCATGACTAGACCATGGCACCAAGTGCCACATCCAATCTCCTCCTGAACACCTCCAGGGACGGTGACTCCACCACCTCCCCAGGCAGCCCATTCCAATGACGCGTTTTGAGTTAGGTTTCTCTGTAGAATAGAATAGAACAGCATTAACCAGGTTGGAAAATACCTCAGAGATCATCGAGTCCAATGTACCACCCAACACCATCTAGTCAACAAAACCATGGCACCAAGCACCCCATCAAATCTCTTCCTAAACACCTCCAGTGACAGTGACGCTACTACCTCCCTGGGCAGCACATTCCAATGGGCAATCACTCTCTCTATGAAGAATTTCTTCCTAACATCCAGCCTAAACCTCCCCTGGCACAGCTTGAGACTGTGTCCTCTCGTTCTGGTGCTCGTTGAGTGGGAGAAGAGACCAGCCCCCACCTGGCTACATCCTCCCTTCAGGGAGTTGCAGAGAGCAAGAAGGTCTCCCCTGAGCCTGCTCTTCTCCAGGCTAAACAACCCCAGCTCCTTCAGCCTCTCCTCACAGGGCTGTGCTCCAGACCCCTCCCCAGATTTGTTGCCCTTCTCTGGACACCTTCCGGCATCTCAACATCTTTCTTGAATTGAGGAACCTAGAACTGGACACAGGATTCAAGGTGTGGCCTAACCAGTGCTGAGCACAGGGCAGAAGGACTTCCCTGCTCCTGCTGGCCACACTGTTCCTGATGCACTGCTCCTTCTGGACACCGGGGCACACTGCTGGCTCATATTCAGTCTACCGTCGACCAGCACCCACAGATCCCTCTCTGCCTGGCTGCTCTCCAGCCACTCTGACCCCAGCCTGTAGCACTGCATGGTGTTGTTGTGGCCAATGTGTAGAACCTGTCACTTAGATGTGTTAAATCTCACGCCCTTGGACTCTGCCCACCTGTCCAGCCTGTACAGAGGGTTCATTCTGTATACAAAACACATCTCATATGGCTTGTACACTTCTGCATGTATGCAGTATGTTTTTTTATTTCTGATATGAAAATTATATGACAATCACAGGAATTTTGTCCAGAGATTCTGTGATCAAGTCTTTTGAACTCTTCATCCTCTTTCAAATACATGTCTAACTTTCCTGACTGCGTAGGGCTTTTTTTCCCCATCCATAAGATAGAAGTAATAAATATACACTCATCTCACAGCTGTTCTAAATTAATCAATGTGTGCTCAATTAGGAAAGTTTGATATATTTAGTGTTACATTCACCTTTGAGGCTGAGAGAATAACATTTAAAAACAAAATCACATGTACTGATTACCCACTTTAGGGTACATTAATAGTATGTGACACATAATGTCATTATTGACAGACTTTAAGTTCTGCCCTAAAGAAGCACAATTATGTTAGAGCTCAGCTCAGGTAGTGAACATGCTATTCTTGGTCATGGTTATTGTCCCTAAAGATAAAATATATATTATTAGAAGAGGCCTTTTAAAACCTGCTAAAATGAAAAGAAAATTCAGGCAAGTCAGAAAGTCAAAGTTTTATATAATTCTAAATATTTGATATTACAGTACCACAGTATCACCAAAGGTTGTAAGAGACTTCAAAGGTCATCGAGTCCAGCCTGTCACCACAGACCTCATGACTAGACCATGGCACCAAGTGCCACATCCAATCCCCTCTTGAACCCCTCCAGGGATGGTGACTCCACCACCTCCCTGGGCAGCACATTCCAATGACTAATGACTCTCTCAGTGAAGAACTTTCTCCTCACCTCCAGCCTAAACTTCCTCTGGCACAGCTTGAGGCTGTGTCCCCTTGTTCTGGTGCTGGTTGCCTGGGAGAAGAGGCCAACCCCTTCCTGGCTACACCCACCTTTCAGGTAGCTGTAGAGAGCAATGAAGTCACCCCTGAGCCTCCTCTTCTCCAGGCTAAACAATCCCAGCTCCCTCAGCCTTTCCTTGTAGTGCTTGCGCTCAAGGCCTCTCACCAGCCTTCTAAGAACATATAGGAAATAGAGGGCAGCAAGAATGTAACACAAAGAACAAAATACTTGTTAGGTTAGCAATCTAACTTTTGTTTGCATCTGATCTAATTTAACCATTCTGTTGTAAAACTGAGAACTAAAGTAAAGCAAAATAAATTGCTGTATTAAATATCCTCTGTTAACATTTTCTATAAATCCATACCTTAGCACTGCCAAACAACGAACACCTCCATTTCCATTAGCCCCACCATGACCAGAAATTAGTCTCCACCCACACCATCAGTTGCCAGTTCATTAACTGGTTTTATGTAGAACTCCTGGATCTATCAAACCTGACATTGAGCAGTACACTAAGGTGTAATTTACTCCAACAGATTGCCTAATTAAGGATCTGTACAATCTGTCTCTTGAGGGACTTTAGAGTTTGGAGAATGTGCCTACATGTCTGAGACAAATATAGAATCATAGAATCACAGAATTGTTAGGGTTGGAAGGGACCTCAAGGATAATCTAGTTCCAACCCTCCTACCATGGGCAGGGACACCTCACACTACAGCAGGTTGCTCACAGCCACAACCAGCCTGGCCTTCAAAACCTCCAGACATGAGGCTTCCACCACCTCCTTGGGCAACTTGTGCCAGTCTCTCGCCACCATTATGAGGAAGAACTTCTTCCTAACATCCAGTCTGAATCTACCCGTTTCTAGTTTTGTTCCATTCCTCCCAGTCCTATCACTCCCTGACACCCTCAAAAGTCCTTCCCCAGCTTTCTTGTAGCCCTTTTCAGATCCTGGAAGGCCACAATTAGGTCTCCCTGTAGCCTCCTCTTCTCCAGACTGAATAGTCCCAACTCTCTCAGTCTGTCCTCATAGAGAGGTGCTCCAGCCCTCTGCTCATCTTCGTGGTCTTTTTCTGGACACATTCCAGCACCTCCATATCTTTCTTATAATAGAAATATATCTTTCTGTATCTTTCTTATAATGTGCATATTTTCACATATCTGTGTATCTATATATCTATACCTAATCTATATCTATATCCATATCACATATGTGATTTATTGCCCCACCACCACCAAAGAAATGTTTTGCAGAGCTACATATAACAAAAAAAAGAGTGACTGCTTTGAGACCCCCTAATTGTTTTCATCAGCCTGGGTGCTCTTGCATCTGAAGGAGTGTCAGGAGAATGGCAACAGTACTTTACAGATTTCTGATCCTGGTTTACTGCAGCACCTTATGATTTGGAAAGCTCTTGGTTTCAGCACTGAAATGAGGACTGATGCTGCTTTCTCATAAGTGTCATTAGAAAGCTAGGAGGATTAATGCAAACATTCAAATGATGTTACAACCATCACTTGAGCTTTAAACATTAATATATATAGGGAGACAGACACAAGGGTGGCACAACAAGCTGCATCTAGTTTACTTCAAAACAGAGATTCCCAGTCATGTAGGCAATTGCATTTTAATAGTAGAAAGATATTTTCTCCAAATAAATTAGGGAGTGTGGATGATGTATTAGTTATGAAAAAGAACTCTTCTGGAAATAATAAGAAATCATATGAGTAATAAAGACTCCCAGCTTGATCTGCTCTGTCATTAGACATAGTATTATCATCATAAAATGTGGTTACTTAGTGTGATAGAAACTGCAGGAAAGTTTAAGCTCTACAAGAGATTCTCTGATTAATTCATAAAACATGCAATTTCCTGGAGGAGAATGAGTATAAATTCTTTTACTAACTTTCTTTTACTAATCTTTTGGCATTCTACCTCAGTTTTGGTGTTTCTGACTTCCAGTTTAATAACAAGATACTATTGAAGAGTTTAAAAACAAAACAACAAACAAACAAACCCCACAAGTCCATGAGACCAGTGGGATCCACCCTAGGGTGCTGAGAGAGCTGGCAGATGTGCTGGCCAAGCCGCTCTCCATCATTTTTCATCAGTCCTGGCTCACTGGAGAGGTCCCAGAGGACTGGAAGCTGGCTAGCGTGGTGCCCATCCACAAGAAGGGCCGGTTGGATGAGCCAGGGAATTATAGACCTGTCAGCCTGACCTCAGTGCCAGGCAAGATTATGGAACAGGTCATCTTGAGTGCAGTCGCACAGCACTTAGAGGATGGCCAAGGGATCAGGCCCAGCCAGCATGAGTTTAGGAAGGGCAGGTCCTGCCTGACCAACCTCATCTCCTTCGATGATCAGGTGACTGCCTGGTGGATGTGGGGCAGGCTGTGGATGTAGTCTACCTGGACCTCAGCAAGGCCTTTGACACCGTCCCCCATGGCAGACTCCTGGCCAAGCTGTCAGCCCATGGCTTGGATGGGAGCACACTGCGATGGGTTAGGAACTGGCTGGAGGCTGAGCCCAGAGAGTGGTGGTGAATGGTGTCACATCCAGCTGGCAGCCAGGCACCAGTGGTGTGCCCCAGGGATCAGTACAGGGCCCCATGCTCTTTAACATCTTTATTGATGGTCTGGATGAGGGCATTGAGTCCATCATCAGTAAATTTGCTGACAACACCAAGCTGGGGGCAGGAGTTGATCTGCTGGAGGGTTGAGAGGCTCAGCAGAGGGACCTCGACAGGCTGGGCAGATGGGCAGAGTCCAATGGCATGAGATTGAACACATCCAAGTGCCGGGTTCTGCACATTGGCCACAGCAACCCCATGCAGAGCTACAGGCTGGGGTCAGAGTGGCTGGAGAGCAGTCAGGTGGAAAGGGACCTGGGGGTGCTGGTTGATGGTAGACTGAACATGAGCCTGCAGTGTGCCCAGGCAGCCAGGAAGGCCAATGGCATCCTGGCCTGCATCAGGAACAGTGTGGCCAGCAGGAGCAGGGAGGTCATTCTGCCCCTGTACACTGCACTGGTTAGGCCACACCTCGAGTACTGTGTCCAGTTCTGGGCCCCTCAGTTTAGGAAGGAGGTTGACTTGCTGGAGCGTGTCCAGAGAAGGGCAACAAGGTTGGTGAGGGGCTTGGAGCACAAGCCCTATGAGGAGAGATTGAGGGAGCTGGGGTTGCTTAGCCTGGAGAGGAGGAGACTCAGGGGAGACCTTATTGCTCTCTACAACTACCTGAAGGGGGGTTGTAGTGAGGCAGAGGTTGGTCTCTTCTCCCAGGCAACCAGTACCAGAACAAGAGGACACAGTCAGGGGAGGTTTAGGCTGGAGGTTAGGAGGAAGTTTTACGCAGAGCGAGTGATTGCCCATTGGAATGGGCTGCCTGAGGAGGTGGTGGGGTCGCCATTGCTGGGGGTGTTCAGGACGAGGCTTGACAGGATGCTTGGTTGCATGGTTTAGTTGATTAGGTGGTGTTGGATGATAGGTTGGACATGATGATCTCAAAGGTCTCTTCCAATCTGGTTTATTCTATTCTATTCTAACTAAACTTTTCCTTTTCCTTTTTTTCTTTTCTTCCAGATAAATACAAAGAAATTGCCTTTATTTTGCTAAAACTTATTTCAACCAGGTAACTTTGGTTAATATCTGGGCTGGTTTTGGTTACTGTAAGCAGCAAAACCTCAAATCAATTGCAATTTATGTCCAGCTGCCTTCCCCTATCTTAAGTGTAATATTACTTCAGTGATTTGTGGGGTGTTGGCACAATGACTGTTGCAACATTACTTCCTGTTGACTATGGTTGAGTGAATAACTTGCAAGGAATACATTATTTCTCAGTTACTTTCCAAGCCTGCAGAATATTCAGATCCCAAGAAGTATTTTTTTATCTGAACACACTTCAAAATATACACAACTGAGCACTTTCACTTTAAATTAGTCATTGAAAGATGACCTGCAGACATTCCTGAAGTCCTTAAATGAATAGGCCTAAAGCTGCTCTGTGTTCTTCACAGGCTGAAAGCATTTGACTTGATGGGGTGCTTGGTGCCATGGTTTAGTTGTTTAGGTGGGTTGCATTGGTTGAGGGGTCGGACGCGATGATCTTGAAGGTCTCTTCCAACCTGGTTGTTTTTTATTGTTATTGTTATTGTTATTGTTATAATATTTACCTGCTAGCTGATCAATAATTTTGTCTCACATTTTTCATAGACTTACAGAATGGTGTGTGTTGGAAGGGACCTTAAAGATCATCTAGTTTCAACTCTCCCGCTCCCCACCATGGTGACACCTTCTACTAGACCAGGTTGCTAAAGGCCTCATCCAACCTGGCCTTGAACACTTCCAGGAAGGGGCATCATCCAACCTCCCATTGCAACCTGTTCCAGAGTCTTACCACCCTCACTGTAAAGAATTTCTTCCTGATATCTACTCTAAATCTACCCTCCTCAGGGTTAAAGTCATTGCCCCTCCTACTATCACTACAAGCCCTTGTAAAACGTCCCTTCCCATCTTTCTTGTGGGCCCCTTTAAGGTACTGGAAGGCTGCTCTAAGGTCTTTCTTGGAGCCTTTTCTCCAGGATGAACAGTCCCAGCTCTTGCAGCCTGTTCTCATAGCAGAGGTGCTCCAGCCCTCTGATCATCTTTGTGGCCCTCTTCTGGACCCACTGCAGCAGTTTCATCTCCCTCTTATGCTGCAGACACCAGAACTGGAGGCAGTGCTCCAGGTGGGGTCTCATGAGAGCAGAGTAGAGAGGAAGAATCACCTCTCTCATCCCACTGGTCATACTTCTTTTGATGCAGCACAGGATATGGTTGGCCGCCTGGGCTGCAAGAGCACTTTGCCAGCTCATGTTGAGGTTTTCATTGCCTGATATCCCCAAGTCCTTCTCCTCAAGACTGCTCTTGAGCCACTCCTCACCCAGCCTATATTGGTGCTTGGGATTGCCGTCACCTTGCACATGGCCTTGTTGAATTTAATGAGTTTGGCTTGGGCCCATCCCTCCAGCCTGTCCAAATCACTCTGGAGGAATCCCTTCCCTCCAGCATGTCAACTGGACCACACAGCTTGGTGTTATGCACAAACTTGCTGAGAGTGCACTCAATCCCACTGTCCATATGGATGACAAGAAGATGTTAAACAGTACTGTAGTCCCAGTACCAAACCCTTAGGGATGCTGCTTGTCACTGGTCTCCATTGCATTGACTGCAGCTGAGTGCAGCTATCCAGCAAAATTCTTATTCAGTCCACCCCCTATGTCCATACTTTTCCAATTTGGTGACCAGGATGTCATGTGGGACAATGTCAAACACTTTACAGAAGTCCAGGCAGATGACATCAGTTGCTCTTCCCTTATGCCTCTGTCACAGACAGCCAGCAAGTTCATCAGGCATGATCTGTCCTCAGTGAAGCCATGCTGGTTACCACTAATCACCTCTTCTTCAGTTTCTGTATGTCTTATCAAGGCCTTCAGGAGGATCTGCTCCATGATCTTGCCAGACAGAGGTGAGACTGACTGGCCTGGAGTTTCCAGCATCTTACTTTTTCCATTTTTGAAGATGAGGATTATGTTTCCCCTTTCCAGTCATCAAGAGCTTCACCAGTGTGACATGACTTTTGAAATATGATGGACAGTAGTTTGGCAACTTCATCTGGCAGTTCCCTCAGGCCTGTGTGCCTTCAGGTTCTTTAGATGAGGCAACAGGGGAGGAGGTTGCTAAACCACTCTCCATCACATTCCAAAAGTCCTGGCAGTCCAGGGAGGTCCCCACTGACTGGAAAAGGGGAAACATAA
Organism: Dryobates pubescens; assembly: GCF_014839835.1. Classification (NCBI taxonomy): domain Eukaryota; kingdom Metazoa; phylum Chordata; class Aves; order Piciformes; family Picidae; genus Dryobates; species Dryobates pubescens. The sequence goes on from NC_071620.1 coordinate 3,388,041, forward strand.
TGCCCATTTTCAAGAAGGGAAAGAGGCATGACCCAGAGAACTAGAGGCCAGGCAGTCTCACCTCTGTGCCTGGAAAGATCATGGAGCTGATCCTCCTGGAGGCACTGCTGAGGAAGAATAATAAAGAGGTGATTTGGTACAATCAGCAGGGCTTCACCAAGGGCAAATCCTGCCTGACAAACCTGGTGGCCTTCTGTGACAAGGTCACAACATCAATAGACAAGGGGAGAGCAGACGACATCATTTATCTGTACCTGAGCAAAGCCTTTGACACTGTCCCACGCCATATCCTGGTCTCCAGGCTGGTGCAGGATGGGTTCCATGTAAGGACCATTCAGTGGATAAAGAGCTGGCTGGAGGGCTGCACCCAAAGGGTGGCTGTCAATGGGTCCCTGTCCAGGTGGAGGCCAGTGACAAGTGAAGTCCCTCAGGGATCAGTCCTGGGACCAGGTTTGTTCAACATCTTTGTTCGTGCCATGGACAGTGGCATTGAGTGCACCCTCAGCAGGTTTGCTGATGACACCAAGCTGTGTGGTGCAGCAGACAGCTGGAGGGAAGGGATCCATCCAGAGGGACCTTGACAGGCTGCAGAGGTGAGCCCATGACAGCCTCATGAGGTTCAACAAGACCAAGTACAAGGTCCTGTATCTGGGTCAGGGCAATCCCAAGCACTGATACAGGCTGGGCAGGGACTGGCTTGAGAGCAGCCCTGAAGAAAAGGCCTTGGGAGTGCTAGTGAAGGAGAAACTCAACATGAGCCAGCAGTGAGCACTTGCAGCCCAGAAAGCAAATCATATCCTGGGCTGCATCAAGAGAAGCAGAGCCAGCAGGTCGAGGGAGTTGATTCTTCCCCAGTATTTTGCTCTGGTGAGACCCCACCTGGAATACTGTGTCCAGTTCTGGAGCCTCTGTTACAGGAAGGATCTGGAGGTGCTGGAGGGTGTCCAGAGAAGGGCCATGAGGATGAGCAGAGGGCTTGAACACCTCTCCTGTGAGGGCAGACTGAGAGAGTTAGGGTTGTTCAGTCTGGAGAAGAGAAGGATCTGAGGAGAACTAATTGTGGCCTTCCGGAATCTGAAGAGGGATACAAGAAAGCTGGGGAGGGACTTTTTAGGGTGTCAGTGAGTGATAGGACTGGGGGGGATGGAACAAAACTAGAAATGGGTAGATTCAGATTGCATGTTAGGAAGAAGTTCTTCCCCATGAGGGTAGTAAGAGGCTGGCACAGGTTGCCCAGGGAGGTGGTGGAAGCCTCATGTCTGGAGGTTTTGAAGGCCAGGCTGGTTGTGGCTGTGAGCAACCTGCTGTAGTGTGAGATGTCCCTGCTCATATCATGGGGGTTGGAACTGTATGATCCTTAAGGTCCCTTCCAACTCTAACAATTCTATGATTCTGTGATTACTCTTGATGGGACAAATACAGCCTCATTCTGGACTGCACTTCAGCCTTTCTTTTCCAGATGGTGAATGATTGTGAGGTTGCTCCCCAGTTTTCCTTCTTAATAGGAAAATTTAATTATATTTTTTTAACATGAAATAGACATTACCCTCTCAGAAAGCTGTTGAAAAGTAATGAATCATGTGCTTTTGGATCAACACTTGTTAGAAAAACAAGCACCTTCATGCCACTGCAGGAAGGAAAAAATCCTCATTCTTTCTTTGAAGCTTAGACATGAAGGGCAATTTGATGTTCTTTCAGTTAATGAGGCATGCTTTATCGATGGCTTTGATATAAGAAGGCTTATAAAACTGTCAGAAATTATTCAAAGAGCATTTTCATGCAGCATGACCAGGACCTAAACCACCCACTGGATGTTAGGTTTACTAGGCATTCTACACCTCACTTATCAAAGGAAGTAAATATAAATCTAGCACTCCAAAATAAATTCATGAAAGAATATATATATAAAAAATTCTGACTATAATCTTCTATTGGTGAAATTAAATATAGAACTGATTCACTGGCAAGACACCCACACCTTCATGAAAATGCTTGCTGTACTTAGTTATGCAAAGGAAGAAAAGGTAGTGATAAGCTAGTAATTAAATCAAGCTGAATTTCTATCTAATGAATTAATAAACCAACAGAATTAGTACAAAGCAAAAGGACAGAAATTTCTTAATATTATTCTCAGGATGCTTAAAAATTCCTGTAGGCAATCAAAGCCAGAAGACAGATTATGTCACCTGTAGGTTTTGTCCTGACATTTTGAAATCTTACACAGTCCTGAGCAGTTCTTTGAGACTAAAGTTGCAAACAGATCAATAAAACCACCTCTCCCAACAGCCATGAATTTAGTAAGATAAATATTCAAGCAAGCTGTAAAAGTGGTCTACTCCTCCTTCATTAGTCTGTGAACATGAATTAAGAAATAGGGTAGACACTGGCATGCTGCAGTAATACACAGATCAGTTATATTTCCTGAAACATTTTTTAATCTAATATTCAGGGACATCTTAAAAGCCATATTTGCTTTGCCACTGGCTTATTTATACAGCTATAAAATATGAGGCAGCAATTATATTTTAAAAAGGAATAGGATCCCTGTTTTATGCCTCAAATTGAGTAATTTACTTATCTTCTTTGTCTCAAAGAATAGACTATTAGGACTTTTTAAAATTAATTGATTCATCTTTATATGTATATACTTGAAATATGTATTATTATATGTATATACCTGAAATAGCAGCTCTTGATTTCAGTTTGTTCCTTGATTTCTTATTCTAAGGAAAAGACACAGCTTCTAGACCTCAGCAAGTAACAGGAATAAACAAATCTTCGTATTTCTTTTCCACAAAACTTGTTAAGAGAGGATCAGAAAGAGTACTTTACAAAATAACTAAAAATCAATTAGCTATCAATATATGAAACTCTCAAATAGATGTAAAGATTGAAAAAGGGAGATCTCACACCTGATAAAACATAATCTGAGACTGTAGTACAGGCAGAGATCTGCCTGAGTGGGTAGTAGCTCTTTGGAAAGGGACCTGGGGTCCTGGTAGACAGCAAGCTCAGTATAAGTTGAATGGTGTGCTGCTGTGGAAAAGAAAACCAATGGGATGGAGGGCTGCAATATCAAGGATGCCACTGGCAGAAATAAAGAAGTCATTATCCCACCCTACTCAGCATTTCTTAGGCCACACCTGAAATACTGGGTTCAGTTTTGGTCCATTATACAAATAAGATGTGTACAGGGTGGAGAAGGTCTAGAGAAGTGCCACAAAGATTATCAAAGGACTGCTGTTGGAAGCACAAATATTGGAAATACAAAAGATCTTAACTGTTGATAAGCATCCAAGTCTAAAACAGACACTGCAACTGGCAGAATAGAATAGAATAGAATAGAATAGAATAGAATAGAATAGACCAGGTTGGAAGAGACCTTCGAGATCATCATGTCCAATATATCATCCAACCCACCTAATCAACTAAACCATGCAACCAAGCACCCCATCAAGTCTCCTCCTAAACACCTCCAATGATGGTGGCTCCACCACCTCCCTGGGCAGCACATTCCAATGGGCAATCACTCTCTCTGTGTAGAATTTCTTCTTGACCTCCAGCCTAAACCTCCCCTGGCACATCTTGAGACTGTGTCCTCTTGTTCTGGTGCTGGTTGCCTGGGAGAAGAGACCAACCTCCACCTGGCTACAACCTCCCTTCAGGTAGTTGTAGAGAGCAAGAAGGTCTCCCCTGAGCCTCCTTTTCTCCAGGCTAAACAACCCCAGCTCCCTCAGTCTCTCCTCATAGGGCATGTGTTCCAAGCCCCTCACCAACTTTGTTGCCCTTCTCTGGACATGTTCCAGCAAGTCAACATCCTTCCTAAACTGAGTGTCCCAGAACTAGACACAGTACTCAAGGTGTGGCCTAACAAGTACAGTGTACAAGGGCAGAATAACCTCCCTGCTCCTGCTGGCCACACTGTCCCAGCTGTCCATGTTTGTGATAGGACCAAAACAGAATGTTGATTTGGACCAGGTGTGGCCCTAGCATTCCTTTTTTCCTGCTTACCGCAAGAGTTAACTATTCCTGGCAGCAGTCAGCTTTTACTGGCAGAAGCAATCAAGTCAGAAAGTCCCATCAAGAAATGTTTGTGCAACTGATAAGCCCACTTAGTGATATGGCTGCAGTTCCAATCCCATGCTTTACACAATAGAAAAACTGAGGTGTAAATATTAGCCCTTTTTGGAACTCAATTTGTGGATGAGAATTTGACAACTCGAACATATAAAGTTGCACCTCAGTATGAGGAGAAACTTCTTTACAGTGAGGATGATGGAGCACTGGAACAGGCCAGGGAGGTTGTGGAGTCTCCTTCTCAGGAGACTTTCAAAACCCACCTGGAATCATTCCTGTGTGGACTACCTTAAGTAATCCTGATTTAGTGGGTGGGTTGCACTTGGTCTCTTGAGGTCCCTTCCAATCTCTGATACTGTGACAACAAAGCTCTAGAGACACATTGACTGGTTTTGTCCTCATCCACCCCAGAAGGGATGTCCTTTTGGTAAGCTGTATTCTTGGCTATGCTACCTAAGTGTATTTTGTCCTGGGTAACTCACAGAAGAATCATTCAGGTTGGAAAAGACCCTTGGGATCATCAAGTTCACCCCTAAACCATATCCCTAAGCACCACATTTAAACACATCTTGGGATGCTGACTCAACCACCTCCCTGGGCAGCCTGTTCCAAAGCCTGACCACTCTTTCTGTCAAAAAAAATGTGGTAATGTCCTGTCTAAACCTACCCTATTGCAGTTTGAGGCTATTCCTTCTTGTTCTACCACTAGTTACCTGTGAGAAGACACCAGCATCACTACAACATCCTTTCAGGTGTAATTACAATTGTATTTTCTTACAGCTGTGTAGTGATTTCTGCAGTTGAGTTCTTATCCATGACAACTGTACTGAATCTGTGTATCTGTTGCAAGAGTAAATAAACCATGTTACTCATGCATCTGACAACTAAAGCTATGGCAAACTGGACCTCATGCAACTGCTGTCAGACTTCTAATCATATGGAAATTGTGTTGTTATTCATGCATCTAACTGCTTCCTTTGAATGGAACCAGATCTACAGCAACACTAGGCTGTTAGAGTGTCTGGTCTCAGACCTGTAGCAACCCATCCTAACTAGTAGCCCTATTAAGAGGTAAGTCTAGCTGCACCTACCCCCTGTGATCTGTGAGGTCTCAGCTAGAATGCAAGGGGATTAATCTCTTACTAATTTTACCACTCACTTCAGGCAATAACTGGGAAGCCTGCCATATGAGGAAAGAGCCTAAGAGAACTGTGTTTGTTCAGCCTCAACTAGAAAAGGCTTAAAGCAAACCCTGCCATCATGTTCCAGTACCTAAATGTTGCCTACAAAAAATGGAGACTTCAGTTTTGCAAGGAGTCACATGGGAAAGATGAGTGTCGATGTGTACAAATTATTTCTGGGGAGATTCTGATTTTCACAGTGAGATCAGTAATTGGACCCAACCTTACAGGAAAGCAGTAGATTCCCCAATATCAGACACTTCTAAGATTCAGATGGATAGGATGCTTGGACGTGGTGCTGGAGAGGAGGTTAAATCATGCTTTTGCTAAGAAAAAATGGACCTTCTGGATCATCTGATCTTTGAGGAGCCTTCCAATATAGTATTCTATGAGTGCTGGAAATGAAAAGGCTGAGTTCAGAGGTAAGATGGGTGGATCATCCCATTCTGACTTAGTGTTGTGTATGTAAAAAGTGCATCTGCTGGATCAAAAGTAAACATTTCCAGTTTTTATCTAAGTACAATTCATTAACCTATTTACTATTTCTGTGAGTATCACTTCTTCCTGCAACTGTAACTTTAACACTATGTGAATCTGTGGCATCCTGTCCTGCATCAGGAACAGTGTGGCCAGCAGGAGCAGGGAAGTCATTCTGCCCTGTGCTCAGCACTGGTTAGGCCACACCTTGAGTCCTGTGTCCAGTTCTGGGCTCCTCAATTCAAGAAAGATGTTGAGATGCCGGAAGGTGTCCAGAGAAGGGCAACAAATCTGGGGAGGGGTTTGGAGCACAGCCCTGTGAGGAGAGGCTGAGGGAGCTGGGGTTGCTTAGCCTGGAGAAGAGGAGGCTCAGGGCAGACCTTATTGCTCTCTACAACTCCCTGAAGGGAGGTTGTAGCTGGTGGGGGTTGGTCTCTTCTCCCAGGCAACCAGCACCAGAACAAGAGGACACAGTCTCAAGCTGCACCAGGGGAGGTTTAGGCTGGAGGTGAGGAAGAAGTTCTTCATAGAAAGAGAGCTTGGCCATTGGAATGTGCTGCCCAAGGAGGTGGTGGAGTCGCCATCCCTGGAGGGGATGGTGACATCACAGACTGGATGAGGCACTTGGTGCCATGGTTTAGTTGATTAGATGGTGCTGGGTGATTGGCTGGACTCCATGATCTCAAAGGGCATTTCCAACCTGGTTAGTTCTGTATTCTGTATTCTGAATAATAGCAAAGCAAATTAATACAGTTCTGGTTTATGCTCCTAGCTTATGAGTAGGTAAACAGATATGGATGTATGGGAGAAGGGGCAAATTCCAAAATTAGTTTTTACTGGTAGCTGCTGTTGATACTGATTTTTGTAATGGGGTAACTCAAGTTCAATCACTGCAAATCAACCTGGAAAATTAATTGTGTTTCTAGATTTGATATAGCTGAATTTTCAAAATCTGTTGGAGTCTATGTGGAAATTACTGTTTTGGGACAAGGAATATGTATTTCTTCTTGCTTGAATTCTTGTAAATCTGATGGGTGAAGAATATACTGAGAATAGCCTTTCAATATTTCAATCCTTTTGCAGACAATAAATTTGCAAAATGCCTACTTTAAATTTGTGTGGTGGGTTGAGACTATCCCCTAAAAACCTGTGGAGAATTACCCCAGAGTAAATCACCAGCCTAGATCAGTTAGTTAAGCAGAATGAAGCTGTACTTACAAAGCAAGTAAAACTTAGAAGTAGGAAATGCAATGAATATGTACAAAATATATTTATATATATTTGCAAATCAGAAAAACAAACCACAAATACAAGAATTCCCTTATATTGTTCCCAGATTCCTCTGGACTGTCCAGGAGGGTTGCTCCCTATCTCCTCCTCCTCCCCCTCACTCCCCCCTCCCCCCCCCCCCAACCAGCTGAAGGTCAGGAAGGAGATAAGGGAGCATCCAATGGTAATTCATTCACCCTTTTACTCAAAGATGTCCAGAGAGTTCCTATTCCTGTTGCTACAGTTAGGTAGGTAAAAGTTCCACCTTCAAACCATACCAATTTGTTGTTATTTCCTCGCACTGATCACTGATTTAGTCAGGTCTCATGATTTCTCCCTTCTATTGTGTTAACCAACAGAAAATCAATATTATATGAAGCTCTGGTCCAGCAAAACAGTTAAATGTATCCTTAAATGTAACTGAGCCTCACCTCCATCCCTGGAAAAACGATGGAGTAGGTCATTCTGGAGATCATCTCTAGGCAGTTGGAAGAGAAAATGAGGATCAGGAGCAGTCAGCGTGGATTTACCAAGAGGAAATCCTCCTTGGCTAATCTGATAGCCTACTGTGATGTTGTTAACAGAATGGGGAGATGCAGGGAGAGCAGGGGATATAGCCTGCCTTGACCTTAGTAAGGCTTTTGACACTGTCTCCCATACCATCCTTGTGAGTAAAGTTAGGAAGTGTGGGATAGAAGAACACACAGTGAGATGGATTAGGAACCGGTGACACAATAGAGTCCAAAGAGTGGTGGTCAATGGTGCCAAGTCCAGCTGGAGACCTGTGACCACTGGAATCCCCCAGGGATCAGTGCTGGATCTGGTCCTGTTCAACATCTTCATCAATGACACTGATGAGGGGACAGAGACAGACAGAGTCTGCTCAGCAGGTTTGCTGACAATACCAAACTGCAAAGCTTGGCTGAGACCCCTGAAGGCTGTGCAGCCATTCAGAGACTTGGACAGACTGAGACCTGGGCAGAGAGGAACCTGATGAGGTTCAACAAGGATAAATGCAGAGTCCTGAACCTGGGAAGGAAGAATAAACTTCAGCAGTACAGACTGGGAGGGGATATGCTAGAGAGCAGCCCTGTGGAGAAGGACTTGGAGATCCTGGTGGGCAGCAAGTTCTGCATAGGACAGCAATGTGCACTGGTGCCCAAGAAGGCCAGTGGGATCCTGGGCTGCATTCAGAGGAGTGTGGCCAGCAGATCCAGGGAGGTTCTTCTCCCCCTCTACTCTGCACTGGTGAGACCTCACCTGGAATATTGCATCCAGTTCTGGGCTGCCCAGTTCAGGAGGGACAGGGATCTGCTGGAGAGAGCCCAAGGGAGGCTACCAGGGTGATAAGGGACTGGAGCACACTGCCCTGTGAGGCAAGGCTGAGAGCCCTGGGGCTGTTTAGTCTGGAGAAGAGAAGACTGAGAAGGGGTTTAATAAATGTTCATAAATATCTGAGGGCTGGGGGTCAAGAGGGAGGGGACAGGCTCTGCTCAGTTGCACCCTGGGATAGGACAAGGGACAATGGATATAAACGACAGCTCAGGAGGTTCCACCTCAACCTGAGGAGGAACTTCTTCACTGTGAGGGTCACAGAGCCCTGGCGCAGGCTGCCCAGAGAGGTTGTGGAGTCTCCTTCTCTGGAGACCTTCAAGACCCTTCTGGATGTGTTCCTGTGTGAACTGCTCTAGATTCTATGGTCCTGCTCTGGCAGGGGGGTTGGACTTGGATGATCCTCAAAGGTCTCTTCCAACCCCTAACATCCTGTGATCTTATGATTACTTTACAAAGGAGTAAGTTACATTCTTAAAAAGAAATCTGCGTTGTAACCTAGCTAGGCAGATGTTTAAGAAGAGTTTTTTACTTTCAGGAAGACTTTAGTCCTTTTCATAAAATCAGATACAGCTGTTTGACAAAATGAATGCAGCTTGCTCTAGTTCAAGTAACTTGGTTTCTCCCCAGAAAGCTAGGAATTGAATAGTTTTATGCATATTTATTCTTGATAGAGAAAAGCAGAGTCCATCAGAGGGCAATATGGTTCATGATTTACCTGTTTGGGGCAAATTCTCTAAGCACTGCTGAATGGAAGTTAAGAGAAAGTGATTTGTCTATATTAGGTTTCAGGGTAGAAACAACAAAAGAAAAAGAGGAGAGAGGGAGGGAAATGGAAATGGAGGAAGGAAAAGAAAAAGAATGCTTCCATCTGTCACTTAGAGTTTTCTTCTAACAGCTGTTGATTTGACTAATGGCAGTTGCATAATTACTATTTTACACGATTTTCATAATGTCCTTTGTCTGGACTGCCAGTTGTCTTGATGGAGCATACTCAATGGTGCTATTCAAGAGTGAAAACCTGCTGATTAAAAATCCATGCCTAGAGAAATCTGAAGAACATGAGCTCCCTATTTGAAGCACATATACCCTCCTTGGAAATATCTTTTGTTGGCTTTCATTTTTCCCTCTGAAAATTCCACTGCTGGAAACCATTGAAATACCAATCCCAGAGTGATTCTCTTGATTGCACAAATGCAGTTTTGCATATAGCAGTACAAGTATTAAAGAAAGCATAATTGTTAGACTGACATCCACATTATTTTACCAGTGCTTTTAAAAAGAAGAGAGAACGAGAACCAGTGTACTTCACCATGGCTGTGACTCAAAGCTAATTCAATAGATACAGTTATGCCTTGATCTAACCACAAAGATACTATCTGTACTGATAAGGCTCTCTTCAAGTGATGAAGACTTGTTCCCTGGAGGTGTTCAAGAGGGGACTGGATGTGGCACTTGAAGCCATGGTTTAGTAGTCATGAGGTGTTGGGTGACAGGTTGGACTTAAGGATCTTTGAGGTCTATTCCAACCTTATTGATTCTATGATTCTATGAAATCATAAATGCAGGCTTAGGAATGACTGAATCTTTCTTCCAAGTCATTTGATAATGATTTCTCTATCCCATGAAGGGAAATTTCCCTTATTTCTTACCTGCTAGGAAGTTAACTAGAAGTTTCATATAAGCTCTTTACTCATTGTCCCATCAATGAATATATGTAACAAATAATTAGACTACCATAGGAATAGAGTTTTAACAAAGAGCTATCTAATTAGATTTATAGAATCACAGAAACATAGAATTATTAGTGTTGGAAGTGACCTCAAGGATCATACAGTTCCAACTTCCCTGCCATGGGCAGGGACACCTCACACTACAGCAGGTTGCTCACAGCCACATCCAGCCTGGCCTTCAAAACCTCCAGGGATGAAGCTTCCACCACCTCCCTGGGCAACCTGTGTCAGTGTCTCACCACCCTCATGGGGAAGATCTTCTTCCTAACAGCCAATCTGAATCTACCCATTTCTAATTTTGCTCCATTCCCCCCAGCCCTATCACTCCCTGACACCCTCAAAAGTCCCTCCCCAGCTTTCTTGTAGGCCCCCTTCAGATACTGGAAGGCTACAATGAGGTTTCCTCAGAGCTCTCTCTTATCCAAACTGAACAACCTCAACTCCCTCAGTCTGTCCTCATAGGAGAGGTGCTCCAGCCCTCTGATCATCCTCCTGGCCTTTCTCTGAACACCTTCCAGCATGTCCATATCTTTCTTGTAATAGAAATATATCTTCTCTGAACATGTTCCAGCTCCTCCAGATCCTTCCTGGAATAGGGGCTCCAGAACTGGATGCAGTACTCCAGGTGGGGTCTCACGGGAGTGGAGCAGAGGGGGAGAATCACCTCCCTCGACCTGCTGGCCACACTTCTCTTGCTGCAGCCCAGGTTCTGGTTGGCTCTCTGGGCTGCAAGTGCTCACTGATGGCTCATGTTGAGCTTCTCCTCCACCAACACCCCCAAGCCTTTTTCTTCAGGGCTGCTCTCAAGCCAGTCCCTGGCCAGCCTGTATCGGTGCCTGGGATTGCCCTGACCCAGATGCAGGAATGTTTCCTCAGGAAACATTTAGTCAGTGTATAAAACTCTCTGACACTCACCTTTCTGTGTTCCAACCATTAGCTGATTAGAGAAAAAGAGTTAAAATATTCCCCCAAAATTAGAAGAGCATCTTTGCAATGAGAATGTTCTTCAACAGTAATGCTGCTTGTTGATTTGCTGGACTAACACAGTATTAGCAAACGAGAAGCAAATGAGAAAAAAAAGAAAAATTAACATAAAGGTCATTGAAATGCTGATTTATTCAGTAAAAAGAAAATAATACATAATATAGACACAATCAAGGGAAGCAGTATTGTTCAGCTGCTCTGGAATTCAGATGAGTTTATTAAAGTGTATATCACAAAGTAACCAGCAACTAGGGATCTTAATTGACATTCAGGTATTGAAAAAAATCAGGAGGGTCCTGAACAATGGTTTGAAATAACTTTAAAAATATTTTTAAACAAATTATTGGATGCAGATTTGGGAAAATGTTTGTCAAGTGTAGATTCAAAGCACTCCTGTCATTAACATTCATTCAGAGGAGATGTGTAGGCATATTCAGAAGTTACTTTTTTGCTCATGATTTTCTCCTCTGTGTAGATTCTCAAGCCACCCTCATCAGTGTAATGTAATTGCTTCCCAGTAGAGCTATAAGTACTCTGACTAACATCTGTCTCCTGTAGTTCATGATCTCTCTCATCCTCTCCCTAGGGAGTGTATATAGAGGAGTGTGTCATTTGGCTAGATTTTGATTTGGGGCAATTTATTTTTCACACATTGCTGTATCATTACTTAGGCATGTAGATAGTCTGTCAGAGAGTCATTATACATCTCATGAAATTATGTGCCTTTAGTAGTTTTCTAGACCAACATGAAATACCCTTTATCAAGTGTTCTTACCTGTTTTGAAACGGTCGAGCTGTAGCTGCTGCAAAAGCCAATTGCTCAGCTAATGTGTTCCAGGGCGTAAGAAATTGACAGAAGTCTATGAGCAGGCAGGGTGTCTCTGAGCATCTTTGACAGTTTTACAATGCACAAGAATGATTATAGTGTAATTCCAGTCCTCTGACACTTTGTTCACTCTAGTTCAAGTTGATTAGCTTTTCTGGGTTTCTTCCAACTTTTATGATATCACTAGTGATGCCATCTGTCCCAGGTAGTTTTCCTCTTAAAAGCTTCATGATTTTATCTTTTTTTTTTTTTTTGAGTGCATAAGGTATTTTTTTTCCCTCTGTCATAGGAGATGGTGAAACTTGTCATGTTTGTCTCTATGCATTCTTGTAGAGCTGCTGGTAAAGCTCATTTGCTCTCTGCAGGATGCTCTCTCTCCCTCTGTAATTACTCTTTCATCACTGTCTGAGAGGGACATCTGGTGTCAATTATCTGTTTTCTTCTCATCTTGCTACAGCTGCTTCTTTTAAGAGTATTTTAAATCATTTTTACATTGCACCATATATTTGTATCTTTTGTGATCTTTCCTTTTCAAGGTCATGCAGAGCTTGTAGTTGCAAGATATCATTATTTCTTTTATTTCTATATTTCTTTTATCATGAGTGTCCTAGATGCATTTGCACTACTAAACAGACTGTGATAAAACACTGTCCAAAGGTACAGCTATAATGAGATTTCTGTTTCAAAGAAACCCCTTTGCTGAGTGAAAACTTGGTTATATCTTGAGAGGATGAAATCACATCAGGGCAATCAGATCCTCATTAAGAGAAGATAAGTAATTGTGTTCATATGACATATCATTTAGTGTGATCCACTCTATCTGTTACAAAACATAAGCAGGTACTCGGGAACGTTTTTCTTCCCCTCAGTTTTTACTAGCTATCACTCTTAGTATCATAGAATAGGTCAGGGTTGGAAGGGACCACAAGGATCATCTAGTTCCAACCCCCCTGCCATGGGCAGGGACACCCCACACTAGATCAGGCTGGACAGAGCCTCATCCTGCCTGGGCTTAAATACCTCCAGGGACGGGGCCTCAACCACCTCCTGGACAACCCATTCCAGGGCTTCACCACTCTCATGGGGAAGAACTTCCTCCTCACGTCAGCCTGAATCTCCACACCTCCAGCTTCATTCCATTCCCCCTAGTCCTATCACTACCTGACATCCTGAGAAGTCCCTCCCCAGCCTTCTTGTAGGCCCCCTCCAGATACTGGAAGGCCACAATTAGGTCACTTCAGAGCCTTCTCTTCTCCAGACTGAACAGCCCCAACTCCTTCAGTCTGTGCTCACAGGAGAGGTGCTCCAGCCCTCTGATCATCCACGAGACCCTTATCTGGACACCTTCCAGCACCTCCATATCCCTCTTGTAATAGGGGCTTCAGAGTTGGATGCAGTACTCCAGGTGGGGTCTCACCAGAGCTGAGCAGAGGGGGAGAATCACCTCCCTCGACCTGCTGGCCACACTTCTCCTGATGCAGCCCAAGATCTGATTGGCTTTCTGGGCTGCAAGTGCTCACTGAGAGCTCCTGTTGAGCTTCTTGTCCACCAGCACCCCCAAGTCTCTCTCCTCAGGGCTGCTTTCCAGCCAGTCACTGCCCAGCCTGGATTTGTGCCTGGGATTGCCTCGACCCAGATGCAGGACCCTGCACTTGGTCTTGTTGAACCTCATGAGGTTGGCTTGTGCCCACCTCTCCAGCCTGTCAAAGTCCCTCTGGATGACATCCCTTCCCTCCAGTGTGTCTGCTGCACCACACAGCTTGGTGTCATCAGCAAACTTGCTGAGGGTGCACTCAATGCCACTGTCCATGGCACCCACAAAGATGTTGAACAAGCCTGGTCCCAGGACTGATCCCTGAGGGACTCTGCTTGTCACTGGCCTCTGCTGGGACATGGACCATTGACAGCCACTCTTTGGGTGCAGCCATCAAGCCAGTTCTTTATCCATCTAGTGGTCCACCCATCAAACCCATGTGTCACCAGTTTGGAGACCAGGATGTGGTGCGGGACAGTGTCGAAGGCTTTGCTCAGGTCCAGGTAAATGACATCAGTTGCTGCCCCTCATCGTTTAATGTTGTCACCTGTTCATAGGAGGCCACCAGGTTTGTCAGGCAGGATTTGCCCTTGGCGAAGCCATGCTGACTGTTCCAAATCACCTCTTTACTATTATTCTGAGTCAGTAGTGCCTCCAGGAGGATCTGCTCCATGATCTTTCCAGGCACAGAGGTGAGACTGACTGGCCTGGAGTTCCCTGGTTTTTCCTTCTTACCTTTTTTGAAGATGGGAGTAATGTTTCCCCTTTTCCAGTCTGTGGGGACTGCCCCAGACTGCCAGGACTCTTCCCACATACCTCCTCAATCTCACAGCAAGGACCATAGTAATCAAGTTCCTCCCACTGTAAGAGACATTAAGGCTCAAGATGGCTTCAGAAACCCAAATATGCACAAATCTATGGAACCCAAAACATTATAATCCTGTGTCCCAAGGGATTGGCAGAGGTAATTAAGTCACTTTTCATTATATTAAAAAAATTATGGCAGTCAGTCAGAGTACCCATTGAGTGGAGTAGAGAGAATATCATACCCTTTTCTAACAAGGGTAATAGGCAGGACCTTAGATCTGCAAGTCAGTCATCCTCAGCTCTGTGCCCAGTGAGATCTTGGAATAGAAGCATACAGGACACAGACATAAGTGATTACAAAGGGCCAAAATTTCTTCGCCAAGGGCAATTCATGCCTGACTAATCAGATATCTGCACAAGGAAAGAACTATGAGTGTCATCTATCTGAACTTCTGTAAGGCCTTCGACGCACTCCCTCACAACATTCTTACCTTTAAATAGCAGAGAGATTGATTTGATGGATAAACAGTTACAGTCAATGGCTCAGTGTCCAAATGGAAACCAGTAGCAAGTGGTGTCCTTCAAGGGTTCACAGTGTATCCAATACTATTTAAGATCTTAATCACTGGCATATTTAGTAAAATTGGGTGCACCCACGATGAGTTTGCAAATGACACTATGTTGAGTGGTGCAGTTGATTGACCAGAGGGAAGGGATGACATCCAGAGGCACAACGACAGACTTGAGTGGGGCTCTGTGAATCTCATGAGGCTCAACAAGGCTAAGTACAAACACCTGCAACTGGGTCGGGGTAATCTTCAATTTCATCATGGAATGGAAGATTAATTGACAGGAGCCTAGCAGAGAAGAATTTGGTGATGCTGGTGGATTAAAAAAGTAGATATGAGTCAACAATGTGCATTTGCAGCCCAGAAAGCAAATCACATCCTAGTCCACACAAAAAGAAGCATGGCCAGCAGGT
The DNA here is from genome assembly GCF_014839835.1 of Dryobates pubescens. Taxonomy (NCBI): domain Eukaryota; kingdom Metazoa; phylum Chordata; class Aves; order Piciformes; family Picidae; genus Dryobates; species Dryobates pubescens. Next base: position 3,403,243 of record NC_071620.1, read on the forward strand.
CAAGGGAAGAGTGGTGTAGCATGGCAACAGGCTACCCATAGAGGTTGCGGGGACTCCTTTTCTGAAGACTTTTAAAACCCTCAAGGATTCATTCCTGTGTGACCTGCCCTAGGTGATCCTGCCTTGGCTGGGGGCTGGACTAAATGATTTCTGGAGGTCCTTTCTAACCCCTAACATTCTATGATTCCATGATTCCCTCACTAGTCTGCTCTATTTAGACACCACTTGGAGTACTGGATCTACCTCTAAGGTCCCCAGAAAGATACAGACCCCTTAGAGAAGACCCAGAGGAGGGTCATTAAAACAATCAGGGAACTCAAACCCCCCTCCTATGAAGAAAGGTTGAAAGAGCTGGTCTCAGCCTGGAGGAGACAAGATTCAAGGGAGATGTTGCTGTATTCTTTCAATGCTTAAACAAGGCTTATAAGAAACATGAATAAAGGCATTTTACCAGGGCCTGTAGTGAAAGGATGGGTTTGAGGAGGCAATGGTTTTGAGATAAAAGAAGCTGGATTTAAACTGGATGTAAGGAAGAAACTTTTTACAATGGAGGTGGTGAGATACTGAAAAAGGTTGCCCCACCAGTTGTCAATGAGCCATCATTGGAAGTGTTTGGAGACAGGTTGGTGGGGCTTCTTGCAACCTTATCTGGTGCAACATGTCCTTGCACACGGCAGCGGAGGGTTGTACTACTTGACATTAAAATCCTCCCTTTATTCTAAACCATGCTATGGTTTTATGGGGGTTTGTATGTTGGGTTGTTTTTTTTATTTTTATTGTAACTTAGCATTTTCTCAGGCAATTTGACAACAAAGGGAAATACAGACCAGGGTCAATGAACAGATGCCTGAAAATGCATACTATGCAGTCCAAAACGGTGCACATTATTTACTCTATCAAATTCAAATTATTCTTGCAATTATTATGCTACCCAGTCCTTGATGCCGCTGCACACTTGGTAGAGGAAGGTTTAACAAATGTCATACAAAACACAGAATCTCATCCCTTCTTAACTACTCATTTTTGCACTATGACATTTAGCATGTCTCTAATGTCTTCACTCTTCCAGACAACGTGCCGTGGCACAGTATTGAAAATCAGAACTTACAAGACTTCCAAAAATTTGAAAAAGAAGAAATTCACAAAATATGTCTTAGTTGAGGGGCTTGATGTTTTTTTGGTTTGGTCAGAGCACACCCAACCATTCTTTGTACCCAGGTGGGTCTTTGAATCACAAGACAAATCATAAGAAAAAAGTGGATCCCCTCTTAGGAAGGGACTAGGCTACTTTTTCCTGATGTAGTCTTTTCTCTAGGACATGCTAATCTTAACAAACATACTTTGTGTTGTCCCAGCCTCTTCAACAGCTGAGGTTGTGTGAGACCACTTCCATATCACACCTGTGGAATTGGGACACAGAAAGAGGTGAAGTGAGTTCATCAAGTTTGTCCAACAAGCCAGCAACAGAACTGGGAATTGAAGCTCAGTCTCCTGAAACTTATGTAGGTGTTTGTCAAGAGGCAGTTGCCAAGAGTCTTTAAAGACCCTTGCAGATTCCTGCACAGAGCAATGCTGGTGATGAAAAATACAGCACATAAACCAAAGGCACAGAAGTAAACCTTGAAAGGGAATTAAATTCTTACAGGAAACACAGGAGAAATTAAATTTCTCTGCTACTTAATGAAGCTCTCAGGATGTGTTTTGTGTGAGTGTAATGAAAATGAAACAGGAGAAGACACAGAAAAGACAGAAAAACAATCACATTCCATTTTGTTCTGAATATTTTACACTGTAATAGTCAGAAACATTTTATAGCAAAATCATCCAAAGCCCAGGACTCTGCTCTAGTCTTCTGCTTAGCTGTTGTGCACAGTAGCCTCAGGCAACTGGGTTTCTCTGAAAATTTAATTCTTATTCAAAGAGGCTATTTGGAACCTAACATATCAACCCCCAGTTCAACTGCTTTAGAAATAAGATCTGCTATAAAAGTTGGGGCAGATCTGCAGCAAAATTTTAGTTCTGAAAAGGCACCACTCCTATTATGGAATGAACTCTGGAAATAGGAGAAAAGACTAAATATTTTTTAGCCTTTTGGCAGGAGGTGTTATGCTTGTAGTAATAAATGGGTCCCAGCCAGCAAATTAGGCCAATATTTTTCAGTTAGCAGTTTTCTTATTCAAATTTTAACCAATTTTTCAGGTGAATTTTCTAAGATGATTTTACATCACTTATCATATAGAGGTGAGATCTGCAGAGACAAAACCTTTGAAATGATTTAATTGTTATTTATTTGTTTCAAGACTTTCTTTCTCACCCCAACCACTATTTCCAATCTGTTCTGCCTGACAAATGATAGCAGCTACACATTTCAGATGTACAGGAACAAAAGAAGAAAGGGCTGGGGTGGGATAGCTGAAATAAAGTCTTGTGTGAGATGTTGTCACTTGTAGGAATGGGATAACCAGCTGCTAGGACACTGATAATCATCTCTGCTGTTGTCTCAGCTGTCATTTTCTTTTCAGGGAGAGTGACAGCAGTGTCGTGCTTGAGAAGAAGAAACGAGCTAGGTAAGAAAATGGGAATAGAATTAGAATTAGAATGAATTAGAATTAGAATTAGAATTAGAATTAGAATTAGAATTAGAATTAGAATTAGAATTAGAATTAGAATTAGAATTAACCAGGTTGGAAAAGACCTTCAAGATCATCAAGTCCAAGAAGAACTTCTTCCTAACATCCAGCCTAAACTTCCCCTGACACAGCTTGAGACTATGTCCTCTTGTTCTGGTGATGGTTGCCTGGGAGAAGAGACCAACCCCCACCTGGCTACAATCTCCCTTCAGGTAGTTGTAGACAGCAATAAGATCTCCTCTGAGCCTCCTCTTTAAGCCTTCAACCAAATGCGCACTGAATCAGTAATCTTACTTCATGACACTTGGATCCTCTTTATTCTAGATTAATTATTCTATTAATACCAAAATTTGGTAGGTCAGTGCATAACTTTGAAAGCTAAGATAATAAATAACAAGATTCTTCACTAAAACAAATTAAATTTAAAAGAAAAGTAAATGTAACATACTAGATATTAGAACTCAAATGGACCTTTCCTACAGTACAAAGAAAGATGTTTTTTAATATATTAGCATAAAACTCTACAATATTGAACCCTTCTTTTCCCACTTACCCTTTCTTAAATGCCTTTTACAATTTTTTGCCCAATGGCTATTGAGAGGCCATGGTATTGTAGATGCAATATACATAACTCAAGGAGCTGGCAAACCTGTGAGCTATGCAGTGGAAAATGAGGGAATCTTCAAAATCAGCTTTGTGCAATATTACAGGTAAGCAAATATGGTACCTGATAGAAAAAGTTCTGTGCAAGCATAGCTTAAAGTTTATTACATTCTGTGAGAGACTAAATCTTGTCTTTCTTGATGTGACTCAACAAAGATAAAATCACCTTTGCTGCTTGCCCAGAAAATAGCTGATGTGTATTGGGCAGAGCCAACTGAACGACTCTCTGGAAGGTGCATAGATAAAGGTTGCTCACCAGACTGGAGCTGCCCTGGAAATAATAGGCAGAGGCCACTGCTATCCATACTGTCTGGAAAATGCATATTCACCACATGGATTCATACCTAAAAATTGTATAAAAGATCTGAGCAACTACTGGCTCAAGAGAAGGAAAAGACCTGGACAATGCCGCAGAGAAGGAAAGCACAAGAGAAAGAAAAACCTGGGGCAATGCTGCTCTGAAGAAAAATGGAGACAATACCAGGAGAGAAAAATGACAGAGACATCACCATGGAGCCTGGAAGAAGCAGAGCAAGAGGAACCCTCTCCCTGTGTCTTAAGTTCTGCCTGCTACAACTCATGGAGCTGAAGAGGCTGCTCAGAGGATAGCACAGCCAACAAGGATGACCTCTCCTCCATGCCAAAGCTGCAGCAGCCTTCCTCCACAGACCCAAAGTGTCTTGGGGGGTGAGGGGTGTGGTAATAAAATTCCTTTCCTCTTCTCTCTCTCTCTTCTCTCTCTCACTCTCTATTCTCTCTCTCCCCCCTTCTGATCCATCCACTTTATTCTGTTAAGTCTAGCTATTGATATTTTGGCCTTGTTTGTGCCTCTAATTTCATAACACAGGCATATTCAAAAGAACTGAGGTTCTTTCCCTCTCTGCACTGAGACACATTCCTACTAGAGAGTTTGTAGGAAAACAACAACAACAACAACAAACAAACACCAAAACAAAACAAACCCCACAAGTAAACAAAAAACCAACCTTGGAACACTTCAGCTGCATTCAAAAAAAGTAATTCTGTAGATGTTGGGAAATGAAACAAAGGCATCAATATTAAAAATTACCCACTTGTCCTGCCTAAAAGGTCTCAAAGAAATGTTCTTGGCTAACAGCCCTTTGGCACCATCCAGACAAGCATGGAGAGTCCTTTTAGTACAGTAAAAGTATTTTTTGCTATGACTGAGTCCCAAGATTTAAGAGCACATTACCAGAAGAAATTTTAATTACTGGTATATGAAAACAATGGGATGGGAATTGAAAGGGAAAGAAGTTTCAGCCAGGGGCAGCTTCCTGTGGAAAATTGTTTCCACCGCAGAAAAGAAAGCAAATTAATGCAATGTCAGGGCTAAAATGGGAAGTCAGGCATTTGTTCCTCAAGCAAGCTATATGAAATTATGTATCCACACATTGTGAATTAATATGTTCACAGGGCTGAGAAAGTTGATATCCAGAAAGAGGAGAGATAGATCAGCTAGGATGTTTAAAACTTACCAGTTTGTGTCAAATCACATGCAAGACACTAGAAGAGATCAGATGTAATGGTTCACTCTTGCTTTGAAATAAAGCTCTGTCAATGGGCTTGAGAGGTTCATCCTCACTCATTTGCCAGAACTTGAAAGCCCAGAAATTTCCCAGAACTAGAATGACAGCCCTGTTACTGGCTTCAGAAGACAAAGATTAAATATTTCTTGAATGTAGGATGAGAACTTCAGTAAGATTCTTTATACACCAACACTTAAGCATATGCATCTAAACCATTTTAGGAGCTGTGATAGTCCACAAACACTGAACTAGCTTGTGGTAGTTTTAGGCAATGCCTTTAAAATTTTGTCGCAGATCTTGAACACAAAAGTGGTAAAATGTAAATAAATCACTACTGGGAGTAAAAAGGAAAACCATGATAGCACTAAACAATCCCATTGGAAAGATAATGGACTTAAGCTAGCAATGAAAACAGTTTCACTCTTTTCTCGCTTCCTCGGGCTGGCAGATATGAAATTGCTTCAGCTTGACCTTGGCTGCACTGCTTCTGTTGTGACTGGTATTAACTTCTCTGCTTCTGTCTCTTGTCCCTTTTGTACAGGGAAGGTGAGGGGGAGGCAAGGAGTGAGAAGCTAGTAGCTTCTCCTGGTCCTTGGCTAGGGGTTCTTTGTGCTGTTTATTTATTGTAAATCCCTGTAACTATTGTAAATACTGCATATTGTACACATATTCATTACATTCCATTGTAGATTGTAGTTCTGCTTGTAAATACAGCTTTCATTTGCTTCCAACTGAGCTGCTCTGGCAAATTTAATGTTGGGGGCAGAATTTTCAATCCACCACATAGCTTCGGAATCAGCCAGGTTCACAAAAAGTATTTTGACATGCACCAAAACAAGCACAAAAATCACAAAAGGCAAACTGCCAACTGTTCACACTAATGATTGTAGTCACAATAATGTGGAATGGTCACCAATAAAGCAAAGTAAGGGCTGCTTTTGTGAGAGCTTTCCAACCTTGTAATAAGCCAGGCAGGACACATGAAGCAAATTAAATACTCTTATAGAATATAAAATCAGAAGAAAGAATTCGAAGTTGGAAGAAGGGCCTGTATTTCGGCATCACAATTATGAACACATTTGGTTTTGGTTTTTTGTTTGAATGTTGTCTCAGTGCAGAGGCAGAGAGAGACTCAGTTCTTTTTGAACATTCCCATGTTGTGAAATTGAAGGAACAAACAAGGACAAAATACCAGAAGTGAGGCTACTTATTAACTGAAGGAGGGAAACAGAGAGAGTAAAAATGGAGAAAGAGCAGTAATGGAATTGTATTAGCACCCTCCCCCCCAGCCCCAAGACAATTTGGGTCCAAGGAAGGGTGCTGCGGCATCCTTGTTGGCTTGTGCTGTCTGCCAAGGAGGGGAGGGAGAGATCCCAAAGTCCAAGTCCTCCTCTGAGCACCCTCCAACATGTGGTGTCTTCAGTAAAGATGTCTTTTCTCTTCTCCATGACCTCTTCTTTTCTTCTTACAGCAGGCAAAACTTAGGGCATAGAGCAAAGGAGGGTTCCTGGTCTGCTGCTTCCAGACTACATGGTAATGTCTTTCTCTCAGTATCTGTCCTTTTCCCTCTCCATGTTTCTCTCCTCCTGAGCAGGCATCACTCAGGCCTTTTACACAGTTTTTTAGTCACAGGGTTTTTTAGGTATGTGCCCAGATATTGTCTCCAGGGGATCTTCCTGTGTATTCCTTGTGTACTTACAGGGGGCTAGTGGAGGGTGGGCCTCTGCCTCCACCTCCTCCTTCACCTTTTACCTGCCTATATACACAATACACATCAGGGGCTTATCATGCAAGGTGGAGAATACATTGCATCCTTTTCAGCATCCTCCCTGATATGTAGAGATAATCTTGTCTGTGCATATACCACAGTGTCAGTACCAGTGGCATCCACCCAGTATGTATTTCTGTTGCCAGAGGGTCTTTTCACCATCCCCTTCCTGGGCAGCTGCAGTCTGGAGAGGAGCAAAGGTGATTTTATCATTGTTGGTTCACATCAAGGGAGACAAGATTTAGTCTCTTACAAATATGCCCTTATTTTAATGCCAATTGAATCATTTTTACAAAAAAAAGGCCTGTAGCACAAGTGATTTTTACTGCATTTGAAAGCAGCATTACAAATAATCTATCCAAAAAGGCACTTTAGTCATACTTTTGTCAAGCTCATCTTGTGGAAGTTGTGTGATTGTAAACATTTTTCTTTTTTAAAGTAACCTAGAAGTTTGGTTTATTCCCTCACATAAGGAAAACAAAAATAGAACCTGTGACATTCTGATGGACAGAATAGATATTTTATGTAAAAGGTTATTTTTGCTCATTTAATGCCATGTAATAACAGGGTGAAATCTTTCACACAATAGCTCATCGAAAGTTCACAGTAGGGTTCCACCTCCCTAAGAGTTAGTGACTTATGCTTTGTTTTGGCTCATTTCCAAAGTGCTGCACTGAATGATGGAATGAATCTATGATCCTTATATAACCGCTCTCAAACTTTAGAAAAACATGTTCTCATCCTCTGAAGGGACTGTCTTTATTGTCAGTTTGGCTCTCAATCTCCTCAACACTTTGTCAACATCCTGACCCCACGTCAGATGTGGAATTAGCATGGCTAAAATTTCCTCAACGAACTTAGGGGTTTCACCAGGGCTTTTCATTCCTCTTTCAGTGACAGCAGAGGTCATGACTTTTCCCTGTGCTGCTGTCTTACCCCATTAATATTGACTCTCCCTCATAAGACATCGTTTTCTGAAAGGGAATCCCTGTTTTAAAATGTTAAAAAAGAGCAACATTTTTATACTGACAAGAAAAGAAGCATTTAGGAGTTGAGGCAACATCCAATGCACAAGAATGATAAGGAGGTTTTATAACTGAAAGATGAAAAACAATAAAGAAAATCCTATATTTTTATATTAGTATCATAATTTAATGAAATATTATCCACTTTTTCCTATGTTAAAATACCAGTTTCCATCTCTGCTGTAATTATTGCTTAAATGTGTCATCACAACAGGGAACAAGAAATTCTTTTTTCAGACGAGAAGTACTTTCCTTTTCAAATTTTAGGTTTTGACTTTTACCTTTTTTCAATTATCTACTAGAGAAAATAAGTTCTTTAAAACATTAAAATTCTAATATGTCGTTATACTTCAAAAACAATTTCTTTAAAGAGAGCAATTTAGCACAGGACACACAAGGTTTAATACTTCCAGGAGATATTTCCTAATATATCATTCCTGCTGCTTGAAATTTTAGGAAAAGGAAAATGTGTCTGGCAAGTTCTGTGTAATAGGAGCTATAGCAAATTTGGGGCAAGAATGTGGTCTCCCTTCTCAGATATATGAAACTGTGACATTTGTCCCTGGAGTCAATTTGGGAATAGAAAGGACTTTATAGAAGCTTCAAATGCTGATGAAAAATCTTTTCCTTTTACTGACATTATATTATGTGTTGTGATGTGATGCATAAGAAACATAGACAAAAGTGTGTTTCTGGGCCCCTCAGTTTAAGAAGGACATTGAGACACTTGAATGTGTCTAGAGAAGGGCAACAAGACTGGGGAGAGGCCTTGAGCACAGCCCTGTGAGGAGAGGCTGAGGGAGCTGGGATTATTTAGCCTGGAGACAAAGAGGCTCAGGGGAGGCCTTATTGCTCTCTACAACTACCTGAAGGGAGGTTCTAGCCAGGTGGGGGTTGGTCTCTTCTATCAGGCAACCAGCACCAAAAAAAGAGGACACAGTCTCAAACTGCACCAGTGGAAGTTTAGGCTCAAGGTGAGGAGAAAGTTCTTCCCAGAGAGAGCTGTTAGCCGTTGGAATGTGCTGAGCAGGGAGGTGGTGGAGTCACCATCCCTGGAGGTGTTCAGGAGGGGATTGGACGTGGCACTTGGAGCCATGATTTAATAATCATGAGGTCTGTGGTGACAGGTTGGACTTGAAGATCTTCAAGGTCTTTTCCAACCTTATTGATTCTATGATTCTATGAAATATGGTAAAATATAAGCAAAAGTGAGATCGAGGAAGCAGATTGCTTACTCACACTCCTTTGCCAAGTATTGTATTTTCCCCTATATTTACTTCTTTTTTGTTTTGTTTTGTTTTTTAAGCTATCAGATACCTGTGGTGTCTAATGCTGAAATTTTGATGTGCAGATTTTTGCAAACACAGGCAACTGAGAATGTAGGTCTACAAGATATGAGTAGAGCTTGTACTCTTAATGCACTCATTTTTCCTTGACATCCCAACTTCAGGTCTCAGGGAATGTATTTTCAAAGTGCCTAAGGCTTATGTACTGAATGCTCTTGTGAGAATAAACAGGTACCCCAAAAAATGCAAACCTACAATCTATTGGGTAATGTGAAACTCAAACTCACACTTTTCAACTGAAGATGCATAATTTTTCAAGCTAAAAATTATTATTGGCAAAATTAACCTGTGCATCTGGCCCCACAGACAGCCTGAGATGTGTGCAGCAGTTCTACAACAATACCCAGAAAGCCTCAATAGATTAAATGGAAGTAGTTAAATAAATGTTAACTCTTCTCTGATAAGGAAAGAGGATAGATCATGCTATAAAATAAAGATTTTCCAGAAGAACACATTTCTCTCTAGCATCTTCTTGGCACTTTAAATTTCATTTCTGCTGCTTTGTGCTGCTTTTGAGCCTCTTTTAGTTAATGCTTTCAAGGGAGTTTATTTAGGAAAAATGCCGGTTGAATGGGATTTTTCTTACAGTGAGAAAATGTTTCAGACATTTTCTAATTCAATTACTAGAAAATCACCCACTTTAAGGTACAAAGCCTCACTGGATCAAAGATTTAGTATGTTCAAAGAAGGGGATAAGTTCTTAAGAACTGTCCCTATGAGTTGCAGGATCACAAAATTATTTCCAGTGCTTCTGTTTGCAAAGAGTAATTGACAATGCAATTTTTGTTTCTATATCCTTCCACATTAAGAAAGAACATATGTTATCCCTGTTTAAACAGTCTAAAGAAGTGTTGTGCAATGAAAATCAGTATAGTGAAACTGTAACTAAAGGATTTTACAGATAACATCCCTGATGGACTTTAATGTTCATTTTTACAAAATGTGTACCAGTTACATGATTTCCTTGATAGCTTTTTCATCTCCTTCATTGTTATTTTGCTTTCAATGTCACTAACATTTAAAAATCCATTTAAAAATCCATTTTAGAATATTAAATCCTCAAAGCATATAGATCCATCTGCTTCAAAAAAATCTTTCATAGGAAAAGAAAGAAATCCTGGTCTTACTTCCAAGATCCTGCATGAGGCAGCATAACAAACTCTCTTTCACTGGGGCCAAGAATAATCGGTGCAACATCCAATCTTGTTTGGAACAGCTCAAGGGACGGTGACTCCACCACCTCCCTGGGCAGCACATTCCAGGGGCCAGTTTCTATTTCTATTATACAGTGAATTATTATCAGAGACATCATTGGCATGACACCTGGGAAATGTGTTATTCAAGGCTTATTGGTCAAGAGCTGGCTTTTCAAGTGAGGTATTACATCAACAATATGTGTTCCTTGTAGGCCATTGTAACACCTGTTGATTTTTCTTCCTATACTTGATAAAACTATTTGTGATAAAAGATGGTACAAATGCAGCTGGAGGCAAAGCTGTAATTTTCTTTCATGGAGAATTATTGCTTTTCTTAGCATGGAATTTTCATATTTTGGCCAAGATAAGGAATCCCTTCCAGGGTCAAAGCAGACCAAGTGCTGAGTGAATTAACTTTATCAACATAATCCCTCCAGACACACATAAAGGACTCTGTCCTTCAGAGTCACAAAGGTCTTTGTTTCTATATATTTCACTTCCTCTCCATGCTGCACTTCCTGAATGGTACACTATTTTTGCTCATGACAGTTCCAGGTCCCAGCAGATTTTAATTACAAAGGACTTAATGTAGCATCCTTTAGAAAACAAACTCTGGAAAAACTCTTCCAGAGCAGATTCAGTTACTCATGGGAGTGTTTTTTATAATCCATCAGCAATGGTAAGTGGTGGTGAATGGTGCCACATCCAGCTGGCAGCCAGTCACTAGTGGTGTGCCCCAGGGATCAGTACTGGGCCCCATGCTCTTTAACATCTTTATTGATGATCTGGATGAGGACATTGAGTCCATCATCAGTAAATTTGCTGACGACACCAAGCTGGGGGCAGGAGTTGATCTGCTGGAGGATAGAGAGGCTCTGCAGGGGGACCTCGACAGGCTGGACAGATGGGCAGAGTCCAACGGCATGAGATTGAACACATCCAAGTGCCGGGTTCTGCACATTGGCCACAGCAAGCCCATGCAGAGCTACAGGCTGGGGTCAGAGTGGCTGGAGAGCAGTCAGGCTGAGAGGGACCTGGGGGTGCTGGTTGACGGTAGACTGAACATGAGCCTGCAGTGTGCCCAGGCAGCTAAGAGGGCCAATGGCATCCTGGCCTGCATCAGGAACAGTGTGGCCAGCAGGAGCAGGGAGGTCATTCTGCCCCTGTACACTGCACTGGTTAGGCCGCACCTCGAGTCCTGTGTCCAGTTCTGGGCCCCTCAGTTTAGGAAGGATGTTGACTTGCTGGAACGAGTCCAGAGAAGAGCAACAAAGTTGGTGAGGGGTTTGGAACATAAGTCCTACGAGGAGAGGCTGAGGGAGCTGGGGTTGCTTAGCCTGGAGAAGAGGAGACTGAGGGGTGACCTTATTGCTCTCTACAACTACCTGAAGGGAGGTTGTAGACAGATGGATGTTGGTCTCTTCTCCCAGGCGGCCAGTACCAGAACAAGAGGACACAGTCTCAGGCTGCACCAGGGGAGGTTCAGGCTAGATGTTAGGAAAAAGTTCTATACAGAAAGAGTGATTGCACATTGGAATGGGCTGCCTGGGGAGGTGGTGGAGTCGCCATCACTGGAGGTTTTCAGGAGGAGACTTGATGGGGTGCTTGGTGCCATGGGTTAGTTGTTTGGGTGGTGTTGGATTGGTTGATGGGTTGGACGCGGTGATCTTGAAGGTCTCTTCCAACCTGGTTTATTCTATGTATTCTATGTATTCTATGTATTCTATGTATTCTACCACCTTACTCGTATGTTAGTACTGGTGTAAGGTTGTTGCTGAGGTATGTCTAAAATGGATTAATATTTTCATATATTTTTTTACTCTGAAATAACTTTTGAGCAAAGTAAGGAAAACAGAATAGCCATTTGAAATTTAATTCTAAATGTACTCACATCTTGAGAATTTAATTTACATTTGCATGTTCAAGCTTTTCTGTAAGTGCCAAAAAATTCACATCCAAGGTAGCCCATTTTTGTACATGACTGTTGAATATTGGAAGACAAATAATTTGTTTATTTCTTCTGTTGTTAAGTTCAAACAAGTTCATTTACTCATTCAGATGTCCTAGTTAAGCTTCTCTATCTTCATATGAAAAAATACCTCTAGCAAAAGATATTGCATTGATTCCAGCTATTATAAATAATAGAGAAAATACACACCTCTCCTGTCACATGACATTTACAGAGTTGGAGTATTAAATACCCATATGTGGTAGTTTTAGGCTATGCCTAAAAGCCCTCTCTATTAAATTCCAAAAGTCCTGGCAGTCTGGGGCAGTCCCCACAGACTGGAAAAGGGGAAACATTACCCCCATTTTCAATAAAGGTAAGAAGGAAGAACCAGGGAACTACAGGCCAGTCAGTCTCACCTCTGTGCCCAGAAAGATCATGGAGCAGATCCTCCTGGAGACATTGCTGACTCAGAAGAATAGTGAAGAGGCGATTTGGAACAGTCAGCAGAGCTTCACCAAGGGCAAATCCTGCCTGACAAACCTGGTGGCCTTCTGTGACAAGGTCACAACGTCAATAGATGAAGGCTGAGCAACTGAGGGCATGTACCTGGACCTGAGCAAAGCCTTCAACACTGTCCCACACCACATCCTGGTCTCCAGGCTGGTGCAGGATGGGTTCCATGGAAGGACCATTCAGTGGATACAGAACTGGCTTGATGGCGGCACCCAAAGGGTGGCTGTCAGTGGGTCCATGTCCAGGTGGAGGACAGTGACAAGCAGAGTCCCTCAGGGATCAGTCCTGGGACCAGCCTTGTTCAACATCTTTGTTTGTGCCATGGACAGTGGCATTGAGTGCACCCTCAGCAAGTTTGCTGATGACACCAAGCTGTGTGGTGCAGCAGACAGGCTGGAGGGAAGTGATGCCATCCAGAGGGACCTGGACAGGCTGGAGAGGTGGGCACAAGCCAACCTCAGGAGGTTCAACAAGACCAAGGGCAGGGTCCTGCATCTGGGTCAAGTCAATCCCAGGCACAAATCCAGGTTGGGCAGTGACTGGCTGGAAAGCAGCCCTGAGGAGAGAGACTTGGGGGTGCTGGTGGAGGAGAAGCTCAACAGGAGCTCTCAGTGTGCACTTGCAGCCTGGAAAGCCAATCAGATCCTGGGCTGCATCAGGAGAAGTGGCCGGCAGGTCGAGGGAGGTGATTCTCCCCCTCTGCTCAGCTCTGGTGAAACCCCACCTAGGAGTACTGCATCCAGTTCTGGAGCCCCTATTACAAGAGGGATATGGAGGTGCTGGAAGGTGTCCAGCAAAGGGTCTCATGGATGATCAGAGGGCTGGAGCACCTCTCCTGTGAGGACAGACTGAAAAAATTGGGGCTGTTCAGTCTGGAGAAGAGAAGGCTCCAAGGTGACCTAATTGTGGCCTTCCAGTATCTGGAGGAGGCCTACAAGAAGGCTGGGGAGGGACTTCTCAGAATCTCAGGTAGTGATAGGACTAAGGGGAATGGAATGAAGCTGGAGGTGGGGAGATTCAGGCTGGATGTGAAGAGGAAGTTCTTCACTATGAGAGTGGTGAAGCCCTGGAATGGGTTGTCCAGGGAGATGGTTGAGGACCAATCCCTGGAGGTGTTTAAGCCCAGGCTGGATGAAGCTCTGGGCAGCCTGATCTAGTGTGGGGTGTCCCTGCCCATGGCAGGGGGGTTGGAACTAGCTGATCCTTGTGGTCCCTTCCAACCCTGACTGATACTATGCCTTTAAATTCTTTCACAGATCTTGAGCAGAAAAGTAGTAAAATGTAAATAAATCAATGTTGGGTGTAGAAAGGAAAATAAAGATAGTTCTAAAACTTTGGAGAGATATCTACCATAAGACTGCTCGTACCAAAACAATTCCTTCTTCTCTTTGCTTCTCACCTCTTCACTCGGGAGAGATACTAACTTGCTTCTGATTGACCTTAGCTACATTCTTTTGGTTAAGTCTAACAGCAACTTGCTCTGCTCCTTTCTCTTCTCCTTTTTGTAGAGGGGGTAGGGGGGGAGAAAGGAGAAGCTAGTAGCTTCCCCTGGTTTCTTGACCAGGGGAGTTCTTGTGCTGTTTATTAATTGTAAATACCTGTAACTATTGTAACTACTGTAGATTTTGACCTATTTGTTGCACTCCATTGTAGATTGTAGTTTTGCCTGTAAATACAGCTTCCGTTTCCTTCCAGACAGGCTGGACTGGCAAAGTTTATGCTGGGGAAATTTCAACCCACCATACCATACACCATATCAGCCTGATGGAGACTTGTATACAAGAATGTAAGAGGTTGTCGCTGTCGTGGCATATGTGTAGGTGATGCTCTGAGACCCTTCCACATGGGTGGTAGGTTCTCAAGCAGATCATGGTTCAAAAGCAGATTGCAGGAAAACTTTGGCTGGAAGAGACCTTCAAGATTATCTACCCCAACCTTCAAACCAGTAGTGCAAGGTCACCACTAAACTAAACACCAGTTCTACATGCCATTTAAATACAGGGATGGTAACTCCACCACTGCCCTGGGCAGACCATTCCAATGTCTGAGAACACATTCAGTGAAGAAATATTTCATAATATACAGTCTGAACCCCCCCAAAAGTGGCTTGCATCCACTTCCTTTAGTCACAGAATCACAGAATCACCAAGGTTGGAAAAAGACCTCAAAGATCATCAAGTCCAATCTGTCACCACAGACCTCATGACTAAATCATGGCACCAAGTGCCATGTCCAATCCCCTCTTGAACACCTCCAGGGATTGTGACTCCACCACCTCCATGGGCAGCACATTCCAAAGGATAACAATTCTCTCTGGGAAGAATTTCCTCCTCACCTCCAGCCTAAACTTCCCCTGGCACAGCTTGAGATGCTACCCTCTTGTTCTGGTGATGGTTGCCTGGGAGAAGAGACCAACCCCTTCCTGGCTAGAACCTCCCTTCAGGTAGTTGTAGAGAGCAATAAGGTCTCCCCTGAGCCTCCTCTTCTCCAGGCTAAATAATCCCAGCTCACTCAGCCTCTCCCTGTAGGGCTTTTGTTCGAGGCCTCTCCCCAGCCTTGTTGCCCTTCTCTGGACATGTTCAAGAGTCTCACTGTCCTTCTTAAACTGAGGGGCCCAGAACTAGACACAGGACTCCAGGTGAGGCCTAACCAGTGCTGAGTACAGGGGCACAATGACTTCCCTGCTCCTGCTGGCTACACTATTCCTGATCCAGGCCAGGATACCAATGGCCTTCTTGGCCACCTGGGCACACTGATGGCTCATGTTCATCCAGCTGTCAATCAGCACCCCCAGGTCCCTTTCTGTTTGGCAGCACTCCAGCCACTCTGACCCCAGCCTGTAGTACTGCATGGGGTTGGTGTGACCAAAGTGCAGCACAAGGCACTTGGATTTGTTGAATGCCATCCTGTTGGACTCTGCCCATCTGTCCAGTTGGTCGAGGTCCCTCTGCAGAACCCTTCTGCCCTCTAACAGATCAACATCTGCTCCCAACTTGGTGTCATCTGCAAATTTGCTGATGACTGACTCAATCCCCTCATCCAGATCATCAATGAAGATATTGAACAGGATGGGGCTCAGCACTGATCCCTAGGGGACACCACTAGTGCCTGGCTGGCAGTTGGATGTAACACCATTCACCACCACTCTCTGGGCTCAGCCTCCAGCCAGTTCCTAACCCAGGTCAGAGTACTGCTGTCCAAGCCATGGGCTTGGCCAGGAGTTTGCTGTAGGGGACGGTGTCAAAGGCCTTGCTGAAGTCCAGGCAGACTACATCCACAGCCTGCCCCACATCCACCAGGCATTCACCTGGGCATAGAAGGAGATGAGGTTGGTCAGGCAGGACCTGCCCTTCCTGAATCCATGTTGGCTGGGCCTGATCCCTTGGCCATCCTTCAGGTGCGCAGTTATTGCCGCTGAGATGATCTGCTCCATAATTTTCCCTGGCACTGAGGTCAGGCTGACAGGTCTGGAGTATCCAGGTTCCTCCATCCAACCCTTCTTGTGGATGGGCATCACACTGGCCAGTTTCCAGTCCTCTGGGACCTCTCCAGTGAGCCAGGACTGCTGGAAAATAATGGAGAGTGACTTGGTCAGCTCATCTGCCAGCCCTCTCAGCACCCTAAGTCCTGATATTTGTCATCAGGGAAAAGAGGCTTTCCCCCTCCTCGTTCCAACCTCCTTTCAGGTAGCTGTAGGGAGCAATGAGGTCTCCCTTCAGCCTCCTCATCTCCAGACTGAACAACCCCAGCTCCCTCAGATGCTACTCATAGGACTTGTACTCTAGGCCTTTCACAAGCCTCATTGACCTTCTCTAGACATGCTCCAACACTTCTATCTCTTTCCTATAGTGAGTGGTTCAGAACTGAATGCAATATTCAAGGTGTGGCCTCACCATTGCCAAGTACAGGAGGAGGATCACCTCCCTGTTCTTGCTGGCCACAGCATTTCTAATACAAACCAGGATGCTATTTGCCTTCTTGGTCACCTGGGCACACTGCTCACTCAAATTTAGTTGAATATCAAACAGTATCTGCAGGTCCCTTTTCAAGTTACAGCTTTTGAACCACGCATCCACAGGTCTACAGCTTACCAGAGGGTTGTTCTGACCCAAGTGCAGCACCTGGCACTTGGCCTTGTTGAGCCTCATACAATTATCCTTGGCCCAACAAGTCTGGTCCCCACTGTAAAACTTCCTTACCCACTAGCAGACTCACACACACAAACAGCTTAGTGTCATAGATTCACAGGTTTATAGAATCATTTTTGGGTTGAAAGGTGTGGGAATGCCAGCGATGAGCAGTGTGAGCAATCTGGCAGTGCAGGCCTAGAGCCTGACATGGTGGTAGGCCATGCTCAGCATAAGTGCAGAGCCAGCTAGCAGTGTACCAAAGCAGTGCTGTGCCTGCAGCACTGTAAAACAAGGCACTGGTAGCTATAAACACAGCAAGTTATCTTGGGACAGCAGGACATGCACCTGCACCAACAAACCTCGTGTGTCAGCAGTAGTTGGACCAATAATCTATAATAGTGTGATGTGTGGTCACTCATAGGGGACCAATGAGTCCATGCCAACAAGGCACTCTGAGTTTATATAAGTTGTAGCAGTTTCCTTGCTACGCACTTCTTTTCCTGCCTGTCCTATCTCCTCTCCTTCCATGCTCTACTTTACTGTGCCATACTCTCACCACAGGCCTGTGCCATAGGCCTGCAGTACTGGCACAATAAAGGATCAGTACCCGATCATATTGGTCAGCCGTATTGATTCCAGTAACCTCTGTCGCCGCCATATCTGGCCAAAGAAAGGGACCTGAAAGACCATGTCCCTCACCACGGGCAGGGACACCTCCCATCAGCCCAGGTTGCTGAAGGCCTCATCCAGCCTGGCCTTGAACATCTCCACGGAGGAGGCAGTTACAGCCTCCCAAGGCAGCCTGTGCCAGGGTCTCACCACCCTCACTGTAAATAATTTCTTCCTAATATCTAGTCTAAATCTGTCCTCCTCAAGCTTCAACTGATTCCCTCTCATTACTACAAGCACTTGTAGAAAGGCCCTTCCCAGCTATCTTGTGGACCCTTTTCAGGTACTAGAAGGCTTCTCTAAGGTATTCCTTCATTTCTCCAAGCTAAACAGCCCAAACTCTCACAGCCTGATCCCACGTGGGGAGGTGTTCCAGCCTTCTGATCATCTTCATGGCCCTCCTCTGGACCCACTGCAGCATTTCAATGTCCCTCTTATGCTGGGGACACCAGAACTGGAGGCAGTACTTAAGGTAAATTCTCATGAAAGCAGAATAAAGGGGAAGAATCACCTTCCTTGTCCTTTTGATGTGATCATCTGCAAACATACTGAGGGTGTGCAGCAGGGGAGGTTTAGGCTGAAAGTTAGGAAAGAGTCATTGGCCATTGGAATGTGCTGCCCAGGGAGGTGGTGGAGTCACCATCCCTGGAAGTGTTTAGGAAGAGACTGGATGGGGCACATGGTGCCATGGTTTAGTTCATTAGATGGTGTTGGGTGACAGGTTGGACTCAATGATCTCAAAGGTCTTCTCCAACCTGGTTAATTCTATTCTATTCTATTCTATTCTATTCTATTCTATTCTATTCTATTCTATTCTATTCTATTCTATTCCCCTGCAAAGGGGAAAACAAGGAAGCATAATGCATGAGATAAATAATTATTTTAATATTACAAATACAGGGATCAAATTTTGTGTCAATTTATTTCTGTGTCAGTAGTGTAAGTCAAGCTTAAAAAAAAAGAAAGGAGAATGGAAAAACAGAGCTATTAAAAAAAAATACAACAATTCCTACTGACATCTGCTGGAATGCACAGCCTTAACCAAAAGTAATAAACCTAAATAATGCTAACTGCTTTACCAAGTGTGTAGCACCTGAAAAACAAGTTCAACACTGAAGAAAATAATCAGTGAAATGTGTTCTGAACTGGCAGTACATGACAATCCTAATTAACTGCAGATGCAATGAAATGTCAAGCAAACAAGTAGCTTCTAAAAATATATGTATTTGCTTAACTCTTTTACATGATTTTTTCAAAGATTAAAATATTCCATCTCCCTAATAGCAAATGTAAGTTGAAGACAAGAACACTGGCCCTTCCTTCACAGTTCATGGCTGGGTCCAAGGTCCAGGTTCTACTTGTGTGTTGTTCACCTGGTTTATTTTTAAAGAGAACACTATATTCTATCCCTGCTTTGTTTGCAAAGACTGATGTGATTCAAAACATATTTAAATAAAACTTTCATTTATAGTCAGAATTTAACTGAGTATTGCTTCATACTCAGCTACATCAAATAATAATAAAAAATTCCTCTTGTGGCTTAAGTGGCATTTTAAGCTTCAAGCGTCCCATTAGGGTATATAGGACTGGTGGGAGATGTGGTGGTTGGAGGCTGTCTGGGGTCCAGTGACCATGAAATAATAGTTTTCAATATAGTATGAAACTAGAAGGGATATCCACAAAACTTGCACACTAGACTTCCAGAGGGCAGACTTCAGTTTATTCAAGGGACCAACTCAGAGAGTACCTTGGGAAACAGCCCTTAAAAACAAAGGGGTCCAGGAAGGTGGACCAATTTCAAGAAAGAAATCTTGAAGGTGCAAGAACAGGATGTTTGGATGTGCCAAAAAAGAAACCAACAGGGAAGGCACCTGGCCTGGATAGGCAAGGAACTTTTGAAGGAATTAAGGGGGAAAAAAAGAGGGTCTATCACCTTTGGAAAGAGGGGGAGGTAACTCACAAAATGTTTAAGGATGTTGCTAGGTCATGTAGGAAAGAAAATTAGGGAGGTGAAAGCCCATTTACAGCTTAGACTAGCCTCTGCTGTGAAGGAGAATAAAAAATACTTTTATAAATATATTAAAGACAATTGGATGTGGAAGGGAATATACAAACTGAAGATGAGGAAAGAGCAGAGGCACTTAACACCTTCTTTGCCTCAATTTTCAAAGGTAAGGACAGGTTTGTCTTCAGGACAACTGGCTTCCTGACCCAGATAGGGTCTGGGAGTAGTTTAGATCCTCTGTAATCCAGGAGGAAGCAGATGCCTGCTGAGCCACTTGAATTCTCACAAGTCCATGGGACTGGATAGGATCCATCCTAGGGTGCTGACCACACCCAACCAATCAGCCCAACCATTGAACCCCATGGTCCCCACTAATTTCCCTTGCAAAAGGCAAGTATTAAAAACAATTTCTCACAGTGTTTAAAATGGGTAAGCTGCTGAACATCCTTCCCCCTGTCTCTCTTGGGGATTTATCTCCCACTCATGTGGATTATAAGCAGCAGCAGTCCTGGGAGGATTTTCTGATAAATACCAGAGAATTCCCACAACTGGCAAGCAGTATTGTGAGTCAGTTGGAATATTCCTACAGTCTCCAGGAGATACCTGCCTTTTGTGAGTAGGGGCAATATACTGCTTTTGGAGTTACCTTTTCCAAATACTCATTGTAACCATTCCTATATTCTGAAGATATTCTCAATCAAATATATGAACCTGTATGATAGTTTCTAAGTTTTTGGTATGCACTGACGTGAGTAGGGCAGCTAAATTAATAAATAATTTATGCTTTTATTGATTCCCCCCACCTTACCCCTCCTCATTCGTAACAGCAATCTTTAGATAAGAACAGGTCAGCACATTCTAGACAATATTCTGGGTTTGTTTGTTGACTTCTTTAAAGAAATAGTGAGATTACTTCTTTCCACTTTATTCTTAGTTTTTCATGTTTTGTCAAATTGGCCAAGAGCAAAAGGAAAGGCAAATGAGTGAGAATACTTTCTTTGCACTTTCTTATTCTCCTTTTTCAATAAGAAGAAAGAAAACAGCTTTTCAAATTATAACCAAAAACGCTTTCAATTTTAATAATGGTAAATACATACTGCATTACCCTAACGTATTCCTTCCTCTTTAGTCACAGGGAGAGCAGCAAGAAAGGAAGATGGTGTAGATAAGATATGGCACTTTGGTTCATTCACCTCACTGTGATCTTCAGCTTTTAGATGCCAGACTATGTGATCTTCTGGATGCTTTTTATTCTTTGATTCTGTAATGCTACCTCAGAAACAAGAGTTCAAAGCACAGGATTACATTACACCTCTGCTTCTTTTCTCTTTATTTAATTTTAAGATTTAAGTGCTACTCCTGGTCTGAAATTCTGACATTCATTGTGTCGCAAAACTCTGCAGCCTACTCCACTTTCACTTCCCTGTCACCCTGAGGATCTAGGAAGCCTTTCCAGGGAAGAAAGCTGTTCCCTGGGGAGTAAGAGAGTTGGGGTCCCAGCTGCGTGAGACAAAGTGTGGTGGATTCCCCTAGGAAGGTATGACCTTGTTCCTCCAACTGTCAGTCCTACCTGAGCTCTGCCTTTGACATGCTGACTATGACCATGTACCTTTGCTACCCATGAAAGGCAATGCATGGTTTTGTTGTGTGGCAGTTATCACCTCCCACAAGACTGGTGTAAGGTTGCTGGTCTCTCTACAGAGACAGGATCTTACTTGGCATCCACCTTCCAGCTGGTCAGTTCCACCACCCCCCAGGTGCCATCTACTTTGTTGCTCCATACCCTGGGGAGCCCCATCAATGCAAACCTCTGTCAATATGCTAGAAGAATGGGAAGTCATCTGAATGGCTGCAACTCTCTGTATGCCTTCACAGGAGAGGAGCTCCAGCCCTCTGATCATCCTCATGGCCCTTCTTTGGACATGCTCCAGCACCTCCAGATCCTTCCTGTAACAGGGGCTCCAGAACTGGATTCAGTACTCCAGGTGGGGTCTCACCAGAGTGGAATAGAGGGGAAGAAGCACCTCCCTCAACCTGCTGGCCATGCTTCTCTTGCGGCAGCCCAGGTTGGCTTTCTGAGCTGCACGTGCACACTGCTGGCTCCTGTTGAGCTTCTCATCCACCTGCACCCCCAAGGCCTTTTCTTCAGGGCTGCTCTCAAGCCAGTCCCTGCCCAGCCTATATCAGTGCTTGGGATTGCCCTGACCCAGATGCAGGACCCTGGTCTTGTTGAACCTCATGAGGTTGTCATGGGCTCACCTCTCCAGCCTGTCAAGGTCCCTCTGGATGGATCCCTTCCCTGCAGCTGTCTGCTGCACCACACAGCTTGGTGTCATCAGCAAACCTGCTGAGGGTGCACTCAATGCCACTGTCCATGGCACGAACAAAGATGTTGAACAAACCTGGTCCCAGGACTGATCCCTGAGGGACTTCACTTGTCCCTGGCCTCCACTTGGACAGGGACCCATTGACAGCCACCCTTTGGGTGCAGCCCAGCCAGCTCTTTATCCACTGAATGGTCCTTCCATGGAACCCATCCTGCACCAGCCTGGAGAGCAGGATATGGCGTGGGACAGTGTCAAAGGCTTTGCTCAGGTGCAGATAAATGATGTCGTCTGCTCTCCCCTTGTCTATTGATGTTGTGACCTTGTCACAGAAGGCCACCAGGTTTGTCAGGCAGGATTTGCCCTTGGTGAAGCCATGCTGATTGTACCCAGTCACCTCTGTGTTATTCTCCTGCCTCAGCAGTGCCTGCAGGAGGATCTGCTCCATGATCTCTACCAGGCACAGAGATGCGACTGCCTGGTCTATAGTTCCCTGGGTCATGCCTCTTTCCCTTCTTGAAAATGGGAGTTATGTTTCTTCTTTTCCAGTCAGTGGAGACCTCCCTGGACTGCCAGGACTTTTGGAATATGATGAAGAGTAGTTTAACAATCTCCTCCCCAGCTCCCTCAGCACCCCTGGGGGTATCCCATTGGTTCCCGTGGACTTGAACACTTTCAGGTTCTTCGGATGGTCACAACCTGATCTCCACTCACCATGGGCAGTTCCTTCTTCCAGCTCCTGCCATTATCTCCCATTATTCTGGGAGTGTGGCTGGAGCCCTTGCCAGTGAAGACTGAGGTAAAGAAATCACTGATAACCTCAGCCTTCTCCATGTCATTTGTCACCAGCTCACCTGTTTCCTTTCTGAGGGGGCCCACACCTTCCCCAGGCTTCTTTTTACCATTAGTGTACCTATAGAAATATTTACTGTTCCCCTTGCTCTCCCTGGCTGGATAGAATTCTAACTGAGCTTTAGCTTTTCTAACCAGGTCTCTTGGTGCCCAGGCAGCTTCCTTACATGCCCTCATTCCAGCTGTCCTCCTTGTAGTGTTTCTTTTTGTGTGACAGCATCTGGAGCTCCTTGCAAGTCCAGGCAGGTGTCCTGGCATTCTTTCCTGCTTTCCCTTTGTGGGTACACTTTGCTCCTGGGCATGAAGAAGGTGATCCTTGAACACTGACCAGCTGTCCAGCGCCCCTCTTCCCTCTAGGTCTTTGTCCCACAATACTTTGACCTGCAGATCCCTAAATCCATCGAAGTCTGCAAGCTTGGGATATGTCCTCCTAGTTGCCCGGAGAGTCTTAAAAATCTATTGCTTCATGGTCACTGAAGCCAAGGTTATCCCTGGGCCTCACATTGGTCACCAGCCCTTCCCTATTGGTGAGAACAAGGTCCAGCATAGCCTTTACTTTTTGGTTGCTCTATCATTTGGAGGAGGAAGCTGTCATCTGTGCATTCCAGGAACATCCTGGAATGCTGGTACCTGGCTGTTTGTCCTCCAGTAGATGTCGGGGTGGTTGAAATCCCCCATGAGGACCAGGACTTGTGAACACAAAGCCACTTCTGTGTGCCTGTGGAGGGCCTCATCTGCTTGGTTCTGCAGGTCAGATGGCCTGTAGCTGCAGTTGAGGACCCATCACTGAAGATATTCGAGGTCAGGATTAACAATCCTTTAAACCTGCTTTACTGGAGGATGTCTCTGCACACTGCAGAGCGGTTGGACTAGGTGACCTTTGGACATTGCTTCCAACCATTCTACATTCCAAACCATTCTACGATTCTACAATTCTATGATTCTATACTAGTAACCTAGAGACCTCTTCCCTTCCCTTCTTTTTCTGCCCTCTGAAGGCAATGCAGTGCTGGGAGGTGGCCTCTTTGCTGCAATGGAAACAAGCACAAACTAATCTGCATCTGCGCTTTGCTGGATCAGACCCATCAATTTGCTCAGATAATTCTTTGCATTGCCAGATGAATGAAAATAACACCTGGCTTTGGTTTCTATGGTAACTAATGCACTAAGGTAAATGGCAACTGGCTGATATTATTTATTTATTTGTTTATTTCCTATTAAAAAGTTGTTTGAACAAATCAGCCTCTTTCAATTTTGGGATCTTTTTATACCTGTCTTGATTTTGTGTTCTTGGTTTCAGATAGGTGTCACACCTCTGCTTTTGTACACTTCTCACCTTATGATAGTTGACCTTGTGAGAGTTGATCATTTTAGGGTAGCAATAAGGCATTTTCTAAGTTAAAGCCAAGCTATCACTGCCCAATGTTATTTTAATTAAATGTGCAACGTTATGGGCACTTATATAAGCTCACCTTGTGTGTGCCTGACTTTCTGTAAGGTCGATAGTTTCATTTTAACTCTGAAGAAGAAAAACAGAGGAAGAAATGGTTCTGTTTCTGTTCATATGTTCTCAGCTTTTTTATCGGCATTTTGCTCAATTAAAGATGATTGTGAATAGTAATTTCTTATTTTAGAAAGAAAGCTCTTACTTGAATTTTGCTTGAAAAAAATGAAAGTCTAATATTATGGGACTGTTCAGCCTGGACAAGAGGAAGCTCAGGGGAGAACGTCTTGCTCTCTACAACTACCTGAAGGGAGGTTGTAGCTAGGTGGGGGTTGGTCTCTTCTCCCAGGCAACCAGCATCAGAACAAGAGAACACAATCTCAAGCTGTGCCAGGGGAAGTTTAGGCTCAAGGTGAGGAGAAAGTTCTTCACAGAAAGAGTAATTGGCCATTGGGATGTGCTGCCCAGGGAGGTGGTGGAGTCACCATCCCTGGAGGTTTTCAAGAAGGGATTGGATATGGCACTTGAAGCCATGGTTTAGTTAGTCATGAGGAGTTGGGTGATAGGTTGGACTCGATGATCCATGAGGTCTTTTCCAACCTTATTGATTCTAGGATTTATAGGCATCTGTTAAAAGGTTCTGTTGCCCTACTGTGACCATTTGAGGCTGTGCCTTTAAGAAAGGGACAGTGCTGGAACACTCTGGCTGAATGTTTTGGTGTAGAATGAAAACATTCAGATATTCTCAAGGAATTTCGTTGGTAGATTGGTAGAATGCAACTTTAAGTTTTAGTTCAGTTGGGATTTTTCTCAGTTCCTCTCTGTTCTGCTTTTCCAGCCTGTCTGCTTCTGAGCAACTAGCCGGAGTTTGACCTTGAATACAAAATAAGAACTAATCCTTGCACGTGCTTATAGCCTAACAGAATTTATTTACCTTATTACCTTTCTCTCTCTCTCTAACCCTTTTTGGGGAAAAAAAGGGAAGTGGTGGGGAGAGAGGGGGTACAGGGGGGAAACCCTCCTCTGTCCAGAGGAGGGAGTTTTGTTCCTATATTATTTTTCTTTGCTGTATATTTCTGTATATATTGTAAATACTGTATATAATGTGTATCTACAACCTGCAATCCATATTACTTGTAAATATAGCATATCCTTTGCTTCTCCGACTGGGTCAGATGTGGGGGTTTTTTTCCTTCTTTGTGGGGGAGGGAAAGCTGGGCCTTCTCTCACCACCACACCTACTCACTTCATTGAACAACTTCTTGAATTCCCCTTGGTGGGCAAACCCAGCATTTGAGCCTTATGTGATTCTTCCCAGCTTTGAATTTTAATTTGTATTGTTTTTGGATTTTTGCAGAGCTGTTTCAATTACCTGTTCCCTGTGTAAATAAACAACCACAATCAATCACTATGCATCTGTAAATAGGTTTTAGTGATATTTGTGTGGGGTTTTTTTGGCTAATAAAGTTACAGATAAAGTTATAAAGTTACAAATAAAGTTATAGGTACAAAAGCACTCTTTGTCCAACTCTGCGAATTTGTGGTTCATGAAATGAACAGGTTAGTAAAGGCTGCAAATGTTCATTGGACTATTTAGCAACGACATATGGTTCAATCATTGATATATAATCCATTGAACATTTGCATTTTCAAATTTTTAATAAAAGAAAAGATAATTTTAAAAAATAGTTTAAAAAAAAGAAACCTGCAGGAAAACTAGTTGATCTTGTTCAAGTTCAGTAAATGTAACTATGCAGATTCTTCAAAATTGATAATAACTGGTAGCACAGCTGAGGCTGCCTCTATATTGAGTGTATAAGATTGTAATAAGCCCCAGTAAGCAGCAGAAATGCCCCTTCCCTTTATAAGCCAGTATGCAGAATTGATCATTTATGTTCTATATTTATAAATAGACTAGACTAGACTAGAATAGAATAGAATAGAATCAATAAGGTTGGAAAAGACCTAAAAGATCATCAAGTCCAACCTGTCACTCAAGACCTCAGGACTACTAAACCATGGCATCAAGTGCCACGTCCAATCCCTTTTTGAACACCTCCAGGGATGGTGATTCCACCACCACCCTGGGCAGCACATTCCAATGGCTAACAACTCTCTCTGGGAAGAACTTTCTCCTCACGTCGAGCCTAAACCTCCCCTGGCGCAGTTTGAGACTGTGTTCTCTTGTTCTGGTGCTGGTTGCCTGGGAGAAGAGACCAACCCCCCCCGGCTACAACCACCCTTCAGGTAGTTGTAGACAGCAATAAGGTCTCCCTTGAGCCTCCTCTTCTCCAGGCTAAACAACCCCAGCTCCCTCAGCCTCTCATCATAGGGCTTTTGCTCAGAACCTCTCCCCAGTCTTGTTGCCCTTCTCTGGACACGTTCAAATTGAGGGGCTCAGAACTGGACACAGAACTCAAGGTGTGGCTGAACCAGTGCAGTGTACAGGGGCAGAATGACCTCCCTGCTTCTGATGGCTACCCTGTTTCTGACACCAAGGCATTACTATATTTCATCTAGGCCTTGGTAGAGAGCTGCATTGTAGTGAGCTGCATTGTAGTGGTGGTGTTTTATTGGACTGATGTGGTTACTTGCCTTTGATGTCTAGCTCTCAAATATAGATGCAAATTCTAGAGAAGTCTAAGCTGTAATTTTGATGCATTTCTAGAAATGTTAATAAATATATATATATATAAATATATATATATATATTATATATATATTACATATATATATAATATATATATAAAAAAATAAATAGAATATAGCTTAGCTCCTCCTTTGGTACCAAATATTCTTCACGGTTATGGGGAGATAACAAAAATCAAAACCATTGACCCTCTAAGAATACCTTCTATGCCTTAAGTATGTATTAGAGTGTATTGTCCAGATGACCAGAACAAGGGAGAATGTGGGTTCACTTAAGACCTTATGATCCTTGGATTTTAAACAACATATTTGTGTCACTGGCAATTAGCATGAGTAAGAGCTGTTAGATGTTCCAGGATTGCAGAATAGTAGGAGTTAAAAGGTACCCCTGAATGTCCTTGTCCTTCTTGGCCACCAGGGCACATTGCCAGCTCATACTGAACTTGTCTTCCACTAGCACTCCTAGGTCCTTCTCTGCAGAGCTGCTTTCCAGCACATCAGTCCCTAATCTGTAGTAATATATAAGGTTACTCCTCCCCAGGTGCAGGACCCTACACTTGCCCTTGCTGAATTTCATGAGGTTTACCTCTGACCAACTCTCCAACCTGTCCAGGTCTCCCAGAATTGCAGCACAGCCTTCTGGTGTGTCAGACACTCCTCCCAGTTTTGTATCATCAGCAAACTTGCTGAGAGTACACTCTCTTACTTCATCCAGGTCGTTGATGAAGATGCTGAACAAGAATCAATCTTGTATTGAACCCTGGAGAACACCACTCCTCCTAAATAAGCTCTGGTGAATGCTCGCTAGCTGTGACAGATTCAATGCCAGTGCAGAGCTGGAAAATCTGCAAACTGATTATTGCTGAAAAACTTTGTCGAGGCACATTTACACAATTCCATGTCAGAATTCCACCTCTCTATGGGTGATGCTAGTAATCCCTTTTTGTCAATAGTACCTTTCACAGGGACTGTCCCCAGGCACCTTTTTCAAATTCCTTTGGTTAATGTCTGTTGAACAATTAGCAGCAACTACTGGCAATGATGACTGTGGTGGGTTGAGAGAGAAGGCCCAGCTTTCCCTCCCCCACTAAGTAGGAATGAAGAGACCACAGCTAACTCAGCCGGTGAAGCAAAAGGGAATGCTGTATTTACAGAGCAATGTGAGACGCAGGGAGTTTATGTACACAAATATACAGAAATATACAGCAAAGGGAAAAAAAAGGCAGGAACAGGCCCCCTGGAAGAGGGGTGTTTCCCCCTGTACCCCCTTCACCCCCCTACCTCCCTTCTTCCCCCCAAGAGGGTTAGAAAGAGAAAAGGGGAGTTAATAAGAAAGAAGAATTTTAGTAGCAAGAAATATTAGTGCTGGATTAATGCTTATCTGTTATCTGCGGCCCCTCTGGCCAGATGCCCAGAAGCAGACAGGCTGGAAAGGGAGAGCGAAGAGGAACTGAACTGAGGAAAGTTCCAGCTGCACTAAAACTTAAAGCTACATTCTACCAATCTACCAATGAAATTCGTTTAGAGTATCAATATTTACAAAAACATTCAGCCATAGTGTCCCAGTACTGTCCCTTTCTTAAAGGCACAGCCTCAAACGGTCACAGTGAACTATGCAATGTTTGAAAAATCAAAAGCACAGTGTTTTGGCTAGAATAAAAAATATCTGTATTTTCCAAGGTAGCTTTAACAAAAACAAACCAAAATAACAAAGAAACGAACAAAAAATTGTGGGAAGAAGATACTTCAAGAAACTCCTGTCCTCCCCCTTATGATATTACAACAAAGCATAGAATAGAATACATAGAATAAACCAGGTTGGAAGAGACCTTCAAGATCATCTCGTCCAACCCATCAACCAATCCAACACCACCCAAACAACTAACCCACAGCACCAAGCAACCCATCAAGTCTGCTCCTGAAAACCTCCAGTGATGGCGACTCCACCACCTCCCCAGGCAGCCCATTCCAATGGGCAATCACTCTTTCTGTATAGAACTTTTTCCTAACATCTAGCAGTCCCATGATGAATCAATGACAGAAGAATCAGAGTCTTTTTCTGGGAAAAAAAAAACCCAAACACATAGTGCAGATATTCTTAATTATCTTTTAAAAAAATAGACAAAATCACTGTGATGACTCCACAGTGAATCATGCTCTTTTGAGCACTGTCATAAGACACATCCATCAGAGAGGAAGGATATACTTCCAGCCAAACATATAATCTCCCTGTGGAAACCCATGCTCCATGAGCATGATGAAATGTTACTTTTCAGTTATAAATTCTGATTAATCTTTTATTGGTTTATTGCTGTGAAACGAAAAAATGCATACTGAGTTCTACAGTTTGTATCTGAAAAACCTGTACTGGTATGCAATGACACACAGGCTAAATACAAAATTTACACTGTTCAACCATTAAACTGTATCACTAATGAGAGAAAAACAAACAAACAAACAAACAAAACCAAGAAAGCCCCAAAGTCCTCAGTTTCCAAGAGTCAGAAACCTGGTAGTACCGTGAGTTCTCAAGGAAATTTACATTTGCATTGAGAGACATAAAACATGAAAGTTATTGAAAAGGGCACATTTTCCTGACATTCTCTA
This sequence comes from Dryobates pubescens, assembly GCF_014839835.1. Classification (NCBI taxonomy): domain Eukaryota; kingdom Metazoa; phylum Chordata; class Aves; order Piciformes; family Picidae; genus Dryobates; species Dryobates pubescens. The sequence goes on from NC_071620.1 coordinate 3,432,562, forward strand.
GGAGCTCCATTATGCTAAATGGAATTCATTTTCAGCAAACGTTATTTACATATGCTGTTTATAAGAAGGGAATATTCGTTATTTCCATTAAACTCTCGTAGATGTGTATAGCCCAGCACATCTACAATCCCCAAAGAAGTTTCTAATATCAAATCTAATTTGGCCAGCCACACATCCTCAGCAAACAAGATTAATAAAACATTCTAAAAATGCTAATGAGTTTCAAGTGAATCCCATCCTGGCAATCATCACAATGAATTTTCAAGTTAAGAATAAATTTTCAAGTTAAGAATCCTTCTCCCTTTCTTCCACAGTTGTACAGTGTATGATACCTCGTTCACCATTAGGGATTTTTCACACCTATGTCCACCTAAACATTCTTCCTAGCAATGAAATCAAGCATTTTGCATAACATTTAAGATCTCCAGTTAAATGATTATTTTCTCACGGAATTATTTCAGCACTTAGCACTCTGTCCTGCAAGGGCTGGAATTTGTCTTATATTAAACAATAAAAAGTATAAATCCAAAACTACTTCTCTTCACTGTTGAGATTTTCAATCAGCATTCAGTATTTTATTACGTTTCTGTCCTTCAAACAGGACATTTAAGATTCTGTCTCTCTGTAGCAACTTCTTGCTGATGGTATTTGCTTCTACCGTGCACACAATTGACTGTAAAGGTTTGGAAGGTTCAGAAGGTTCAAAAGCTCTTCTTACATAAAGCTGTTATGTTATTACAGCAAGCCCCTCTTTCCTGTTTGTGAAAAGACAGGATTTAAAAATATGCAGAATCCTTTGCTGCACAGTACACTGCCACAGTTATTGTCACCACTGTCATCTACACAGACGTGAGTAGCATTTGTGAGCAGACTCTTCTACCAGCAAGAGTCAAGTTGTATTAAGCACTGAAAAAACGTATCTCAGGAAGCCTTTAATCCAAATGGCAAAAGAAATGAAGGAGTGAAGGAGAAAAACCTGGTCTGTAAAGACAATCAAGATTATCTGATCAAGAGAGGATAAGGGCAGATTTTCCAGAATCAGGACTAGCAATTGCAAGTTGCCACCGGCTTGCACTTTTTTGTGTTGCAAACTATGTATATCTTGCAAGTGGGGGGCTTGGAGGGGATTGTGTTTTGTTTTTCTTTTTTTTGGTTGCAAAATGTATATTGGGGCAACAAAGACTCTGCACAAGTTCATCTCTAATTTGTAAAATTATTTCAGTCAAGACAATGCTGTGAAAAAGATGGAAGAAAGCTAAATTGTATGTGCAGATGAATTGCTTAATACTTGGTGAGAGGCCTTGAGCACAAGCCCTACGATGAGAGGCTGAGGGAGCTGGGGTTGCTTAGCCTGGAGAAGAGGAGGCTTAGGGGAGACTGTCTACAACTCCCTGAAGGGTGGTTGTAGCCAGGAGGGGGTTGGTGTCTACTCCCAGGCAACCAGCACCAGAACAAGAGGACACAGTCTCAAGCTGTGCCAGGGGAAGTTTAGGCTCGAGGTGAGGAGAAAGGTCTTCACTGAGAGAGTCATTCGCCTTTGGAATGTGCTGCCCAGGGAGGTGGTGGAGTCCCCATCCCTGGAGGTGTTCAGGAGGGGATTGGATGTGGGACTTGGTGCCATGGTCTAGTCATGAGGTCTGTAGTGACAGGTTGGACTTGATGATCTTTGAGGTCTCTTCCAATCTTGGTGATACTGTGATTCTGTGATACTTGGCCTTATTAGTCATTATTTTTTGTTATTAGTTACTTGTATTATTTATTTAGCTAAATGTACATTTAAACATAACTAGTTTTTCCTTTTAAAATGTTTTTGTTTATCTGAAAAGTAATCTTTGAAAAGTAATAAAAATCTTTTGCTTTAATCAACTCTTATATGATCAAGACTGAATTTCTGGTAACTTTTTGCTCTGGTGGAAATGCTGTTTCAGTTTGACCTAAAAGAACTGTGTCCAAGGTAATTTTAAATTTCAGCTCTATGAGTAAACCAAAACCAATTTCTTGTTGTTTTTTTTTTTTTTCTTTTGCATGACTTGCTATATGAATCTGATATACTAATTAGGTATCTGTTGTGGGTTGAATTTGCACCCCAACAAATTGGAAATTTATCCCCAGAATGAATTTGCCACACTAACTCAGAATTTTGGAAGCAAAATAAAAATATATTTACCAAAATGGACTTAATGTGAAATTATAAAAGGCTATATTAACACCCAGCCCTCTGTCTCTCTCTCTCCCCTGTATCTCACACAGTCAAAACAGAAAACAGCTCAGCCTGCATGCAAGGTCAGAGGTAAGGCAGCTAGCAGCAAAGCAGAAGAGGGAGCCTGGTGAGGAAAAGAAGAAGAAAACTTTGTGTTCCTAAGCTATATAGGAATTTGCAGAGCCAATGAAATGAACTTATCTCTGCCACTTGGTTACTTGCTCAGCCTCTTAGGAAAAAAAACAACAATTAAAATTCTCCTGCCCCTGGACTGAATTCTTTGGAATAATCTAATTGTTATTTACAATTTAAGTGTAGCTTAAAGCTGCAACAATATCCTAGACATTCTGCACCATTAAGTAAAAGTGGTGTCTTTGTGGTTTGTTCAACTAGCCCAAAGATAAAAATCTCACACGAACGAGCAGTGTAACTGTAAGCAATATCATTTTTCAGAGAAAACACAAGACTAAATTCAGTATCACATGGAATTTCTGTTTGACTTTCCCGAAGTACTGATATAGAGCATCATTTAGAGCTATCAAGAGAATGAGTTACCTCTCTGAGTAATCTTGGTTCTTGCATTATCTTTTCTCGCTCTTTCCTTTTTTTGCCTCAGTTTGCCTTGATATATTTTGTGAGGCTTTTCCATCAACTTGTTTCCTAATATCCCTAATAAAGTCTATGTCCCAGTCACAAACCAAGAACCTCTAAACTTTCTTGTCAAGAAAAGATGAATTCATAAAAATACAATCACATCCAGCTTGAAGAAATCCCCTGAAGTACCTGCCACCCCTCAAAGCTGAATTTCTGTGTGATATGTTCCTGTAAATGGGTTTTGTGCAATGACATCAGATTGGCAAATTTACTCATCTTCATTAAGTAATTTTCAAACACTATCTCTTTAATACATGCTATCTACTTAACAAAAAGAAACTAAACACTGATTTCTTGGTGTATGTCTGGAACTACACAAGACAGTAATTAGAATAGTGTGATGACTTGGCCCTGCCTAAGGGCGAGATGCCCACCAAAGCCACTCTAACACTCCCCTTCTTAGATGGACAGGGGGAAAGGAAAATATAACTGAAGGAAAGAGAGTTACTAATTTTCTTACTGTTAGAAAATTTCCTACTAGTTAAAAGTCTAAATTTTAGACATAAATAAAGGCAAAAGCTTGAGCTTGGCAACAGAGGAATATAAATTTGCAGCCGCAGAGAGTGCAACCCTTAGACATCAAAGAGAGAGATAAGGCTGTCTTAAAACCAGGAGAGATTCTAACCCACCTGGGCCTCCTATAGAATTGGCTGAAGATCAACAGGAGACAAAAAATGAGAAAGCCATGACTGCAATGTTGTTGGAAGGACAGTAGATGACAATGAAGACCAAGAAGTGGAAGGACTTTATCTATTCAAAGAAGTATTTAGATTTCTAATGCATATGTATTGCAAGGTCCTGTATGAGAAGTACAATTAGCCTTGTTTTGTGGGCGTAACTTTTAGAACTATCCAGTGTGTGTCCTTGCATAAATTAAAAGATATGCCCTAAATGACTATATTTATGAGTCACTAAGTTATTAATTACATATTTCATAACAAAAAGCACAGGAATCAAGATAGAAGCAATTTAATAAGATGCAACAGTCCAATCACAATGAAGCAAAAGGATGTTTGGTCACTCCCTGGGAAGCAAGGCTTCAACATGCGTAGTGGTTGCTCCAGAGGACAGACGCCATCAACACATGTCCCCCACACTTCAGTCTTTCACTTAACTTACCTGAGCTGACATCATATGGCATGGAATACCCCTCTGCTCAGTTTGGGTCAGGCAGCCTGGCTGTGTCCCTTCTCAAGATCCTTCCCATCTCTCAGCATACTGTTGAGGGGGGAAATGCTGGAAAAGCACAGCATTGGTGCCTGGCTCAGCAGTAGCCAAAACACTGCTGTCTTATCAATGCCCAGCTACAGCACTGCAAAACACAGCACTAGAAAGATGCTTTGGGGAGAATTAACTCCAGCTCAGACAAACCAAATACAAACAGCAAAAGATTTAACCTGACAAGAAACAAGAAATCCTGTGATACCTTAAAGAATCCAATCATTTCTCTCAGCTTTTTTCTGTGAATTTTTGCTCCACAAGAATGATTTTCCTTTAGCCCATGAGACTCCTGTGCTATTCAGAGCTTAAATCCCTGCAGGCTCCACTAACAAACAAATTCCACAAAACAGGTTCAACAAATCCAATGCAACTCTTGCAGCAACTTTCCACTTAGCTGACCATGTCTTTCTGCATTTGATTTTGAGATGGGGATCAAAACCAAATGGCACATAAGCATTAGGCCAAGGTATTGCTTTATTACAGCAATGGATATGAAGGGGGTCACCCCTCCCAATTCACATGACCAAGAGTGGTCTTCGTGTGTGTTATTCATTAAATTTCTGGGAAATGGTGTACATGTACATAGAGTCATTTAAATAGATAAAGTCCTTTTACTTCTTGTTGATGACTCTTGCCAGTTTCTTAGTGTGTGAATCTATATCTTAGCCCCTTTGAAGCTTTGGGCTGTTATTCTGCAGCTGTGTCTTTATCATTTCACATCTCAAGGTACCGTGATTGAGAGATGGAGACAAAGCTTGATGCAAGCAAAGTGTCTACTTTATTGTACAAAGTCATTTCTTTATATAGGCTAACATAATCAAAAGCAACCTGTGATTGGTAATTAGATGTGTCCGTGCGACAGTTACAGATTAGTGATTGGCTGCCGAGGCAATGCCAGGGAACACACATCCCTTGGCAAGGCTCAGACAGGTGTTAGACAAAAGGCAAACGATCACGCGACTCTTATCTAAGTTCAGAGAGAAGACAAAAGACTCTCTTGCAATGTTTACCAGCTCTTATTCTCAGGTCATTGTGTGGCTTCCTGAGTCACAATGGCCATTGGTAATCAGCTAAATGCTTTTTTCTCTTTACATAGCTGCAGTTTGTTCCCAAGGTTTGTGGCCCACAAGAGCTAAAACATTTCCTTCTATCAGCTGAGCATTGCTTGAGATTCTACTCCCCAAATTCAGTGCATCATCAAGGCCTCACTGTTATTTATGTCTACGAGTCTAGAAGTTAGTCTTTCCTAGCTGTTGGGAAAGTTTTTCAAGAGACAGAAACTCCAACAGAAAGAAAAACACCCAGTGAAAAAACAAACAGTGAGTCTCCCCACTTCAATTGCAGTTTTGACTACATTTTAACTTGTGCACACCAATAATTGAACACATTTCTGACCATGTGATACAGGACCTTCTGTTGCCTCAAAGAAGGTGTGGCCATACCTCGTCTGAATAGTTGGGCCAATGGCTTTTTACAGTCCTCAACAACTTCCTTTCAGGAGCTGCTGGCCAGAGCTGTTCCTGGCAGATGTTTTTAACAATGGGAAGAGGTAGGTTCTGCAGAAGTGGAGTTTTTCTTTTCTTGCTTTAAACTACTGCCATGGAAAGGCCTGTGGTATGCATTAGACTGGAGTGATCTAGCGCAAATCATGACATCCCCTAGTGAATTTGGAAGGCTGCAGCACACCCAAAGGATATCAAAGGGCTTCAATCTCTTGGATCAAGGTGTTGCATCTACCAGACATATCCCCAGATTTATCTGGGGATAAATCTCTCAACAGATGTACATCCACCACAGAAAACCTGGATAATCCCACGCAGATGTCACTGGATCCAAGGATAGTGGTATTTTTCTTCCTACTTCTTACCTCTCTCTCTCTTTTCTCTCCTTTTTCTTCTTATTTCCCTCTCTTCTGGTCCAACCAGGCATTCTTAAGGCACAAGTGACTGAGAGTTTTCATTAGACCAAGTAAACATGACTCATCAGCCATTTGGTGTTGGTTCACCTAATTTACTCCAAAAGAATATTTGAATCTAGCAAGACCTCCTCACTGCCCAGGCTTGGCTTGGGAAACCGTGTCATGACAACACCCTATAAAACAAAGATTTATTAAAGCAGAAAGATCAGCAACAACACACCCACACAGCAGCTCAACCAAGTGCTTGCCACAAATGCAGAATAATAGACAATGTCATGGCTCCCATAGATTTCCAAGGACATTTGGTATCTGAGTCATCTGGCAGCAACAGCCAGTCATGCAAAGGGTCATGTTGCCCCTCTGATACACCAATACTATTTCAATATGGAAGAATTACACCTTACATGCTGACAGTGTTAATCAGGGTACAGGATGTCAGCAGGCAAGCTATCAACCGCTGTACCAGTCCCTTCAAGGGTTACAAAGAGTGCTCCATAACAGCCAATGATGTGACTTGTCCCAGATCTAGTATTTTCACACTTCAGCATCTGAATCATAGGATCATGAATCATAGAATGTTTGGGGCTAGTAGGGACCTCTAAAGGTCATCTAGTCCAACATGCCTGAAGCATGAAGGGATATTTTCAGCTAGATCAGAGCTGTGTTGAACCTCATCTTTGCTGCCCACCCTGAGTGTGGACTTACCTCCATTCATTTCTTTCTTTTAGTCTGCTGCTTTCAGCCTGGTGTGGTGGAGGGTGCATTAAGCCTAGAATTATGCCCAAATTATTGCCAAAACATGTCCCTATAAGCTTTGGCAGTCCCTGCAGCCTGGATGGCTGCATGGTTTTGTGAGAGCTCTGTCTGGTTTGCTGCATACATTCTGGTGAGCTAGAGAGAGTTAGAGAACATGGTTTTCTGCTGCATGGAGCTAAGCTTGTTCTGAGAGCGTGTTGACCACCAAATTGAACTCACCTCTTGAGCTGGTGAGGTTCAGTGCCCTTCCTGCATGCCCTTCCTGCACATCCTTACATGTGAGCTGCTGCACAAATTGCCTCACCACACTCTGGCTGACACCTCATAGTCTGAGGCTTGCTGCTTTTCAAATCTGCTGTCCCTGACAGGTCAGGACTACCAGCTGTACAGGCATCAGTGAATGAATTAGCTCTTAGTGTGGAAGGTACAGGTATAGTCCTGGAGCTCTCCATCACTTTAGGTTCATTTTTAACTTAAAGCAGAAAACAAACTTTTAGATCTTCATATCTTGTCATCATGCTAATTCCATTCTGAAGAATCCCTTTTCACTAGAAATATGCAAGAAGCCATCTGTAAAGAAACTATAAGAATTGGAGTATGTAGTATCTGGAATACATACATCATCATAATCCGTGCAGAAGTCTGTGCATACATTTTGATACCCCCCATGTCATTACAACAACAGATAATAGGGATTCATATATTAAAATCCTTTCAGAAAGATCTTAAAATATATTAAAATCCTTTCAGAAAATATATTAAAATCCTGTCAGAAAGATCTTACTGTGGATGTCATCACATAATAATGAAGGTATATGAGTTAAGTTCTTGAAAATATTTCTTCTAATATTGGCCTAGTTTTTTATACTGTAGGAATTTTTATACTTCAAACACATGGCTCTGGATAGTTCTGGGGGAAAATATGAACAAGGAGGAGCTTCATGAAAGTTTTATATTCTAACCAAGACAGAGATCCAACTTCCAGAGATAATTCCTGATTACTAAGTTCAGTATGAGCCTGTAAGAGTGGTCATCTTGGCCACACAGACACGCTTGAGCTGTGAGCAGCATTGTTGTTGGTGTAATCAGCTCTATATCTTTTCAGTTTCCTGTTCAAAATTCAAACAGAAAGCAAAGCCTTTTCATGTAGGTATAGCAGCCAATGCTTTTGACACAGAATGCAGTTTGCATTGGTATGTGTTCATATAAAATAGGCTTTGTAAGTGCTCCTTCAACTCCAAGACAAAATGGCACATTTCCGGAAGAAATGGGTCTGCGCCTACTCATTTTAGGTCTAGTTTCAGACAACTGAAGTGATTATGCATGTGTTTTAGATTGATTGTTGCTCTGTTCTTTTTTTCTGTTTTTGAGAGTATCATTTGGAAGACATCATTATGCAGAAACAAATGCTTGTGGACTGGGAACAAATCCATCTTCTCTTTTGCTAAAGGCAAGAGAGTTACTGACATTTAAGAGATTGGAAGGTGATGAAAAACATATTCAAATGTACTAAGTCACACAGAAGAGTCATTAGTGGTTGAAAATTAATTAATTCAAGGTAGAGTGCAGCTGCAGCCTAAATCAATTTTTCAATAGTATTGCTTTAATTCTGGAGAAATATCAGGGATACATGCAGTTGTTTATTCGTTTTCAACTTAAACATAACTGAGGTCAACATTTGAATTCAGAGAATCATAAAATCATAGAACTGTTAGGATTGGAAAGGGACCTCAAGGGTCAGCTAGTTCCAAAGCCCCTGCAATGGGCAGGGACACCTTGCACTCCATCAGGTTGCTCATAGCCACATCCAGCCTGGCCTTAAAAACCTCCAGGGATGAGGCTTCTACCACCTCCCTGGGCAACCTGTGCCAGTGTCTCACCACCTTCATGGTGAAAAACTTCTTCCTAACATCCAATCTGAATCTACCCATTTTTATTTTGTTCCCATTCCTCCCAGTCCTATCATTACCCAACACCCTAAACACATCCAGCAATAAGTCTCAAAATTAATCAATCACAAGTTTGTTATTGTTTCTAATATCTGTAGGCTAAACAGCTGAGCAAATACTATTTTCTCCTAAATATTAACTATTTATGTTTGCTAAAATTAGATATTTATTATCTGGATTATGGTGCCTCTAAGGTCAGTGCTGAGAAAAGCCCTAGTAAGTTTGGATCTGTTTAAAAAGTATAAGTGGGGGAAAAAGGAAAGATGAATGACTATTATTCCATGGTTTCTAAGTTTAAAAGGCATACCCTGTACAGGAAAGTACTTCAAATACTATAAATGACAAAGGCAAAATATTATTGTTGTTGAGGACACACTTCTGGATGTACAGAGACTTGAGAATAACATATGCTTCTAGGAGTAGAACTGAATGAAAGTAACTTTTTTTTAGCATCCTCAGCATGCAACATTTTCATTTCATACTGTACTTAAGACACTGATGCACCTCACTGATTTGTATTGTCAAGGGACAATGGTATCAGCTACAGTACATTACTTGATTTTTATTTTTTTTAGACACAAAAAAGGTAGTATGAGAGATGTCAGAACATTACAGAACGTGCAGAGCTATACACAGCAGCACTGCCAACAGTCACTATTTCCCCTAACATTTCACTGGCTAAAGACTTTTTATTACTGCAGCCCAGAAATTGTATGCAAAAAGTGATCTTTTCATAGTTTGGGTTTTAGCAAGAATATTTTTCAATTCCTGTGTGTGGTGGTTTAGGCTGGGTGCTGGCCCAGATGCCACTGCACAGGCCACACCTGGGAGGTCCCAAGGGGTGGGCCCAGCCCAGGGGGTGGTCACAGGGAACCAGGTATTCCATTCCCATAATGCCCTGCTCCCCTGTAAAATGTCCATGTGGGGTCTTCACTTCCTCTTTCGTCCCCTGCTGCTGCCTAGGTACAATGGCTGAGCTGCCTCCCTTGGGCCTGCCCAGGACCAAGGCTGGGTTGGTGGGGGGAGGAAAGAGCCCTGGGGGGGTTTGGGTGTACCCCCAGGTGGGGATGGGATGTTCTTGGGTATGTTCTGGGATCTCTCTTTTTTTTTGTCACAGTGCTTGTGGGTCTCTGTACAACTTCCATTGTTGTTTTTTTATTGTCTTCCCATTTAAACTTTCCATCACTTTTGCAATCCATTTGCCTGAGTCATTATTTCTGCCCGTGGTGGGGAAGAGGGTCTGCCCCAACCCATTACACTGTGCCTTGGATAATAGACATTTCAGTTGCATCTTATGTATTTATTGATACTTCCATTTTAATTTTGTTTTAAATTCAAGAGAAATATCTGTTCAAAATTTCAAGTTACTGTTTTTGTGATTCTCTTTTTTCCCAGCAGAAAAATTCAAGGATGTGATTTATGAGCAGAACACAGATAAACAAAAATAAAAGGCTCTAAGATTCAAGGTGCAAATTTGATATGAATTTTATTTTAAATTCCATTTATTAGCTTATTTCTCAGAAATTAATTGGTTCATCTACTGTTCAATCCATTTAAAATGAGGAATGTTGTTTCAGCATGTCTACAATTTATCCTTAGGAAATGTTATTGAGAAAAAAAATATATTCAGAAAATCAACAAGATCAGTAACAACAGGAGGAGGTGGAAGCTACTGTGCAGCTAGAAAACTGACCTGATCCCCATCTCTGAGACTTGGTGGGATGAATTCTATGACTGGAGGGTAGCTATTGATGGATACAAACTGTTCAAAAGGGCCAGGCAAGGAAGGAGGGATGGGGGTGTCACTCTCTCCATCAGGAAATAGAAACATTTGCTCTGAAGAACTGCCATGAACAAGTTGACTTATGCATGAGAATTAGAGACAAAGACAACAAAGGGAACCATTTGGTTGGTGAGTACTGATAAAGGGGAGCCAACCAATGAAACCTTCTTACTCCAACTGCAGGAGACTTTGCTCCTGAAGGTTCTTGTCCTTCAACTACCTTGACATTTGTGGGAAAATAGTACAGCAAGTTATAGACTATCAAGGAGACCTATGCAGCACCTCAGTGATAACTTTCTAAACCAAATAATTGACAAGGAATATAATATAGAACTGAGGATCACAAATGCAAGTGAGCTTCCACCTCATTAGGAAGCCCAGAAGAAGGTATTCTCAGGGACAGGGAAACAGAGCAGAACTGCCATCACATGGCACATACAAGACAACCAGGTAAGCAGGCCCAGTCTATGAAAAGCAGGTCCTGTCTGAATAATCTAATCTCATTCTACAATAAGATGACCCATGTAAGGGATGAGGGAATGGCCATGAGTGGTTTCTCCTGAGCACGTTGAGTGATATGTTGATCCCAGACCTGTCGGTATCAACGCGGAGAGCAGAAATAGAACCAATAGACCAGGTACAAGGAGGTGACCACTGCCACAGGGTGGGCAAAATGGCCCAGACCTGAGGAGCTGGTGGCTACTTATTGACTAGAACATGAAATTTGCAGTTCCACTTTCCCACAGCCTGCCTCATCAAGCCCACTGACCTATCTTTATTTTAACTGGTGCCCTTCTCCCCAGTTGCCTTCTCATCCATTTCTAAGAGGTAACACACTGCTATTTTTTTCTCCCATCCTTTTCTCACCTGGTTTGGAGGTACAACATCTCTTATCACTTCCAAGGACTCACAGACATGAAGGCCATCTAAATATTCCATTATTATTCTCTTTTTGGGTTCCCACAGCCATGGACATTGTCTACCTGGGCTTTAGTAAAACCTTTGACACTGGCTCCTACAGAATTCTCATTCAGAAATGCATGGCACAAGGCTTGGGTAAGTACACTCTGCACTGGATAAAAAAATTGCTGAATGGCCAGGCCCAAAGAGTGGTGATGAATGGAATTAAATCTGTCTGGCACTCATGCATTAGTGGTGCCCACCCCCCCCCAGAGTTCAGCCTGTCCTCTTTAATATCTCTATTAATGATCTGAGTGCAGCCTCAGTAAGTTTACTGAAGACACCAAGCTGAGTGGCTGTGTCATCAGGGTAGGAAAGATTTACAGTGGGATCTGGACAGGTTAAACCACTGGGACAAGGTTAATTGTATGAAATTCAACAAGGCCAAGTGCCAGGTCCTGCACTTGGGTCACTTTCCATCCTCAGGTCTGCAGCTTACCATAGGGTTATCCCTACATCAGCAATACCAGATTTAATCACATTCTGTCTGTTGGGGGTTCTGCAGAATCCCACAACACAAAGTTGGCCTCTGTGGCTTTTTAAACTGCTAGAGGACATGAGGGCATTTATAGGCAATAGCAATGTGTATATCAGGCACTTCTGGTTTTCATTGACAAGAAACACTGCATCATTTTCCAGCAAGGACACCAGGAGAAACCAGAAGCTCATGGATGAAAAATAATTGATGCAGGCGGAGCATTGTCAAGACATAGATTAAACAGGTGCAAAAGAGGAATAAAGAAGATTGCCTTTCCTTTATCTTCAAAATGAGGAGAGGAGAGGCTCGGAGAGGAGAGGTTCGGAGAAGTGAGGAGAGGAGAGGTTCAGAAAGGAGAGGTTCGGTGAGGAGAGGAGAGGTTCAGAGAGGAGAGGTTCGGTGAGGAGAGGAGAGGTTCAGAGAAGTTCAGAGAGGAGAGGTTCAGTGAGGAGAGGAGAGGTTCAGAGAAGTTCAGAGAGGAGAGGTTCGGTGAGGAGAGTAGAAGTGAGGAGAGGAGAGGTTCGGTGAGGAGAGGAGAGGTTCGGTGAGGAGAGGAGAGGTTCAGAGAGGAGAGGTTCGGTGAGGAGAGGAGAGGTTCAGAGAAGTTCAGAGAGGAGAGGTTCGGTGAGGAGAGGTTCAGTTCAGAGAGGAGAGGTTTGGTGAGGAGAGGTTTGGTGAGGGGAGGAGAGGAGAGGTTCGGTTCAGTGAGGAGAGGAGAGGAGAGGTTTGGAGAGGAGAGGAGAGGAGAGGTTTGGAGAGGAGAGGAGAGGTTTGGAGAGGAGAGGAGAGGTTTGGAGAGGAGAGGAGAGGTTTGGAGAGGAGAGGTTTGGAGAGGAGAGGTTTGGAGAGGAGAGGAGAGGAGAGGTTTGGAGAGGAGAGGTTTGGAGAGGAGAGGTTTGGAGAGGAGAGGTTTGGAGAGGAGAGGAGAGGAGAGGAGAGGTTTGGAGAGGAGAGGAGAGGTTTGGAGAGGAGAGGTTTGGAGAGGAGAGGTTTGGAGAGGAGAGGAGAGGTTTGGAGAGGAGAGGAGAGGTTTGGAGAGGAGAGGAGAGGAGAGGTTTGGAGAGGAGAGGAGAGGAGAGGTTTGGAGAGGAGAGGTTTGGAGAGGAGAGGAGAGGTTTGGAGAGGAGAGGTTTGGAGAGGAGAGGAGAGGTTTGGAGAGGAGAGGAGAGGTTTGGAGAGGAGAGGAGAGGTTTGGAGAGGAGAGGAGAGGTTTGGAGAGGAGAGGAGAGGAGAGGTTTGGAGAGGAGAGGAGAGGAGAGGTTTGGAGAGGAGAGGAGAGGTTTGGAGAGGAGAGGAGAGGTTTGGAGAGGAGAGGTTTGGAGAGGAGAGGAGAGGTTTGGAGAGGAGAGGTTTGGAGAGGAGAGGAGAGGAGAGGAGAGGTTTGGAGAGGAGAGGAGAGGAGAGGTTTGGAGAGGAGAGGAGAGGTTTGGAGAGGAGAGGAGAGGAGAGGAGAGGAGAGGAGAGGAGAGGAGAGGAGAGGAGAGGAGAGGAGAGGAGAGGAGAGGAGAGGAGAGGAGAGGAGAGGAGAGGAGAGGAGAGGAGAGGAGAGGAGAGGAGAGGAGAGGAGAGGAGAGGAGAGGAGAGGAGAGGAGAGGAGAGGAGAGGAGAGGAGAGGAGAGGAGAGGAGAGGAGAGGAGAGGAGAGGAGAGGAGAGGAGAGGAGAGGAGAGGAGAGGAGAGGAGAGGAGAGGAGAGGAGAGGAGAGGAGAGGAGAGGAGCCTGTCCCCTACCTCTTGACCCCCAGCCCTCAGATATTTGTAGACATTTATTTAACAATCAAACATTAGTGTCTAAGTCAATTATTAATGAGAAAACATTTGGAACCTGACTGCACAACATAATTTATAGATATTTATACATTCACATACATTACAAACAGTGATTTTTTTAAATCCTTCTCTGTCTGTGATGATTGAACAACAAGGATATCAGTGCTGCTTGGTGTGAAATGGTGTGCATGCCCCTTGCTAGTAGCAGTTAATCAGGAAGCTCATTTTTTCATGCAACTCTTCAAATGCTTTTTGTCTACCTGTAAGCATGAAAATGTTACTTTAAGCTTTTAAGGGAACTGGGCTTTAGGAAGCCTTGCTAATTTCTTTATTTAATCTCTGCTGTTCTCTTCCATTTCTATCTCACTAAACCAGTATCACTGTCATGCTTATGATGCTTAATAGCTATGATTATGTAGAGGTTGCAAGAAAAAAATTATCTGCATGACAGTGTGTGTCACTGTTATACAGCAGTGCTAGCATCTGGTTTATCAATAATACAACTCCTAGAGGAAGAGAAGTTAAAAAGACCAAACACACAAAAAAAACCCCCATCAAACCCACAAGAAAAACAACCACAAACAAAACCCAACCAACCAACCAAAGAGCAAACAACAAACAAAAAAGGCAAAGAAAACCAAAGCAGTAAAATAGCATCTTTCATTCCTTTTCCTCTCAATTCTTTTCCTCTCAATTTATCTATCATACATTTACCTATTCACAATATCCATCAATGTATTTCAACAAACCTGTTAAACTAATTGCAAGAAACCAAACACAATGCAGAGCTACTAGATTCAGATCTGCTGATTACTGAGCAGGTTTTGGGCTTACTGACAGCTGAAGGGGAAAGTGACTCATTTTGCAATCTGCCATCTTTTGCTACCATTTTGCCTGGCATAAGTAGTCCTCCTACCTTTATTCATAACTCACATTTAGTTTGCCCTTTTGTGAAATAGAATCATAAAATCATCTGGTCCAGAAAGGACCTCTGAGATCATCCAGTCCAGCCACCTTGCCCACTCCACCAACTCTGTCACTCCATCATGTCCCCAGGCATTAAATTTCTATGGTTTTTAAACATGCCCAGGGATGGTGATTCAACCACCTCCCATGGCAGCCCATTCCAGCGCCTGACAACCCTTTCTGTCAAAATTCTTTTCCTAATGTCCAACCTAAACCTCTTCTGGCACAGCTTGAGGCCATTCCTTCTTGTTCTATGATTAGTTACTGGTGAGAAGAGACCAGTGCCTACCTCTCTAAACCTCCTTTCACATAGTTGTAAAGAGCAATAATGTTTCCCCTCAACCTCCTTTTCTGTAGACTAAACAGCCCCAGTTCCCTCAGCTGCTCCTCATAGGACTTTTTCTCCAGGCCCTTCATGAGGGCCACATGGATGAGCAGAGGGCTGGAGCACCTCTCCTATGAGGACAGACTGAGAGAGTTGGGACTATTCAGTCTGGAGAAGGGAAGGCTCTGAGGAGACCTTATTGTGGCCATCCAGTATTTGAACGGGGCTACAAGAAAGCTGGGGAGGGACTCTAGGGTGTCAGGGAGTGATAGGACTGGGGAGAATGGAACAAAACTAGAAATGATAGATTCAGATTGGATGTTAGGAAGAAGTTCTTCCCCATGAGGGTGGTGAGACACTGGCACAGGTTGCCCAGGGAGGAGGTGGAAGCCTCATGCCTGGAGGTATTGAAGGCCAGGCTGGACGTGGCTGTGGGCAACCTGCTGTAGCGTGAGGTGTCCCTGCCCGTGACAGGGGGGTTGGAACTGGATGATCCTTGAGGTCCCTTCCAACCCTAACAATTCTATGGTTCTCTGATTCATCCTCTTGATAGCCCTTCTCTGTACCCGCTCCAGTACCTCAATGTCTTTCCTGTATTGCAGTACCCAAAACTGAACACAATACTTAAGGTGAGGCCTCACCAATGTTGATTACACAGGGACAATCCCCTCCCTGGTCCTGCTGGCCACCCCTTACCCAGTTTGGGATTTCCCTGACCCAGACATAGGACCTTGCACTTTGCCTTGAGGTTGGCATGGGCCCACCTCTCAAGCCTGTCCAAATCCCTCTGGAGGCATCCCTTTCCTCCAGTATATCAACTGGACCACACAGCTTGGTGTGATCTTCAAACTTGCTGAGGGTGCACTCAATCACACTGTCAATATCACTGACAAAGACGTTAAACAGCTCTGTCCCAGTACCAACCCCTGAGGGATGCTGGTCTCTAGTTGGACACTGAGCCGTTTACCAGAACTCTCTGAGTGTGGCCATCCAGCCAATTCCTTATCCAGTGAGTGGTCCACCCCTCAAGTCCTTGCTTTTCCAATTTGGTAACCAGGATATCATGTGGGAACCACGTTAAACACTCCACAGAAGTCCTGGCAGACAACATCAGCTGCTCTTCCCTTCTCCACTGATGCTGCACCTCCATCATAGAAAGCCACCAAGTTCATCAGGCATGACTTGCCCTTGGTGAAGTCATGTTGGTTACCACCAGTCACCTCTTTGTTAATCTCACAGAATCACAAAATGTTAGGGGCACAAAGGGACCTCAAAAGATCATCCAGTCCAGCCCACCTGCCAGAGCAGGATCATCTACACCAGATCACACTGGGATGCATCCCGACGGGTATTGAATATCCCCAGAGAGGGAGACTCCACAACCCCCCTGGGCAGCCTGTTCCACTGTTCTGTTACCCTCACAGTGAAATAATTCTTCCTCTTGTTCACATGAAACATCACGGAGCAGAGCCTAGCTCCATGTTCTTGGCACTCACCATTTGCATCATTATAAACATGAATGAGGTTACCTCTTAGTCTTCTCCAAGCTGAAGAGCCCTCAGGTCCCTCAGTCTCTCCTCATAAGGAAGATGTTCCACTCCTTTAATCATCCTTGTGGCTCTGCACTGGACTCTTCCTAGTAGCTCCCTGTCCCTCTTGAACTAAGGGGCCCAGAACTGGACACCATATTTGAGATGAGGCCCCATCTGCGCAGAGTAGAGGGAGAGAAGAACCTCTCTTGACCTACTAACCACACCCTTTCTAATCCACCCCAGAATGGCATTGGCCTTCTTTTATATTGCAATGACCTCTGCCAGCTTCCTCAGCACCTGCAGGTGCATCTCATCAGGACCCATGGATTTATGGATGTTCAATTTACTTAACTGTTCCCTAACCCAGTTCTCATCAACCCAGATAGCATGGACCAAGGAAACTCCCTCTTTATCATGTCTTCCATTGTAGCCTCAGGGGTCAGGGGTCCTGAGCATAGATAGAGATGAAGGCATTCAGCAACTCTACTGTCTCTGTATCCCCTGTCACCAAGGCACCTATCCCGTTTAGCAGAGGGTCTACGTTGCCTCTGGTGTTAGTTCTTCCTGCAGTGTATTTGAAGAAGACCTTTCTGTTGTCCTTGACCTGCCTTGTGAGGTTGAATTCCAAGGAGGCATCAGCCTTCTAGGAGCCTCCCTACATCCTCTGACAACCATCTTATATTCTTATATCTTATATCCTTCCATGATCTGTAGACCCTCCTCTTCCACTTGAGCTTGCCCGCTAGTTCCCCACTTAACCATGCAGGTCTCCTGGCTCCCTTTCCACTTGTTGGAATGCTTTGATCTTGAGCTTGGAAGAAGAGGTCCTTGAATATTAGCCAACTATCATGGGCCCCTTTGCCTTCTAGCACCCTGTCCCATGAGATTTCCCCTAGCAACTGCTTGAAAAGGCCAAAGTTGGCCCTGCTGAAATCCAAGTCTGTGATCCTGCTTGATACTTTCTTCCTCCCACACAAGATCCTGAACTCCACCATCTCATGATCACTGCAGCTAAGGCTGACCTCATCCTTCACCTCTTCAACCAGACCCCTCCTTGTGGGTGAGTATCAAATCCAGCAGTGCTCCTCTCCTAGCTGGCTCATCAGGAAGTTATCATCGATGTTGTGGAGGAACCTCCTGGACTGTGGCTGGCTGAGGAGGCCTTCCAGCAAACGTCTGGATAGTGAAAATCCCCCATGAGAACCAGGGCCTGTGTGAGGCTGCTGCCAGCTGCCTGTAGAAGATGCATCAACTGCATCAACCTGATCAGGTGGTCTGTAATAAACACCCACAACAGTGTCAACTGGTTTAGGCTCGAGGTGAGGAGAAAGTTCTTCACTGAGAGAGAGGAGATTGGACATGGGCACTTGGTGCCATGGTCTAGTCATGAGGTCTGTGGTGACAGGTTGGACTTGATGATCTTTGAGGTCTCTTCCAACCTTGGTGATACTGTGATATTGTGATATCCATGGCAGCCTGCCCCTTAATCTGCACCCACAAACTCTCACCTTGCCCCTCAGCCACCCCTGAACAGAACTCAATACATTCCAGTTGCTCCCTCACACAAAGAGCAGCTCCACCACCTGTCTTTGTTGACCTGTCTCTCCTAAGTAGGACACACCCATCCATGGCCACACTCCAGCCATGGGATCTGTCCCAGAACAGCTCTGTAATTGCCACCAGATCATAACCCCTTGACCACAGATGGATTTCTAGCTCCTCCTGTCCGTTCCCCATGCTGCGTGCATTGGTGTGCAGGCAGCAGAGGGAGCAAGCTGAGCACATGATTCTACCCTGGCAGGGTGGGAGACTCTGTGAGACTTTGACTATACTGCTGTGTCTCTAGCATACTGCAAGGCAACAAGCTGGAGGCCCTTACTAGCCCCACCCATCCCTCCAGCCCTGGTATGTCATCCCTCAACTTGTCACATGAAGGCCTGATGTTACCATTATCCCTCTTCCCCTTCTCATCTTGATAATTGTCAGGTTCTACTGTGAGTCCTAGCTCTCTGATAGCCTTTGCATCTTCCCCAACACATGGCTCATTGTCCCTTACCTCCCCTGAGATAGCAGTGGAGCTGCCACACTGCCCCACAAACGTCTCAGGCTTGTTCCCAGTGAGCCTGGGTTTTTCCCCTTTCCCCCTTCAAATCTAATTTAAAGCTCAATTAATGAGCCCAGCCAGCCCCTGCAATATAAACCTTCTACCCCTCTGAGAGAGATGCACCCCATCTGCCACCAGCAGACCTGGCATCGTGTGAGGTGACCCATGGTCAAAAAAACCAAAGTCCTGCTGGTGGCACTAGGCTTGAAGCCATGAATCGATCTGGTGAGTCTTCCTCAGTCTTTCTGGTTGGTTCCTGCAACTGGGGGGATAGAAGGGAGCACTGCCTGTGCTCCTACTCCCTTGACCAGCTGACCCAAGGCCCTGAAGTGTCTCTTGACAGCCCCCAGTTTTCTTTTTTCAAGGACATCATTGCCCACCTGGAAGGTTAATAATGGCTAATAATCTGTGAGCTGTACCAGGGTAGGAAGCCTTCTTATCACATGCTTAACCTGGGCCCTGGGGAGACAGCAGACTTCCCTTTGAAGTGGGTCAGGTCTGCATATTGGGCCTTCTGTTCCCATCAGAAGGGAGTCACCTAGAGCACTGACTTTTTTTTCTCTCTCTCTTTTTGTTTTCTTTTTTTTGATAGGAGATGTTTGTATGCTGGGTTTGGGCTTCCTTAATCTTGGGAGTACTTCCAAGCCATATGATTCATCTTCCTTATTGTCTGGGTGCACTAGTAGGGTGTCATACCTGTTCTGCAAGGGCACCTAGGGGGTTAGGGGAATAACTGAGGCAACATGCCTGCCACTCTGGGCAGGAACTTGTTACTACTGCCCCCCCTGTATTAACAACAGCACATTATTCACAGCTGCAGTTTTAAATGAAGCTAATTTTCCCTTTCATTTACATATCTACATTACACAAAGAGTGAACATTAGGTCTTCTATTGCTTTGAACAAATATTGCTTACTTATCTACCCCTATCTTCATACAAGCAAATGCTCGTTCTTCCTCACATGATTCACATTCTCTTCCTTATATTTTCACCTCATAGTTATTATTTTTTATATCTTTATGATATGAAAGAATTATTTTTTTCATGTATTTATTCATTTATTCACTTCCTTAAATGCTTGAAAATGAATTAACCACTATATTGAACACAGGAAAAAGCAAACTATTTTCTTCTAAGTATGCTCAGATAACATACTCAGCATTTGAAAGTTCCAAACAAATGCTTGAAAAGATCTCTGTTCTTCAAACATCTCATTACTGACACTATCAGAGGCATGGAAAGTCCTAACATGGAGTTTCAACCTCCTTTTTTTCAAGCACAGGTAGACAAATGTACTTGATCCTTGCTGCTCCATGTATGTAAATGTCTGAAAGGAAATAAAACAGACTTAGAGGAAAAAAACTTTACTGAAATAAAGCTTATTTAAACTGAAATTTATGACCACATCTTTCAAGAGAGGTGCTTTCTCAACCATAGCGTGCTCTGGTCCCTTTAAAACATAATAACTATGCTCTATTAAAACAGTATAATAAGAAATGTCATTACATCAACAAAGATTTCTGCTGAGAGCATTGTATCTCTTGGATCACAGAAAGGTTTACCTACTTTGAAGGGGCAAAGTTATATAGGGATAGGTCCTCCACTCAGAGGTTGTGTAATATCATCTGAAAGCATAAAAGTGAACCAACCCCACTGTATGTCATCATGCAAGAGGCTACTTTAAAATAAATCTATAATATAAAACCCAACCAAACAAAACCCAAACAAATTAAAAAAACCCTAAAAAACACATGTTTGGAGGTGGGGTTTTTTGGTACTTTAAATGTCAGTTAGTAATAGATTGAACCCTATGTGGGGTAAATGGCAAGTCCCACTGGTCACCTATGACCAACAGGAGGCACCAGATTTGTCCTGAGTGGTATGAACCATCCAAGGAATGTAAAGTCTTAAAAATCATTAGACTCCATGACAGATGGGATTTAGCCAAGGAGGTTAATACTGAGATTAACCCAATTATATGATGCCTATGAAAGATGAATAAACAGAAGAAAAAATGTGTGGCATTAATTTGGATAAAACTCTTCTCCCAAACGGGAACTGTCACCTTAAAATCAAATGGCAATAAACCAACACAAGAGTTCTTACAGGAAGGAAATCCCCTGACCTTGAATTCAACATAGAAGTAAAATAAAATTAAACTGAGGGGAAAAAAAGTATTGTTTGCCGCTGTTGAGGAAATCTCGTGGGTACTTTGCTTGGATGCCAGCTACAGGCTGGAACAGATAGCAGCTCTAGAGATAACATTCCTTTGGAGAAAGATTAAGCTTTAGAGAACATTCCCAACAGCCTGCTGCCTTCCTTGCTGTCAAGTCTGCGGTGCAAGATTACAAAATTTCAAGGTTCTATTGTGAAAGTAAGACAGAATCCCAGAAGATAAATTCCTGTACCTGCTGCTCTTGGATAATTTCAGAGAAGGATGAAATTTGAAAAAAAATAATTAAAAAAATCAGATTAACAGATGCCTGTGGTATTAAAATATTTCCCAATCATTTGGCCAGTATAAAACCATTGTCTGAATAGGTGAAGTACAGTACAGAAAGATTCTAGAAAAGGTTGGTGTCTGAGCTACCAGAAACCAGTAGGGTAAGTTCTTGTATACATAGAATACATAGAATACATAGAATAAACCAGGTTGGAAGAGACCTTCAAGATCACCGCGTCCAACCCATCAACCAATCCAACACCACCCAAACAACTAACCCACGGCACCAAGCATCCCATCAAGTCTCCTCCTGAAAACCTCCAGTGATGGCAACTCCACCACCTCCCCAGGCAGCCCATTCCAATATGTAATCACTCTTTCTGTATAGAACTTTTTCCTAACATCTAAGCCTGAACCTCCCCTGGCACAGCCTGAGACTGTGTCCTCTTGTTCTGGTACTGGCTGCCTGGGAGAAGAGGAATGCATCGGTTCTAAAAGAAGATGCATGACTGATTCTAAATGTAATATTTGCTGACATTCAGTATAACAGAGTAACAGAGGTGGGCATAATCTCCATGCTCCATGGAAGCATGGAAAAAGGAAATTGGCAAGTTGTTGTAAAGTTCAGGAACAAAAGTGCACCTTGTCCATGATATACCAGGAAAATATAAAAAAGAGGGGGAACAATAAAACACAAAAACCCCACAAACAAACACCAAAAACGTCCAAGAAACATTTGGAAAAACTATCAAATGAAATATAATTGCAAATGCAGATAGAGGCAACAGATGCCAATTTGATTAGGCTGTAAAAACTTAGGTGAGAAGAACAAAGTCTTTAAACATTATAAAGACTCTCCTATAGACTGAAGGATCTGTAAAATCAGTGCAAATTAAATACATCACCAGTAGAGTTTATAAAAAAAAATCCCTACTCAATATGAAATCCACAAGACACTTCCAGGAACATTAAGGAGTTATTAAAATTTATGGACAGTAAAACAGTAAATAAAAGACCATTTGTCTACTGATGGAACACTTGGAAGTGGTGCTTGAAGATGTTAAATGAAGTTAATAACAAGCTAATTGTACAAATAGAGAATAATCCTTCTATTGAGTGTTTTGCAAATACTCATTTTAGAATAGAATTAACCAGGTTGGAAAAGATATTTGAGATGATCATCCAACACCATCTAATCAACTAAACCACGGCACCAAGCACCAATTGCCTCATCAGTCTCTTCCTAAACATTTCCAGTGATGGTGACTCCACCACCTCCCTAGGCAGCACATTCCAATGACCAGTCTCTCTTTCTGTGATTAATTTCTTCCTAACCTTCCTTGCAGCCTAAACCTCCCCTGGCACAGCTTGAGAATGTGTCCTCTTGTTCTGGTGCTGGTTGCCTGGGAGTAGAGACCAATCTCCACCTGGCTACAACCTCCCTTCAGCGAGTTGTAGAGAGCAATAAGGTCTTCCCTGAGCCTCCTCTTCTCCAGGCTAAGCAACCCCAGCTTCCTCAGCCTCTCCTCATAGGGCTTGTGCTCAAGACCTCTCCCCAGCCTTGTTGCCCTTCTCTGGACACGTTCAAGAGTCTCAATGTCCTTCTTAAATTTCATCCTGCTTGAAAAAATATAGCTTTTCCATCTGCTCCTCCGACTGAGTTAGCTGTGGTTTCTGTGTGTGTGGGGAGAATTGAACTTCTCTCACTACCACAAGGGGCCCAAAACTGGACACAAGATTCAAGGTGTGGCCTAACCAATGCCGAGTACAGGGGCAGAAGGACTTCCCTGCTTCTGCTGGCCACACTACTCCTGATACAGGCCAGGATGCCATTGGCCTTCTTGGCCACCTGGGCACACTGCTGGCTCATGTTCAGCTGCTGTCAACCAGTACCCCCAGGACCCTTTCTATCTGGCTGCTCTCAGCCACTCTGACCCCAGCCTGTAGCTCTGCATGGGGTTGTTGTGGACAATGTGTAGAACCTGGCACTTAGATGTGTTAAATCTCATGGCCATCTGTCCAGCCTGGCAAGGTCCCTCTGCAGAGCTCTCCTACCCTCTAACAGATCAACTCCTGCCCTCAGCTTGCTGTCATCTGCAAACTTACTGATGATGGACTCAATCCCCTCATCCAGATCATCAATAAAGATATTGAACAGGATAGGGCCCAGCACTGATCCCTGGGGCACACCACTAGTGCCTGGCTGCCAGCTGGCTGTGGCACCATTCACCACCACTCTCTGGGCTCAGCCTCCAGCCAGTTCCTAACCCAGCACAGAGTGCTGCTGTCCAAGCCAGGGGCTGACAGCTTGTGGCTCGGACAGCCATTTTGAAATGAAGAAATGTTTTAACCAAGAGGGGATTTTTCAATGAGAACTCTAGCAGCTGTTGTATTACTAGAAGCAACTGCAATTCTTTGCTGCAGTGTATTTTCATTAGTATGTGATATCACAGAATCACAGGAACACTCAAGTTGGAAAAGACCCTGTCCAGTCTAAACCTACCCAACTGCAGCTTGAGGCCATTCCCTCTTCTGTCACTAGTTACCTGGGAGAAGAGACCAGCATCACAACATCCTTTCAGGTAGTTGTACAGAGCCATGAGGTCTCCCCTCAGCCTCCTCTTTTCCAAACTAACCATCCCCAACTCCTTCACTCACTCCTCGTAAGACTTCTTTTCCAGTTTCTTCACAGCTTCCTTGCCCTCCTCTGCCCTGGCTCCAGTACCTCCACATCTTTCCTGTACTGAGGTGCCCAAAACTGAACACAACATTCAAGGTGTGGCCTCACCAGAGCTGTATACAAGGGTCAGACTATCCCCTTCCTGCTCCTGCTGGACACAGAATTTCTGATTCCAGCCAGAATGCTATCGACTTTCTTGACCACCTGGGCACACTGCTGGCTCATATTCAGTTGTTTGTCCATTAGCACCCCCAGGTCATTTTCTGCCAGACAGCTTTCCAGCTACACCGTGGCCACGGCAACCCCATGCAGAGCTACAGGCTGGGGTCAGAGTGGCTGGAGAGCTGCCAAACAGAGAGGGACCTGGGGGTGCTGATTGACACCCGCCTAAACATGAGCCAGCAGTGTGCCCAGGTGGCCAAGAAGGCCAATGGCATCCTGGCCTGTATTAGGAATAGTGTGGCCAGCAGGAGCAGGGAGGTCATTGTGCCCCTGTACTCTGCATTGGTTAGGCCACACCTTGAGTACTGTGTCCAGTTCTGGGCCCCTCAGTTTAGGAAGGACATCGAGACACTTGAACGTGTCCAGAGAAGGGCAACAAGGCTGGGGAGAGGCCTTGAGCACAAGCCCTATGAGGAGAGGCTGAGGGAGCTGGGATTGTTTAACCTGGAGAAGAGAAGGATTAGAGGCGACCTCATTGCCCTCTACAACTACCTGAAGGGTGGTTGTAGACAGGAGGGGGTTGGTCTCTTCTCCCAGGCAACCAGCACCAGAACAAGGGGACACAGTCTCAAGTTGTGTCAGGGGAGGTTTAGACTCGAGGTGAGGAAAAAGTTCTTCACTGAGCGAGTCATTCGTCATTGGAATGTGCTGCCCAGGGAGGTGGTGGAGTCGCCGTCCCTGGAGGTGTTCAAGGGGAGATTGGACGTGGCACTTGGTGCTATGATCTAGTTGTGAGGTCTGTTGGAACAGGTTGGACTTGATGATCCTTGGGGTCTCTTCCAACCTTAGTTACTGTGATACTGTGATACTGTGATACACTGTCCCAAGCCTGTAGTATTGCTTGGGGTTGTTGTGAGCCAAGTGCAGGACCTGGCATTTGGCCTTGTTGAAGCTCATCCTGGTAACGTTGGCCATGGATCCAATATATCCAAGACTCTCTGTAGAGCCTCCCTACCCTGATCAACGCTCCACCTAACTTGGTGTCATCTGCAAACTTCCTGATGGCACACTCTTATATTTGCTAAACACGGTGAAACAGATCCTCCAAACTGAAAAATGTTCATCAAACTACCTTCATTTTCAATCAGGCCTTAAAAATGTTGGATGCCTTAGGGCATTTCTTTTGGTAGTAACTTATTCATGAATTCGTGTCATCCTATAACTCTTTCCTGTTTCTAGGAGACTAGAAATTTAGTGCAAGGAGGCTACATCTATTTTCCATATGATATTCTATTTATTTGACCTCATTTTTTTTCTTATTTTTTTTTCTAAAAAACACATGCTCCTACGATTCATATGAATGAGATTAATCTCTCTGTCTATTCCTTTGTTCGAATGACTAACAGATGGATAAATTATGATGTCTGTGGTATATGCTGAAAATTTACAACCCACTTCTATGAGACCAAACAAAGCTTGATTTGGTTATTAATGTGAAAAGCACTAAGACTGCTTACAGCCACAGGGTGTGAGCCCTTCCTGAACACACAGAATCTTCTTGCATTCCTCTCTTAAGGCTGGTAAATGAATTAATCATAGAGATATAGATGTAGCTTTACCTTGAAGGCATTTTCAGGTGAGATGTTCATAACTACAAAATGCATTATTATGTGTCTTATTTAATCCTCACATTTTGCACTTACTGTACTAGGTTTATAGCTTGTATGTTTGTAACTAATAAAAAATGCTATTGTCTTGACATAAAATAGGAATTAAAAATGCCACAATTCAATTTTCCATTGGGAATAGGGCAAGGGAGGGGGGAGAGGGGGGGGGCAAGAAAAATGAAGGTGTTTTGTGGTAGTGCACTTATCATCTAGGCAATTATTTCAGAAATGAGCACCATATAGTGGCAAATGCTTGACAAAGACCAGAATAGAATGGAAATCTCCTGTAAAAATCTCTTGATTTCAAGGGCTTTTCGGATAGGATTGCCCATCCTTCATTATTAGTGGGGTTAAGTACATCTAAACAGTCAAGAATTATTTGCTGGAACCATGTCCTGCTTCCTGTTCCCAGTATCCCTTCCAGACAGGTGGCCCTCTTCTATAGAGAAAAACAAATATTCATCCAGCATGTTCTACTGAGTTCCAATAAGTGCTCCTGATCGTAAGAGCTGCTCACTAAATTGAATCAGGAACTGGATAAATTCTGTAAGCACTTGTGAACCACTAGAGAATTAGAAATCAGTCCCTCCTGTTTTGTCAGTTCTCCTGAACTATGTTTGGTACCTTTCCAGGACTTAGTATGTACTCTTGTTTTCCATTGTGATGGCAGCAGTGTGAGCTGGGTGCCCCCCTGGTGCATTCACTTCCTGTGTCCAGAAGTCCAGCCCAGAGGGATGGACACAGGAAATTGTGTATTTCCTACCATAATTCTTTGCACCACTATAAGATCCAGTGCGGAGTCTGGCACTTCCTCTTTCCTTCCCTCTCCGAGACTTGGTAACTGGGGGAGAGATCTCCCGGCCATGGGCCTGATTGGGCCCAAGGCCACAGGGGGATGGGCAGTCTCAGGCCTGGCCAGCTGAGACTAGCCCAGCAGAGGGAGGGGGAAGAAGGAGCCCTGGGGGTTTTGCATGCACCCTCAGGTGGGGATGGGATCTTTCTTTGTCACTGCGCTTTGGGTTTTCTGTAACATTCACTGCTTTCTATTTAAACTTTCATCACTTTTGCAATCTGTTTGTCTGAGTCGTTATTTCTGCCTGTGGTGGGGAGGGGATCTGCCCCCAACCCATTACATTTTTGGCGCCCAACGTGGGGCCAACTGCAGCTCGGATTGCAAAAGATGGAGAGTTTAAATTTAGTTCTGGGCGTCGGTTTGGGTTTGGAAAGTTGGGGCTCAGGTTTTGTGTTACCGGGGCGACTGTGTGAACTGTGGGCTGCAGAAGGATAGCTGGTGCGTGGCTGATGGCATGGAATCCCCTACTGTTGTTTGGGAACAGCGAGGGGTGGTTCTTTCTGTGACTTTCTGCCCAGGGTAGCTTAAGAATGCTCGAGTAGCCTAAGAAGGCGAGACCTGCCTTCTCCTCGTTCTCTGCGGAGCGGCAGGGAGCGGAGGAGGGGCAGCGGCAAGCAGAGCGTGGTCGGCCCGCGGCCGCTGCGGGGAGCGGACACCCGCGGCGAGTGGGCAAGCGACTGCTGGAGGTGACTCGGACTCTGCATCGCGGCGACAGAGACGGCGGGGGCCGGGCCGGGCCGCGTTCAAGCGGCGGCGGCGGCGGCACCGCCCGAGCCGGGCTGCGTTCAGGCAGCGGCGGCAGCTGTAAATCTTTCCCTGGTGTTTTCGGACGTGTTCCGAAAATGGCGCCGAGCACCTGGCTCCGCCTCCCTGCTTCTTCAGCGGGCTGTGGCGCAGCTCCTCCCTCTTCCGGGGGTGGAGGCTGTGCAGCCGGATGCTGTCCTGCCTCGGTACGCGAGCGCCCAGCCGGGGGGTGCGGAGTGCCTCTGACATGCATCCGTGTAGCTTTGGTCCGCGTGAAAGCGGTTGGCTGCGGCACCCTGGATGGATTGAAAAAGGCAGTCGTGGAGCTAGATTGTTCCGACTGGCCTGCCCCAGGGGTGGAGAATTTGCCGCTGAATAGGAGAGTAAAGGCTTGGCTGAGAAGTTGTGAGGTATTTCCAGGTGACCAGGATGTCCCAAGGAGTCCACAAGGAATTCACACTGCAGGAGAAGGACTGCGTCGCTGGGAGGTTCCATCACATGAGGAAGAACAACTGGAATGGACTGATGCTTGAGCCTGAATGAGAGACTGTTTGAGTGGACGCCCAGATGAAGATGTGGACTTCGCCGGACATGTCATCAGAAGTTTTCTGATCTGATGATGTGTTTGGGTGCAAAGGTTATGGTATGAAATACAGGGGTGGCATGTTGCAGTTTGAGCTGGGTGCCCCCCTGGTGCATTCACTTCCTGTGTCCAGAAGTCCAGCCCAGAGGGATGGACACAGGAAATTGTGTATTTCCTACCATAATTCTTTGCACCACTATAAGATCCAGTGCGGAGTCTGGCACTTCCTCTTTCCTTCCCTCTCCGAGACTTGGTAACTGGGGGAGAGATCTCCCGGCCATGGGCCTGATTGGGCCCAAGGCCACAGGGGGATGGGCAGTCTCAGGCCTGGCCAGCTGAGACTAGCCCAGCAGAGGGAGGGGGAAGAAGGAGCCCTGGGGGTTTTGCATGCACCCTCAGGTGGGGATGGGATCTTTCTTTGTCACTGCGCTTTGGGTTTTCTGTAACATTCACTGCTTTCTATTTAAACTTTCATCACTTTTGCAATCTGTTTGTCTGAGTCGTTATTTCTGCCTGTGGTGGGGAGGGGATCTGCCCCCAACCCATTACACAGTGATATTCACCGCGTGAAACACATGCAAATAGAGCTTGAAATACATCACAAGACATACCAAAAAAAAAAAAAAAAGGAACAGAATTCAAACTTTGCAACAGAGCATACTACTGTGCTCCTTAACCATGATAGAATAGAATAGAATAGAATAGAATAGAATAGAATAGAATAGAATATAATAGAATAGAATAGAATAGAATAGAATAGAATAGAATGGAATGGACCAGGTTGGAAGAGACCTTCGAGATCATCGTGTCCAACCTATCAGCCAACACCACGTAATCAACTAAACCATGCAACCAAGCATCCTGTCAAGCCTCACCCTGAACACCCCCAGCGACGGCGACCCCACCACCTCCTCAGGCAGCCCATTCCAATGGGCAATCACTCTCTCTGTGTAAAACTTCCTCCTAACCTCCAGCCTAAACCTCTGCTGGTGCAGCCTGAGACTGTGTCCTCTTGTTCTGGTACTGGTTGCCTGGGAGAAGAGACCAACCTCTGCCTCACTACAACCCCCCTTCAGGTAGTTGTAGAGAGCAATAAGGTCACCCCTGAGTGTCCTCCTCTCCAGGCTCAGCAACCCCAGCTCCCTCCTATAGGGCTTGTGCTCCAAGCCCCTCACCAACCTTGTTGCCCTTCTCTGGACACACTCCAGCAAGTCAACATCCTTCCTAAACTGAGGGGCCCAGTTTAGGAAGATGGACTAGATTGTTCTTGACACTCCCAAGTATTCAAAGTAGAGAGGCAGGGTGCAAGAAGTACAAATATTTTTTCATGCTTTATTCAAAAGATTTCTCCCCTGATTTTGTATTAATGGTATCCATTTCCCCTGTTCCCCAAACCAAGACTTTTTCCATATAAACAACAACATAGTTCAGAAGTAATTTTTTTTACAAAGGACAGAGTTTGTGCAAGTGTGCATGCTTTCCTCGTTCTTCATTTAGACTGTTCTGCCTGCACAGTTTCCTATTCTGACCCCAGGGGTTACTATTGCAATGCAGTTTACTGAATTTCACATGACGATAAGCCTATCTGTGATTCAGTATTTTCACCATATAGCTGCATATGAAGATAGGTTCAAATTGTCTTAGAAAAGCTTTTTGTCTCTAGTAGTTAGGAAAAGATGATTAAGAATTAATCACATTTTTGACACAGAACATCAACCTGTGATCTAATGTGTCCTTGAAATTGCATGTAGTTTGTGAGTTAATTCTGCCTGAAGATTCTTATTTACTCTTCCCCAGATGTCACTATAAGAAGAATGACTGAAGGCCATGTGGGCTGAATTACCATGAAGTAAGAGAACCTGCAGGCATGAACTTACCATAAGTTAGGAGGAGTCTTAGTCAGTCAAAGCTAAGTAAACTCAACACTAAACACATAGGCTATTGTCAGAGCTAAGGCTCTTAAGTCCCTGTGAATTTGCCTTGCATTAGGTTCTAGATTAAGCATATAAAACATCCTGGTGGATATCTTCATTCAGTTGTGCAGATGGTCAAACGTGAAATGTATGGTCTGCCATTTAATACAGAACAGAACTAGTATAAACTGAAAAACAATCTTTTCAGAAGGTTTCTTCAGGAAAATTATACCAAAACCAGTGTGTTCCTGACCAGGGCAATGCTAAGCTCAGGAATACTAGAAATTTAGGAAATTGAGTAGACATGAAAAATTACTATTCAAACATTGCAATCTCTTCTTAAAACACAGAGGAAAAAACTTAGATGATTTAATTCTGAGAGAAATGCTCAGAGGTAAACAGAGAACAAAGACAGTGTTCAAACTTCATTTTAATTTAAAAATCTGCTTGAATACCAGAACATATCTCTGTCATAATACACTGCAAACAATGAAGCTCAACTTGGAACATTTGCCTGTAATAAAGCAAGTTGATAGAACAATTTTAGTAAACTAGTAACATTGCCAATCTGTTTCCTCATAACGATGGAGATGATCCTTTTCTACTATATCAGAGCTTGAAAGACATCAGTGCACCAGCAAACTCAGCACAGTGTAGCATATGACATGGACCCACAAGTGACTGGTTAATGTCATTTGTTCCATTTTCAATCGAGACATATTTGGTTTAATTTATACAGCTGTCCTTTCTCTGCTACAGGGGCCTTGTTTCAAGCTTTCACAGGGAACATGGCAAGCTTTATTAGCATGGATATTAAAGTCATCATGCAGTCAGAGCAGACAATCCAGCCCTATCTTCTGTAAAGCTGTGTTGAGTTTGAACTGAAGCTATATATCTGTATCCAAAGATATAATAGCTACAAATTACCAGCATCAACACAGAAGAGCAATTAAAACACATTACATGTATTTATTTTGGCACTTTTGTCTGTAGAAATATTAAATCTTGGAACCACAGAATGTTAGAGGTTGGAAGGGACCTCCAGAGATCCTGTCAAACCAGGATCATCTAGGGCAGGTGTCCTGAAGGGACAAACCCCAAAACATGCCCTAAGCCAGACAACGGGCTAAGCACCTGTGAATTTGTAAAGCTGGACATTTCCTGGGGTCCAAATTGTCCAGGTAAACATGTAGCACAAATAACCTTGTAACACACCTGTGAACTCTGTGTGTCCCTGGCCATGCCTGGACATGCCCCATTCTATAGGTTAAGCTATCGGTTTTCTCTGTTACCAATGGACATTAATTGTCTTTGGACAGTATTTAAACCAGACGAGAAGGCAGGCAATTCAGCCTTGCTCTTATCGAGAAAGCAACAAGAGCTGAATGCTGACAAAATTGCAGCTGAAGAGCTTCTCCTAGCAGGCAAACTACGCCTGGGTCTTGTACCTAGACCAAAGCAACAAACACTCCAAGAGCCTGCGCCAGAGGCAGAAAGGGGAAAAGCCCTGAGAGAACTGAATCCTGGAGAGCTGCACTGCTGCAGCCCAAAGCAATCAGCACTGCGAGAGCCCTGCACCAGAGCGCCCAAGAGAAGAGAAGCCAGCCCCACCCCCAGACTGTGAGCTGGTCAAATCTCCAAGTACCCTGCAACAGAACACATGAGAGAAGAGAGGCCCTCTAAACCCCCTCCTAACCAAGAACTGCTTGAATTATAGTCACTTCATCTGGAAAGATACCAGACAAAAGCCCAAGCTGTGAGTCGCCGGTTCATTTGCTATAGGATCCCTCCCGTGGAAACCACAGCCTGCGGCACCTCAACTGGAGTTTGAATCGCTGTGCTGGAAACACTCAGATTTTTGCTTACATCACTTCACTGTCTCCATAATCCTTGTATGTGAAATATATCCCACAGCTGAATAAGAGAACCTGTACATATACTTTATAAATGAGCTATGGTGCTGTCTGAAGATGCCACTGCCAGGATATTAAATTTTTTTATTTTTTTTTTTAATCACAGCAGGCCACAGAGAAATGCATCTGGGCAGGTTTTGAAAGCCTCCAGAGAAGAAGCTTCCACAACCTCTCTGGGCAGCCCGCTCCAGTGCTCTATCACCTTCACCATAAAGAAGTGTCTGCTTGTGTCGAGGTAGAGGTGTTAAATATCTGCCTATATATTTCTGCTACTTACCTATGTTTTTTATTACCAAAATTAGAAATATATCTTTCTTATTCATTGCGACTTTTCTTGCCTTGTAAAAGAAGCCTTGTTGCTGTTGTGTACTGTGGCAACAGCAAGAAATCGCAATCAACATTAGGAACCTTCTAACTGTACTTTAGCAGCACTAAGTGCAAATACTGAGGCAGTCATGATCTTAAAAAGCCTCCCGTTTCAGTAAACAAAACAGATTAGTAAGTAGGAGAGGAGCAGAGAATTAAAGGGATAAAGTGATACGCTTTAAGTTGCAAAACAAAGCAAATCCAAAGTAACACCATAGCCTTCAGGTCATTTAGTTCCCCATCATTAGGCAATAATGTCCTACCTGAAAATGAAGTAAAAAGTGGTTTCTGTTTATTGCACTTAATGCCAATCTGATAGAGCCACCATTCTCCAGCTGTTGCTGCTGCTTGTTTGTGTGGTAAGAACAAATGTTCTTCTGTAATATCTGACAAAAAGAGGATTTAGAATAGAATAGAATAGAATAGACCAGACCAGGTTGGAAGAGACCTTCAAGATCATCGTGTCCAACCCATCATCCAACACCACCTAATCAGCTAAACCATGCAACCAAGCACCCTATCAAGTCTCATCCTGAACACTTCCAGTGATGGTGACTCCACCACCTCCTCAGGCAGCCCATTCCAATGGGCAATCACTCCCTCTGTGTGGCACTTCCTCCTAACCTCCAGCCTAAACCTCCCCTGGTACAGCTTGAGACTGTGTCCTCTTGTTCTGGTGATGGTTGCCTTGGTTGGTGTACATTCAATAAAATTATATGGCACAATTTCCACATGCATATTTTATAGTACCTACTTGTCCTGGGTTTGACTAGGATAGAGTTGGTTTGGTTGGCTTTTTATTAACTTCACAAGAAGCTGGAAGTATCCACAGCAAAGACCAGCAGCTGAGACAGCCACGGATACTCAATACCATACTGAATTATGCTTGCTATAAAACAGAAGGGCTGGATGGGGCTTTGAGCAGAAAGTGAGACTGTGTCATCACAAGCAGTACTGAATTTTTTATCACTTGCTTTATATACCAGCAGTGTGCCCAGGTGGCTAAGAAGGCAGCGGCATCCTGGCCTGCATCAGGAATAGTGTGGCCAGCAGGAACAGGGAATTAATTCTTCCCCTATATTCAGCACTGGTTAGACCACACCTTGATTACTGTGTCCAGTCCTGGGCTCCTCAATTCAAGAAAGATGTTGAGATGCTTGAACATGTCCAGAGAAGGGCAACAAAGCTGGAGAGGAGTCTGGAGCACAGCCCTGGGAGGAGAGGCTGAGGAAGCTGGGAGTGCTCAGCCTGCAGAAGAGGAGGCTCAGGGGAGACCTTATTGCTGTCTACAGCTACCTGAAGGGAAGTTGTAGCCAGGTGGGGGGTGGTCTCTTCTCCCAGGCACTGAGCACCAGAACAAGAAGACACAGTCTCAAGCTGTGCCAGAGGAAGTTTAGGCTGGAGATGAGGAGAAAGTCCTTCCCAGAAAGAGTAATTGGCCATTGGGATGTGCTGCCCAGGGAGGTGGTGGAGTTCCCGTCCCTGGAGGTGTTCAAGAGGCGATTGGATGTGGCACTTGGAACCATGGATTAGTTGTCAGGTGGTGTTAGGTATTAGTTCATAGGTTTGACTTGATGATCTCTAAGGTATTTTCCAACCTGGTTGATTCTGTGATTCTGTGATACACTATTTCATTAGCAGTACTGTTTTTATCTCTCTGTGTTGTTCTGTCAAACTCTCCTTATCTCAACCTGTGGGGTTTTACCTTTCTCTCACGATTTTCCTTCCCAGCTGTACCTGAACCATGACACTTCTAAAAGTTGGAAACAATGTTTCTGGAGGCTCCTGAAAAGTGCTTGGAACTAAAGAGTTTGAGTCACAGAGACAGCACTACAGGGTTAGCCATCACTAGCTGTAATAGGGTGTCCATATAAAATGTTAGCCGAACTGCACTTGAAAGCTTCTAATAAAATACTTTTAAATAAATGACCTAGCTACTTTTAATAAACTTTTAATAAACTACTTTTTAATAAACTACCTTCCTTACAAAATTATCTTTAAGAGTATATTTTCCTGCAAGACACAAATTCCATTCTTGTGGTGTTACACGCAGTATCTTGACCATGAGCAAAGAAAAGGCACATTTTCTATATGTATATAGCCAAAACTTTATTGTTACTATAATTAATTACAATATTAAAAGTCTGATCATCATTAGTTCAAATCTAATTGCTGCAGAAAAATAATTGTACAGTTGAAATACTTTTATACAGGAAGAGTCTTAATAATAGTAATAACAGAGTTAAACTTGTTATACACTCAGTTCTTGATTTCTGCCTCTTTCCTTAGATTATGTTTGCTTTTGCTCTGCTCTGGGTCCTGAGGACAGTGGTTTCATCTTGGTTGGGGAGGAAGGAGGGAGGAGGGATATGTTAAAATGAACTGTCATGGTGGCTGTCACCACCTCTTAGTTTACGTGGTTACCCCTGAAAACAGCTTTGTCCGGTGTCAGGTGATAGAGAAATGTCCGTGTGTGCATGTATAAGTCTGCTGGTGTACCCAAAGGGATTCAAAGCTATGGCTGGGTCACTGTGTACTTAGCAGTACATGCTACCAGAAACAGACTTCCTCTTCCCCACAGCTTTGTGTGGCAAAATACGTGCACAGCAATTGCACCATTCATCATTTCTTCTCCATTCTGCTGCAGTGATTCCCACAAGCTGTGTCTTCAGGCTTCTGGTATGTAGATTTTCTGTTTCAAGAACAATCCCTCTGTTTTGATTTAACAGCTTACTATATGCTTGTCTATGTCACAAGGGATTTCTGGAAGGTCTCCTGGACATCCTTTCTTGATACCTTGTGTTTCCTTTCAGATGCAGTAACCAGAGGAGGATTGGTTCAGAGCAGTCTGGCAGGACACCAGTTACTGCACACACAGGTATATTTGCTTTTAAACATAGCTCACAGATAATGTCAATCATTAATCACTGAAAGAGTTATTGATTGAGTATTCTTCTATAAATTATAGCATTGACTCATTTTAATTAAGGAGTGTCAAAAATTTACTGAGTACATACTCTGTTGAAATCCAGAATTAACATTATGAATGCTGTATAATGAGTATGGTGTATAAAATTCAATCAGTTCTAGTCATCAATGTCCTTGAGATATCAGAGACAACTAGTTTCTGCCCCCTACCGGATTTCTTTTTAGAGTCCACAGGTTTCTGATTCGTAATTCTGCTATACAACATTTGGACAAAGAAACTAGCCAAATTTAAGGAATTATCTAGCTGAAAATAGGGAATTCTCAGGTTTTGCTGATGCTAGTGCTGCAATCTCAATAACAATTCAGCTAATAGAGATTACACTTCAAGTTATGGGTGATAGGAGAGAAATAAAAAGGGGGAAAGGTTTCTGCCAGTTTAAAAAAAGTCCAGACCATCAGGGTGCATTTCAAATTCTGCAGATAAGAGTATCTGTTTCTCAAGTCAGGATTATACTCTACTTATTTGAGTATCCACAACTAATTTTTTTTCAGATGCTTTTTGTGAGACATTTCCGTAACACAGAAAATCACTATAGAAATAATTTTTCAATAGAGTTCCTTGATTCTCTGAAAGAACAAAACAGTACAGAAAATGCAATTTCCTTGGATATCTTCAGCATACCCATGAAGAATATATCTCTTAAAATTGCAAGAGTATGTGCCTGGATGCCAGCTGGCTTTGGCACCATTCACCACCACTCTCTGGGCTCAGCCCTCCAGCCAGTTCCTAACCCAGCACAGAGTGCTGCTGTCCAAGCCAGGAGCTGACAGCTCCTGGCTTGGACAGCCATGTTGAAATGAAGAAATGTTTTAACCAAGAGGAGATTTTTCAATGAGAACTGCAGCAGCTGTTGTATTACTAGAAGCAGCTTCAATTCTTTGCTGCAGTTTATTTTCATTAGTATGTGATATCACAGAATCACAGGAACATTCAGGTTGGAAAAGACCCTCAGGATCACCAAGTCCAACCAATAACCCTGCTCTACAGGGTTCACCCCTAAACCACATCCAAACCACCTTTAAACATATCCAGGGTTGGTAACTCAACCATCTCCCTGGGCAGCACATTCCGATGCCTGACCACTTTTTCTGTGAAAGAAAATTTTCATAATGTCCAGTCTAAACCTTCCCAGACACAGCTTGAGACCTTTCCCTCTTGTTCTATCACTAATTTCCTGGGACTAGATACCAGCATCAGCCTCTCCACAGCATCCTTTCAGGTAGTTGTACAGAGCAGTGAGGTCTCCCCTCAGCCTTCTCTTTTTTCAAACTAACCATCCCCAGCTCCTTCACTCACTCTCCATCAGATTTATTCTCCAGGCCCTTCACAGCTTCTTTGCCCTCATCTGCCCTGGCTCCAGCACCTCCACATCTGTCTTGTATTGAGGTGCCCAAAACTGAACAAAATACTTGAGGTATGGCCTCACCAGAGCTGAGTACCAGGGGGCAATCACCTCCTTACTCCCTCTGGACACAGCATTGCTGACACAAACCTGGATGCCTTTGGCTTTCTTGGCCACCTGGGCACACTGTTGGCTCATATTCAGTTGCTTGTTGATTAGAACCCCTAGGTCTGTTTCTGCCAGACAGCTTTCCAGCCACACTGCCCCAGGCCTGTAGCATTGCTTGGGGTTGTTGTGACCCAAGTGCAGGACCTGGCATTTGGCCTTGTTGAAGTTCAGTTCTGGGTGCATCACTATGGGAAGGATATTGAGATGCTGGAGTATGTCCCTAGAAGGACAAAGAGACTTCAGAAGGGCCTATACATAGAATACATAGAATAAACCAGGTTGGAAGAGACCTTCAAGATCATCTCGTCCAACCCATCAACCAATCCAACACCACCCAAACAACTAACCCACGACACCAAGCACCCCATCAAGTCTTCTCCTGAAAACCTCCAGTGATGGCGACTCCACCACCTCCCCAGGCAGCCCATTCCAATGGGCAATCACTCTTTCTGTATAGAACTTTTTCCTATAGCACATGACTTATGAAGAGCATCTGAGGGAGCTGGGGTTGTTCAGTCTAGAGGAGACAAAGCTGAAGGGTCACCTTATTTCCCTCTACAACCACCTGAAGGGAAGCTGGAGGGCAGAGGGAGTGCCTTGTGCCTTCTCCTTGATGACAAGTGACAGGACTACATGAAATTTTTACAGGCTCTGCTAGAGGAGGTTTAGGCTAGATATCAGGAAATACTTCTTCACTGAAAGGTTGATAGAACACTGTAATGGTCTGCCCAGGGTGGTGATGGAGTCACCCTCCCTTGGGGTGTTCAAGCAGCCTGTGGACCTCACACAGAGGGGCTTGGTTTAGTGCTGGGTTGAGAGGATGATATTTGAGGTTGCTTCCAACAAGATATATTCTGTGATTCTGTGTTTGAGTACACCATCACTAAGTTTTCAGATGAGATTAAATTGTATGGGAGTGTGGATTAGTTTGAAGGTAGAATGACTCTGCAGAGAGATCTGTACAGTCAAGATCAATGGGCAAAGGCAAACTCTATAAAGTTTAAGTTCTGATTACTGCACTGGGATTACAAGACATCCATTCAATGGCAGTCTTGGGGCAGATTGGCTGGAAAGATTAGCAGAAAAGGACCTGGAGATTCTGGCTGACATCCAGATGAACATGAGCCAGCAGTGTGTTCAAGATGGCCTGGAAGGCTAACAGCATCCTGGCCTGTGTCAGGAATAGTGTGGCCAGTAGGAGTAGGAAAATGCTCATATCCTTGGTCTCAGCCCTTGTGAGGCCACACCTCTAATATTATGTTCAGTTTTGGGCCCCTCCCTAGAGAAGGCCATTGAGCTGCTGGAGCATGTCTGAAGTAGGGCAGGGAAGCTGGTGAGGGGTCTGGAGAATGGTCTGGAGAACAAGGCCCTTACAATGAGCAACTATGAGAACTGAGATTGCTCAGCCTGGAGAAGAACGTCATGAGATTTAACACATCCAAGTGCCGGCACATTGGCCACAGCAACCCCAGGCAGTACTACAGGCTGGGGTCAGAGTGGCTGGAGAGCGGCCAGGCAGAGAGGGACCTGGGGGTGCTGGTTGATGGTAGGCTGAACATGAGCCTGCAGTGTGCCCAGGCAGCCAAGAGGGCCAATGGCATCCTGGCCTGCATCAAGAACAGTGTGGCCAGCAGGAGCAGGGAGGTCATTCTGCCCCTCTGCACACTGCACTGGTTAGGACACACCTTGAGTCCTGTGTCCAGTTCTGGGCCCCTCAGTTTAGGAAGGAGGTTGACTTGCTGGAACGAGTCCAGAGAAGGGCAACAAAGTTGGTGAGGGGCTTGGAGCACAAGCCCTATGAGGAGAGACTGAGGGAGCTGGAGTTGCTTAGCCTGGAGAGGAGGAGACTCAGGGGTGACCTTATTGCTCTCTACAACTACCTGAAGGGAGGTTGTAGGCAGGCGGAGGTTGGTCTCTTCTCCCAGGCAACCAGCACCAGAACAAGAGGACACAGTCTCAGGCTGCGTCAGGGGAGGTGTAGGTTGGATGTTAGGAAGAAGTTCTATACAGAGAGAGTGATTGCCCATTGGAATGGGCTGCCGGGTGAGGTGGTGGAGTCATCATCATTGGAGGTGTTCAGGAGGAGATTTGATGGGGTGCTTGGTACCATGGGTTAGTTGTTTAGGTGGGTTGGATTGGTTGAGGGGTTGGACGTGATGATCTTGAAGGTGTCTTCCAACCTGTTTTATGATGATGATGATGATGATGATGATGATGATGATGATGATGATGATGATGATGATGATGAAGATGATGATGGCTGAGGGAAAGGCATATTGCTCCCTGCAACCACCAGAAAGAAGGCTGTAGTGAGGTGGGTGTTGGTCTCTTCTCCCTAATACAAAGTGATAGAATGAGAAGATAGGGCCTCAAGTTGCACTACAGGAGGTTTAGACTGGATATTAGGAGAAACTTCATTAATGAAAGAGTGGTCTTTGAAATTGGCTGCCCAGGGAAGCAGTGGAGTCACCATCCCTCCAGGTGTTCATAAAACCATGCACAACTGGCACTATGGGACATGGTTTAAGTGCCACAGTGGTGTGAAGTGGACAGCTGGACTCAATGATTTTAGATGTCTTTTCCAACCAAAATGATTCTATGATTGTTTTTTTGTTGAGTCATTTGTTCTTGGCTCATGCATTACTTTTCCGAGTATCTAGTGGTGAATCCATTAATTCACTCATGAATTCATGCTTCTTTGGGATATTCAGCATGCATTTCAGTCAGTTCTTTATGTCAAAGGATTTTATGAAAAAAAGTATGCAGGCAATTGCATTTTCCCACTAAATTAATTAAAATAGGCATACTTTAATCTCAATTGTTGTATATAATGGCTATGATTATGTAGGATTTATAGGTTTTTGTAAACTAATCAGACAACTCTTCAGGGAGATACTAAAACATCTCAGTTACCTTAATTCAGCCCCTCTTATGTACATTTAATTGCTTAAGGGATTCTGGAAATTCTGCTATAAGCTAGCCCAGCACCTCATAAAATCTAGATCTCAATTACACAGCACTGTAAAACATGCTATCAAGCCCAGCTCTAAACTAGAAGCAAGTGTGCTGGATGTTATCTGTTAAAAATTCCTTTAAATCCAAATGCAAAATTTAAAATGAGCAAGTGCAGGAACAGACCAGGAGCATGTCTTGTGCTTCAGAAAGTACAAGCAAGAAATGCAGTAACTTGAAATAACAGAAGAAACAACAATTTGTTTCATTTATTGAAACCTGGTGCCATTAAGGTGGCGTTGACTGTACATCCTCTGTATTCACACTACAGCATAGTGCACTTTTGCTGATACACAAAAGCCAAAAAAAAAAGTACCCTGAAGCAAAACCATAGTCACAATGAATTGAAATTGAGCACTGGGGGGGAATAATACAAATCTCATGTTAAGCTAGTGCTGAGTCAAAGTTGTTTAAAAATGTGTTCATACTTGACCATTATCATTGCATCTTCATGTTTGGAAGGTCTTGTTTCTTTCTGGTTTTCATTTTTATCAAATATAAATTAACTGCTTAATCTCATCAAATTAGTTATAGCTGTGGCCTTATAAGCAGGCAACCAGCACCAGAACAAGAGGACACAGTCTCAAACTGCACCAGGGGAAGTTCAGGCTTGAGGTGAGGAGAAAGTTCTTCACAGAGAGAGTTATTGGCCATTGGAATGTGCTGCCCAGGGAGGTGGTAGAGTCACTGTCCCTGGAGGTGTTCAAAAAGGGATTGGTTGCGGCACTTGAAG
Source organism: Dryobates pubescens (assembly GCF_014839835.1). Taxonomy (NCBI): domain Eukaryota; kingdom Metazoa; phylum Chordata; class Aves; order Piciformes; family Picidae; genus Dryobates; species Dryobates pubescens. The sequence continues at coordinate 3,472,745 of NC_071620.1, forward strand.
CCATGGTTTAGTAGTCATGGGGTGTTGGGTGACAGGTTGGACTTGATGATCTTTGAGGTCTTTTGCAATCTTATTGATTCTGTGATTCTATGATTATAGAATCATAGAACTGTTGAGGCTGTAAGAACTCTTTCTGCACCACATCCACTTGCTTTTTATATACCTTCAGGGATGGCAGCTTTATCACCTCCCTGGGCAGCCCATTCCAATGCCTGATGACCTTTTCTGTGAGGAAATTTTTGCTAATATCCAACCTCTACCTCAGGCTCATCTTGAGGCCATTCCCTCTTGTCCTGTCACTTGTTGCATGTGAGAGGAGACTGACCCCAACATCATTCCTACTTCATTTGAGGTAGTAGCAGAGGGTTATGAGGTCTCCCTTCAGCCTCCTTTTCTGAAGATTAAACAACTGCACAACTACACTCCATAACTACACTGCACTGGTTAGGCCACACCTTGAGTACTTTATCCAGTTCTGGGCCCCTTAGTTTAGGAAGGATGTTGACTTGCTGGAATGTGTCCAGAGAAGGGCAACAAAGTTGGTGAGGAGTTTGGAACATAAGCCCTATGAGGAGAGCCCGAGGGAGCTGGGGTTGCTTAGCCTGGAGAGGAGGAGACTCAGGGGTGACTTTATTGCTCTCTACAACTACCTTAAGGGAGGTTGTAGACAGGAGGAGGTTGGTCTCTTCTCCCAGGCAACCAGCACCAGAACAAGAGGACGCAGTCTCAGGCTGCGTCAGGGGAGGTTTAGGCTGGAGGTTAGGAAGAAGTTCTACACAGAGAGAGTGATTGCCCATTGGAATGGGCTGCCTGGGGAGGTGCTGGAGTCACCATCACTGGAGGTGTTAAGGAGGAGACTTGATGGGTTGCTTGTTGCCATGGTTTAGTTGATTAGGTGGTATTGGATGATAGGTTGGACGCAATGATCTTGAGGGTCTCTTCCAACCTGGTCTAATCTATTCTATTCTATTCTATTCTATTCTATTCTATTCTATTCTAGCTCCAGTTCCTTCAGTCATCATACATGCTACCTGAAGCAATAAAAGTTGAGGGCTGCAGAAGTCCTTTTCATACCAATGGGTTCTTCGAGCAGTATTTTTCTCCTTTCTTTTAATGCACATGTTCAACCTGGTAGAAATTCAGTGGAAATGTTTTACCAAATGTTACTCAGTTACAGTTTTCTTGCTTGCAAGGAGCTTAAACTAAACAACTGAATGTCTCAAACCTAATTGAAGAATCCAAGTAGATGATGGGTTAAACAACAACATAAACATTTTTTTCAATGTAATTGTGATGCTGTGAAGGACCTTGGGATTTAACTTTCCAGAAGTGTCAGTCACTGATCTCTGTTGTCAGAGGAGGATGTTCATTTGCCTTAGATACAAAACTTGAAGGAAAACCAATTATCTCTGTTGTCCTAGATAGCTGCATCAGAGGGTGGAAAAAAGAAAAACATGAGTAACAAATCAAGAAAGTATGTGCTCTTGATTCTGGGTATTTCTGTTCAATAAGTTATCATTATGACTTTCTAATATGATTTTTTTTCTCCCATATAAAGTATAATTTGTATCTAATTCCTGGAAGGGAAGTTCAATTAAAATGAAGAGTCAAATCAAAAAGAAACTGAGGAAACAGCTAAAAAGTCAACATATTAGCAGCAGCATGAATATCGCTTGAAGGCATGATATTAGAGGCTCAGAATACAGGAGTTTAAAGACAAATATTCCTTGAAAAGCTTCAATGCTACTCTGTTTGACAGTGTTCCCCTCTGAACTCCTGAAACAGTTATTAACAGTGTTTAGAAGTCTCTTTCACAAAAAGTGAGGTTAAATCAAGTCCTCTCTTTGTATCTGGGTTTTCCTCCTTGCAGTGATGGAAAATGTTTATTGAATATGTGGATGTACAAATCATCATTAATGCACAAGGCTGTTCATTTGGAAAATGCAAAATATCTACCTCTGAGCTTTAGTGTCTATGAAATAATAATGTAATGACAACTTCATTTATCTCATATCTTCCCTCTTCAATGTGACAGTACACTTCATTTACAAATTGAAATCAAGATTCAAGAGCAGACGCCAGTCATGACTGACATAAATAGAAAAAGGAAAACTAAAGCAAAACCCAAAAATCAACACACAATCAATAAAAAAAAATCAACCTAGAATATAGCTTGTACAGGCTGCAGGAAAAGTATCCCTTTCACAATAAAAGAGTTCTGTTTACACTGAAGAAGCTCTTTTGATTTACTTTGCAGTGGTAGTTTCAAAATCTCCATCTTTGTAATTCACCATGTTCTATAGACATGCTTAGATACATATATCAAGCTCATACTGCTCTACTTATAATGCTGGATCAGAAAATATCTACCACATTCCAGGTGGAAGAACTGTACTCTGGTTACACTACAGGATCAGGATAGGTCTAAAAACACATACAAGATACTACATCCTCTTAGACTCTACCTAACTTCCCTTCATACTTACACTTTAGTTGTTTTAAGAAAGAGGCACAAGCATGTGAACTACAAGGCAAGGCCATACGCTTAAAAGGAGTCTCCAAACTGGTAATTCAGTAAAATTACCAGCTGCATAAGTTAGTGGAAAAATGCAGCCACTGTAACGACTCCTTCATTAGTCAGATTGGACATTCACTTTTGAATGTCCTTCTTGTTTGTTGCTAGGTATTACTCAGCTAGGTCTGTGTGTTGTTAAGCCGTGTGTTATGAATCATTTACTTGATGTTCCTTTCCCTTGCCAGTTATTAGATTCAAATTCTGTGGGTTCTAGAAAGTTTTTTTTTTCAGTTCATTAGGTAATTATGTTGGATTGTCATAAAAGGCAGCGGAACACCAGCCTCTAGCAATGCTTGTCACACAAATATGTCAATACAAATGTATTCTCTAAAGCAAGCAATATTTACCATAACATGATTTCCAAAGTGAGTTTCTTCTCACAATACTGAGCATTTTAAAGGAATTTTTTTTCTCTCTAGTGTGCAGTTTGGGGAGTGAGGGATGTGTTGATGTGTCTGTTACATGCAGATGGTATGAAAGTTTCACATAAGATTTGAAAAGGAAGGTAACATCCCTGCTTGCAGAAATAAGCTATTCTAACTCTGAATATTCAAAGTTATTTTGTCTATGATAAACTTTCATAGGTTTGCTTTCACATTTCATTTGTTTCCCTTTTACAGTTTTGATTTACTTACTACTTCAATTTTGCTTATTTGTGTCTTTGAGTTCATCCGCTCACTGCTTTCTAAAGGTTGCAAATTAAATATTCTATGACAGTCAGTTTCCATCTTCCCTGTGTTTCCATCACACCATCTAAACTCTTCCAAATTATTTTAAACTTTTTTAGAATTTAAAGTTGAATTTTAAAAACAACTTTTTTTTTTAGAATTTAAAGTTGAATTTTAAAAATAACTTTTTAAATACTCTATTTTATTGTTCTAAAAGTAAATATAGATCATTTCAGAATGTTTCAAATATATCAACTGCAAACCAAATGTAGTTAGTCACAGCTGTTTAAATTGAAACTGTGAATTTGCACAGGCCTGAAAAGCTTTAGAAATGGAATAATTTACTCTTTATATCTGCAGTGCTCGTATATCTGATGTGTATCTGGAAGTCAAAATGACAAAATCTTATTTTCTTGCCATGTTGTGTTATATACAAGGGGTTCTTTTATGTGCTTCTGCTGCCAGTTTCTTTTCATCATTTCCCCATTATCATCTGCAAATATGTCCTTAGTCATTTGTTGATGCATTCTGATTTGATTCTTCTCTAGCTGCTTATTGTTATACTTTCGAAAGTTAAAGAGCCCTAACCCCAACCAACCAACAACAAAAAAAAATCCACCAAATAACTGTCAAAATAATGTCAGAATAATGTGATCTTATAGCATATGTAAAGACTTTTCTGTTTTGTAGTATAGTAGTGCCCAGATGATGCAATGTTTCTAGTTCCCTTGCAGTTAATATTTTGATGAAAATTGTTGGACTTCTATAAGATTTAATCTTCTCACTAGCTCAAATGATAAGTCAAATTCCTTCTTCAATCTCAGATGCCTTTGTAGGGGTTATACATGTCAAGTTGCATTTCTATTTGTCCGTGTTTTTCACAAAGTTATTCATTATTCATTGCCTCTTGTGTCTTCTGTATCTTCCATATGACATCACCAAATCAACTGCAAATTCAGCTCTGTAGCATGTCTTATTAAGTTTTCCAATTTGTAAGTGCACAAGTTCCAGTGTCACTGGAGTTCTGTGAAAAACATTAGCAGAATGGCATAACCACAAAACAGATATAGGACAAATCTTATGAAAGGTAAGTATCCAAGGAGGGGTCAGAAATTGTTGAGTTTTCTTCATTAATGTAGCTCTCTGGTTTGTTCTGAATTGTGCTCATTTGCTTTTAAAATTATTAATGTCTTTGGTGCTTTTACTGTTAAAAAGAATGTTGGACACACTTCAGCTTTAAGTCTGAAGTAACTAGAATCGAATCAAATTGAATTGAATCGAATTGAATTAAATAGAATTAACCAGGTTGGAAAACCTTCAAGTTCATTGCATCCAACGTATCACCCAACTGCATCTAATCAACTAAACCATGGCACCAAGTCCCTCATCCAGGCTCTTCTCTATGATTCTACAATTCTATAATTCTTTTCTGTTTATACGACCAGAGAATCAGGCCTATCATTATTTGACCTTTTTGTTAAGTATAAGGCTATGTATTAATAAAATAGACAGGTCATAACTTTTAGGAAAACAAGCTGTCCTCCTGTTTGACCTATCATCCGCTAAATGTGATGCCTGTCTTACTCCTTGTTTTTTTTTTTTGTCTGTG